>NC_051416.1:20093974-20094392 GCF_015228065.2 Penaeus monodon
TCAAAACCGAGAACGAACTCAAGTAAAATATCCAATAAGGTGGAGAAATACTTGAGACAGAGTTTCCGTCCCTCCGCCCCCTCGTCTTATCTCCTGTCACGGCCATTTGTCGAAGTTCTTTAGAGCGATATTTGTCTTGAGGCAAATAAGGCGGTTGCTTAGATATAGGGGAAAAGGAGAGAAAAAAATAAATAAAAATAAACGATGACAAAACGTCTTTAAATATTCAAATATTTGTGACTATTTCTGCAAGCAGCCATTTGTCTGTCCTTGCCATGTGTTTATAAGTCTAATTTTCTCATGGAGTTTATTGCAGGGAATATTAACCCGCTCATGAATATGAATCTCAAATTGCATGAGAGAGTCTGAGGCTCGCCGTGGGCGGGGGGGGGGGCAAGGAGTAAAGGTGACTGGGGCA
>NC_051416.1:20094513-20094848 GCF_015228065.2 Penaeus monodon
CTGTTACTTAGCAATGTGCCCGACGCGACCCGCGGGCATGCGTCGGGCTTAACACCGCAAGGAGACCAGCAGTAATGCACTTGTCTTGTCGCATCTGACTCCGGCGCTCATCCTCTGGAAATCTATTGGGCCAAACTTTTCTTCACTTCCCGCCGCCGAGGATTAAAATACGATATGAAATATTCACATTCATAATGGCTCCCTACGACCTTCGCATACAGTGCGAAAGTACGAGGGGCTTTTTAGAACAAAGGGATTTTTTTAAGTCTCCTTAATTCCACTCAGGAATTGAATATTCTTTATTATGCGTAGTTTCCCACCGAACACACACACAC
>NC_051416.1:20095166-20095622 GCF_015228065.2 Penaeus monodon
TCAATGCGGATGCATAGCATAGAACTTTTTTCACTGCAGACTAACATTCATCATCATCATCCTCGTAGTTAAAACAACAATGACTAGTAATCCCTATTTTGGACATCTTAGAAATTACAACACACGAAGTAAAGGAAACGGTTCATATTTTGACAAAGGAACAGAACCAACTGACCATTGCACAGCGAGACGAGCAGCGGGAGACTCAAACCTCGCTGAAATCTGCCTTTGGCCTTTTACATCTCAGTCATTAATAACAGCGCTGAAGAGGCCAATAAGTTTTCCATTCCTACCTCTATGTCGAAATCTGAAGTAGTTAATTAAACCTGAAAAGTTTAAATTGTGATTCCACCCACGGGGCTTCTCGCCGACCATAAAGATTGGACTAGAAAGAGAGCTGACACTGAGAGCGTTGCACGGACGGCCGGAGTCAGTTGCATTGTTCAGGGCTCGTGC
>NC_051416.1:20095898-20096072 GCF_015228065.2 Penaeus monodon
GCACCACTCCATCTCGATGAAAATCCCAATATGTTTGCCTTTATTTTTTGCAATTAATAGCAATTTTTTCGATTAAAAATATATATTGTCATTAGTGAAATATTTTTCAAGAAAAAGAAAAGAAAAGAAAAATACTTATCATAAAATATCGCACAGACTGTCAGGAACAAAAAC
>NC_051416.1:20098094-20098474 GCF_015228065.2 Penaeus monodon
CCCTCCATCTCCCTGTCTCAACCTCCACTTTCTATCTCTCTCTGCTCCCTCTCCCTCTCACCCCTCTATTCAATTACCTATTTTATCTCTATATATATCTGTCTCTGCTCCTTCCTCCCTCCACGCTCTCCGCCTCTATTGAAAAAGTTCTTCACTGTTACTCTTCTTCGGTCTGTTATCGCTGATGTCACACATCAACATACTCCCAAGCGAAATGGGGGGGGCTTGGGTCTGTCATAATGTAATCTGTGGCCTCACGAAGTTCTGAAGTTGTTCGCTCTTATCTGTTATGGCAATGTTCTTGTTGGACAGGGTCGCTTTCCCTCACTCGTTTATTCTGGCTTCTGGACTACTTTCCACATATGCTCTACGCCTCAATT
>NC_051416.1:20099230-20099899 GCF_015228065.2 Penaeus monodon
AAATGCCTGAAATCATGAATACGATAAGACATACAGAGCTAATGAATAAAGGGAATGTCACAACAGCGTAGCAATTTGTGTTGTCTTAAGAAAGTGTCTGTTTTTCATACCTCAAGAGTCGTATGCCTCAGGTGTTCCCTGGTAATTGGCCTGATAAATGGTCTCTCCAATATTTTATAACATTTTCATTATCTTCTGTTATTCATCATCAACTTTTATTACTTATCTTCCGTTATTATCTTCTGTTATTCGTCATTTTCTATTATTCATTACTTTCTGTTTACTTATGATTGTTGATTTCGTTAGCTTTTGTCCATGAACTGATATTCTGTTGCTCAAGAATTCTGACTTATGTAGCTGTTGACCGTGACTTTGTGTAGCTTATGAATCCCACCGCTGTTTCCCAGAAATACCGAATTCTGTATCTATTACCCCGGAATTCTAAATTCTACTCCGGCTGTTCCCAATTAATTGCAGTGCTGTTACCTCTGAATTCTGAATACTGTAGCTGCTGCCCATGAATTCGCAGCTCCATGAACCCACTCAGGCGTACGCGCTCTTGACGCTAGTGCCATTGATCTCCTGGGCCTCGGAAAGCACGGTGAGTCTACAACTGGACGCCGACGTTACTCATCCGGGTGAAAGATGTTTTGTATATCCGACAGAAGA
>NC_051416.1:20100340-20100564 GCF_015228065.2 Penaeus monodon
GTTTCTGCCTGAAGTTGGACACATCTATCGTCTCTGGAACCGCAGATTGTTTCATCGGGGAATATAGCTTTTCTTCCATACATAAGTTTAAATATTGCATAATTTAATTACAATTGGCCAAGTAAGAAACGAGGAACATACGTACCCTCCATAAGGGCTTCTGCAGTTTTTATTGTCATGGTCAAAAGTCGTGTCACAAGTGACTCAAAATCCTCTGAACAAAA
>NC_051416.1:20103908-20104123 GCF_015228065.2 Penaeus monodon
ATCTACCGTTAACGAAAGTACAGTAGACCGCTTCTTCGAGGAATATAGCTAACTTTCATTCCATAAGTAAGCCCCACATTTTTTATAATCAAAGTACAGTTGGCCAAGTGCGGAACGAGGAACATACGTACTCTCCATAAGGGATTCTGCTGTTATTAATGTCACGGGCAAATGTCGCCAATGAATCTTCTAAACATTCTGAACCAACAAAAGTC
>NC_051416.1:20104568-20104810 GCF_015228065.2 Penaeus monodon
TTTTATTTACCTCGTGATTTTAGTAATCATCATATAACCACGTTATTATTGAAACTTGTAAATTAAATCAGCGTTATTAAAATATTTTGGAACTGCTGTCTTAGCTACTCCCTCTTGACATGTTGCCAGATGATGAATCACATTCTTGCCACATCACTCTTGCAAATGAAGAGTGGGGATTAACTCAGAGTGGGTGAATGATGGGGAAGCGAGAGAGGGTAGGCGAGGAAGCGAGGGAGGCG
>NC_051416.1:20104943-20105135 GCF_015228065.2 Penaeus monodon
GAGGCGGGACGGAGGAAGGAGGAGGAGAGAGGCGAGAAGGCGGGAAGGAGGGGAGAGAAGCGAGAATGGAAAGGAGGGGGAAGAAGGCGAGATGGGGGAGGAGGCCGAGAGGATAAGAAGCGACGTGGAAAGGATGGGGAAGAAGGGTAGTGTTGGGCGTAGGAACCGTATGATATAATGACAGTTTCAAGA
>NC_051416.1:20105432-20105874 GCF_015228065.2 Penaeus monodon
GTATATAGCCACTGATGCACCAAGGAAATAGAGTTTCTTTGTCAGATTGAATGAGTATAATGGATTATATAACACAATTTTCCTAGTAATGATGTCTCGCTTGAAATACCTATCTCTGCCCTTCATCGTTGACCTAAAATTCAGCGCAGAAAAGAAATGGAATAATCTAACAGTGAATATAGCCTCTTGAAAAATACTTGTTAACGTGCCATAAATATTAACTATACTTGTGGTGCGTAATGGATGATACCTTCCCATAGTATATAATGAATTTATAATACCCTTTTCTATTGTTTAAATAACACAACACTTTCTATACACTTTTTATGTAATTTATAAGGTGTACAGATACACTCACTTATATGATCAACTTTAAGTATGAAATGGTGACATCATTGTAATACAGGGGTTACTGTTGTAACTTATTCATTTATTTGGATAA
>NC_051416.1:20106065-20106439 GCF_015228065.2 Penaeus monodon
CTCGAGGTGTAGTAAACACTAACCATTCTTTCACCTACATATAATGAAATAGAATATTATCATTACTGAAACATTTCACCCTCACATAATTCAACAATAATGAAAAAATGCATTATTCTCCTAAATCTGCAGGTAAAACTATGAGTGTGTGTAGACGTTAAAGAGTGAGACTTAGAACCTTAACATCTCAAATTGAGCTTTATGCAAGGAGGAATAAGACTCAAGGCACCAAACCTCTGCTGTGCTTACGTAGAATGTATTAAGCATGACAGAAAAAGGTCTTGCCACCTATTCTCAGCAGAATTTCAGACTGACTAGCTCGGGATATTTTGCTCTTTCGCCTTCCCAGCCTCAAGTGGCTAAATCCCTTTCTG
>NC_051416.1:20106737-20107130 GCF_015228065.2 Penaeus monodon
TTTGTTATAGTCAGCTGATTTCGAAGCTTATATACATTATATATAATTTCCATACTAAATTGTTACTTTACCAGGCTTTCTTTCTCTCACTCTCATATTAGTTTGCTGACCCATTCCTTCATTTAGGAGTAAGATATGGTTATACTCAGTCACAACATTCAAGATATAACCTTCTTGCATAGATATGTCACGAGTATTGGATTTCCCGGCGCATCAAAGTATATAAGTTAGATTCAGTGGTAAGTGTAAACAAATGAATATGAATAAAATGAATAAAATATACAAAGACAGATAATGGAAAAGGAAATTATATGCAGAAGTCCACGGCATTCTCTACCCAGGTTTTACTATCGATTAGCTACGTCAGTCCGGTGCTATAGGAAAAGGACGAAT
>NC_051416.1:20107308-20107398 GCF_015228065.2 Penaeus monodon
AATGAATCCTTATAATGACTTGTGGCAGTGATTCTCCTAGAATCTGTCTCTCTATACCTAGTTTTACATAGCTGCTCAAAAGCCAAAATG
>NC_051416.1:20107524-20108053 GCF_015228065.2 Penaeus monodon
GCTTAGTATTTCATTGACGAGTACTTGTGGGACCATCTGAGCAATAAAATTTCATAAATAATACAGTGAACAGTATATGTACCCGTTGCCAATGGGTAAAGGAGAAACAAACCACTTCCGTAGCTTTAGTGAGTAGAATAATTGTTTATGTGTGAGAATATATCCAGTAGCTTCACCTGTTCAGTCTCTCTATACCGAGATCAATACAGCCGTTAATTTGGAAAATAAGGAATTCTCATTCTCAAAAGCCCTGAGTATTCTCAAAAGGCTAAAGCTATTTACATTTATACTGTAGCTGAATATTTCAACATGGAAAGAACCAAACACATCCATTAAAATCGCCATCAAACTATTAAGTGTTTCCCGCGGTTACTGCAACACCCTTGGCTCTCTATATAATCACACATGGAAGTAAAAAACGACCGGAAGGTATCATTTTGCACATCTCAGAAATACTTTTAAAAAGTTATCTCCTCACCATAGAATACATACATTCGCTAAACAAAATCCCGGTTTATAGGCAACACTT
>NC_051416.1:20108325-20108904 GCF_015228065.2 Penaeus monodon
AAGGGGAAGCTTTCTCGATGCAAAATATACAAAATAACTGAAAACACACAGCCTAGACTGAGAGACCCAACTGCTAAGTGACTAAAAGCATGTTCGTGAATCCTTGTGTTACTTACATACACAACATGATTCAAATTATATCGTCATATCAAACGTAAAACAGTATTTCCTTTTCTTTTCATTGAAATAATTAACACCAAATGCCTTACGATAATCACACATACACACTTACATCTTGTTAGTTTCTAAATATTTTGTAAACACTTATCTTCCTCTTCTTTTTCAGTTTGATGCATTTTTAGTCCCAGTATTTTACCTCTCACATTAAAGACCTCCTAAGGTACCTAATCTTGTTAGCGTGGGATCTTGTTTATGTCCGAGGCTCGTTTTATATTGCTTAAAATAATGATATTCCATTTATTCTAGTGTGTAAGAGCTGCTGTTAGCATGTGGTTATAACTTGTAAGATAATTTGTTAAACGAAGAATGTCTTGTTTATTCTAGAGCAAAGCAGATGATACTGAAAACTACAGACGGAGAACTTTATTTCAAAATGTACGCAGGTTTATTGATAAGAAC
>NC_051416.1:20109132-20109709 GCF_015228065.2 Penaeus monodon
TTGGTCGACAGACTTCTTGTATGTGTGTGCGTGTCTGCCTTTGTTTACATGAACGATACGTGTTTGTCGGAGTGAAAATGCACATGTAATGTTAATAACCCAACAATTAACCAAATCACCAAGGCACAGGACTTTCCGCTCTCACACCTACCTCCACAATTACCTAAGGTAGAGTACCTCTAACAACATGATTTCGACCACCAACACCCCCGTAGACACCCATAACTCATACCCTCCCATCACCTCCCCATAACTTCTTGTCCTATGAATCACCTGTCGTTGCACCTTGCCTATAACCTACTAATATTTCAGCGGAAGCCCCAGTTTCCGCTGGCATTTAAACCAAAGCAATGGAGATTTATGGGCGAATGTTTGAAGTTGTTGGTTAAGTGCCAAGTGGCGGGACAGGTGAGTGTTGTTGATGGCCGTGAATATGAGTGCCGTTTGTCAATATCTTTTGTGAGACTGTTAAGTGGGAATTTTATATATATATCTTTTTAATGGCTTATGAAAAAAGGATTACTGAAAAAGGGATATGGATGCTGACACTTGGTACTCCTGCAACAGAACGTTATGA
>NC_051416.1:20110005-20111024 GCF_015228065.2 Penaeus monodon
GTATTAATATCTTCCTTTCTTTTCCGTGTACAGTTTTTTTTTTACTGTCTTTTGTTACTTCTTTTTTCTACCTTCCTCTTTTCCATAACTGCTAAAACAATCAATACTAACGGATTTATTTCATCAAAGTGCATTTTTTATTTTGAAATATATATTTGAACATATCATCTTTATAAGTTTATAAGATTTTTTTTTCTGTCAAAGAAGGAAAAATAATCCACAAAGGGTGAAGTTGAGTTTCCCTTCTCTGATCACTGACAGGAATAAATAAATCTGTTCGCAAAAGATGCACTGTTTAGTAACAAAATCAGATTTACTAAACTCCACTGGAACCAAAAGAATTCAAATCACATATATCTTCACCTTCCAATCGTACATTGGCCATAACATTTTTTTAGTTATTAAGTCCATCCAATAGAACATGCATCTAACATCACATATGTATAATATATGTATAGTATCACTGATATCCTAATATCATTTATATCTAATGCCCTTAATATCAAATATAACTTGTACATAGCACCCTGTCTATCTTCCATAATCTATATCTGACGTTATTTATATCTAACATCACTTATATCTAATATCACTAATATTCAATACCACTGACATCACTTATATCCAATTCCACTTATACGTAATCCCACTCGCATCTAATATGACTGACATCTCATATCACCTACGCCTAATTTCACTTAATTGTCTCTAATCTGGCTCCTAACAGTGCTGTCAATCCAGCCCATAACCTTCGCCGGTGAATATTCCTCTCTTTAAGCCCTAAATTCCTCTCCTGTGTCCTCACTGGAACCTGTAGTGAACATGCTGAGAGGCCTCGAGACCTTAATATGCGGAGAGGGAGATACTGATACAGTGTACAATTGCCAATGCAAACAAGGGTGCAATTAACAAGATAACATAGGGGCGACAAATGTGGAGCACAGGGGGCCTTATAAATCGTGAATTTATGGTCCTTCTCCCGTGCTACAATGCAGTGGGACTGAAAATGGCATTGATCG
>NC_051416.1:20111495-20111888 GCF_015228065.2 Penaeus monodon
TCTGAATATTTATGTGCATGGCCATATCAAGCATGGGCTCAAAACAGACATGCAAATAAGACCTGAAACCAAAACGATATTTACGAAACCAATCCAGATGGAGTAACCACCTCATTAGTCAAGGGCAAAATACGAACAGATTCACATATTATCATCCCCCCCCCTTCTTGTTGTTCCCTCCTTCCTTTCGTTCTTTCTCTCCACCACTATTAATTCAAGGACAACAAAAAGACCATCAACTATACCCCTTTCCCATTTCACTATTTTCCAGCGTGCTCTTAAAATTCATATTTTTTTATTGATTTTCTCTCCATTCACTTATATACCAACATCCATGCAGTAATAACTGCCCGTACAGGAACTCCGAACATTTCATTGAAATTAAGTGGTGAC
>NC_051416.1:20112048-20112152 GCF_015228065.2 Penaeus monodon
TTTTTTACTTGTCCAAAAGCAAGCTGTAGTTGATTATACTGCATTAAGCATTTTGGTTACTAGTGCATAAATTAGCATATCTACAGCTGTACTGTATGTCCATG
>NC_051416.1:20114542-20114677 GCF_015228065.2 Penaeus monodon
GTGCAACTTTAAGAGAAAATAATCCCAAAGTCGTGTTCATTATCCGTCACCTATTGCTGAATATGACCAAAAATCACTCAGTTGCACCAAACCAGTATTTCATTTCTGAAAGAGAAAAAAATCAACAAAAAAAAG
>NC_051416.1:20114705-20114806 GCF_015228065.2 Penaeus monodon
ACCGGTGATCTGCGTGGTCAAATAACGTCGATTGTCCAGCTCTTTGAGTGTTTTGTGTCCTGGCAGATTTGGTTGCCGGAAGCCAAACGCCTGATGGGATT
>NC_051416.1:20115314-20115824 GCF_015228065.2 Penaeus monodon
AATTGTGTATTTTTCCGCTTATCGGCGACGGACTCAGGGGTAAATGGCATTATTTCGTTACACTAGTTATGATTAATGAATTGTGAAATACGAATCATGACATGTTTTCTGTGAATTAACACTGTTAACAAGATCAATTCGGGAGAAAAAAAAAAGCTACACGTTAGGCATTTTGTATATTTGTATATGGTTTTTCTTATTTACATATTTACATCCGGGTCTCTGTGGACTGACACGGACATTCAGAATCGACAAATAACTAAGGTGATTTTCGCAAATATCAAACTGGAATAAACGAACAGAGAGAGAGAAAACCGAAAAACTTGGAAAACTTTCAGGAATTCAGAGCTAGGTTATAAAGTGCTGGGCATAAAATATTCGAAGCACTTGCTCCATCGCAGAATGTATTTGAAATGTTTCTAAATTCATTCCGATGAAGACTGAATAAGAATGCTTGTAGGTCTGGCTAGCGGGGGAAGTCTTACTGAATGCGTGGCTTCGAACTTCCCC
>NC_051416.1:20115858-20115951 GCF_015228065.2 Penaeus monodon
TATCGTGTACTTTTTTGCTGGGTTATTTCCGTCTGATTATTTTCATAGACACGTATATGTCTATGGGTGAATTTGTATATACATACGCGCGTT
>NC_051416.1:20116237-20117133 GCF_015228065.2 Penaeus monodon
TTTGACATGCAACACATATATATACAAGTGTATCTGTGTGTGAGAGAGGATTTAATATGACAGTAATTTTTACTATCTGGACAGGTAGGTGCTGTCATGATCACTGTCCCTCGAACTTATTGAAAACATCTCGACATATTTAGTTTCGTAGTGTTAAGTCGTGTGATTCTAGGAAGAGGAAATCATTAGGCACTGTAGCATGAATCTTAAATAATGAAAATTATATATTTCACTGCTTTAGTACAGGTATACTGATAAAACGGTACATATATACTTCTACCGTGAATGAATACCTAATGAATAATTAAGCATGAGCATAAGAACAAGGAAAACAATTATTTACCATACATTTTCATAAATATAGCTGATAAATACAGACAGATCAGATTAATATTCAAGAGCTGCTTATGAAGGAGTGGGTGCTTTGTACCGAACACATCGTTAGTCACACCAGATCACCGAAACGCTCCACCTACATGCCCTCGAGTAAAAGAATGATTTTGCAATTGCAAATCAGCCAAGATCAGTAATAATAACGATAGAAAATGTTATTTTTCTTTTCAGTAAAACTTGCTTTTTTTGCTCACCTCCAGCTCATGAGCAAAATAATGTTAGGATATCAAACAAATTAAATCTTTTATTCTTACTTTCAAATAGAAATGTGACGACGCAGCGAACCGAAAACAAAGAGAACTTGATAGAAATAATATGTCATTGTTTGTTCATCTCTTTTAATTGTACAAAATTGGTTGCCATGGTGATGTCGCATGCGTACTTATCCCTATGTGATTTATTACAGATATGTTTGTTTTTGCCATTAAAAGGCGGTTGGCGTAATATTACGTCCTTAGTAGGAGGAGTGAATGCATGCTATTTAGAAGTTAAAATGAACATTG
>NC_051416.1:20117224-20117508 GCF_015228065.2 Penaeus monodon
GACGCGCAGATAGAGACAAAAACATAGCGCACATATACCATTTATCTCAGACCATTCAAAATCCCCATGGATAAAGAAAATCTGATAATAGTCCCACAGCACAAACGGTTCGAAGCTACGTGACAGAAGCGAAAACACTCAAGAAGAGGAAGCAGCCACGAGGTAGTCCTGAGCCCTGTGAAGGAGGCGCTGCGAGGGAACAGTTAATTAGGGCTAGATGAGGATTTAGTGGACCTTTCGCTATTGCGGACTCATCGATTATCCGGACAGGACTTCCCTTTCTC
>NC_051416.1:20117860-20118081 GCF_015228065.2 Penaeus monodon
AAAAATGAATTGCAAAGCACAAATCGCCCCTTTGTCCACAAGCTACTCCAATCACTAAAGCAAACGGTGCATCAGCTGAAATATAGATTTGAATTTAAAAGTATCGAAGGCATAGACGTCCAGCTTCACGTCGTTTTGTTTACTGTCTAATATGCTTTATTCTCCCCCCCCCCCTGAAAACATTGCCCCCTCACATAAGATACTTTAGACCCTTAGCTTAG
>NC_051416.1:20118989-20119132 GCF_015228065.2 Penaeus monodon
TGTCACTGTAACTATATCTCAAGGCATCTATATATAAGCATCCTCAAAAGACCTGACTCTGTCTTCTCCAGATTTTACTACTGTGACCTATTTCTCCACGTGTCTGTCATTTCTTCGGTGGAGGCCATGGGTTATTGCAAGTA
>NC_051416.1:20120042-20121205 GCF_015228065.2 Penaeus monodon
ATGTATACACACATACATACATTTTCTTTTGATTCTTTTCTCTCAATATCATTCATTCTCTCTGTTATAAACTATCACGAGACCGCTATAGCTTCTTTGAATAATTAAGACAAAAATTGAGGATACTCTGAGAGTTTACCCTCTGCCAAAGGCCTCATCCAGCCTCACGTGAGAGAAGCCACGGAACCCCCGCCCTCTAAGAGTGTCTATGCGAATCCTTCAGTTCACCTAATTAGGGGCGCCGTCTGCCTTCCCGCTCGTCGCATTCCATCACTTCGCCTACTCTCGCCTCCGGGTAATGGCTGCGTCACGACCTCGTACTTACGGACGGTGAAGTGACGGTCGGTGTCCATTACCGTCCTTGATTACTATACTTCACGTCTAATCAAGTCGGAGAGCTAAATCACACGCGCGCGTAAGCCTGACTCGTGTCTCGTCTAGGGTTCCCGGCTTCAGCTCTGGAAATTTTGGATGGAAGCCACGTGAACTATTTTTCTTTCTTCCTTTCTTTTAGGATGAATGTTGAATAAGATGTGAATAAAAATAGGTGTGAGGTTGTTCAGTCTTATTCATATGTATCTTTTGTTTTTAACGGTGGATCTAAATTGTATCTTCCTCTTGACGCGAAACCGAAGTCGTTTTATTCACGCTGGGAAACGAACACCTGCTCCGAAAATGTATTTCCCCCACGAAATTTTACCTTCATTAAGCAGATAACATTTACCTCACTTCCTGGATTGCTTCATAGTTAATGATGATTTTATCGGACTCAAACACCAAAATAATTTATTGGATCAGCGCATAATACATCACTCAAACATTTTTTACCACCTTGCTCGTAAAGATTACATAAAGAGGAAGGAGAAAGAGTTTAGCTAAACCTACTCGACTATCTCTATAGACCTTATACTGTACTGCCATAAGGGTCATATTCCAACACGCCCTTCTAATGAACTACATCCCTCTTGACCTGAAAATCAAAATTAAAAACTCAACGTGTAAGAGAATTTTCTCGTTAAAGTTAAGTGCACTTGTATTATGCTAATTTTCAAGCCAAATTACATCGCTCAAGAAAGTATACAAGTTAATTATTATTTTGTATGCAACTTTACCCCAGCATCAAGAATTTTGTTATAGTCTTCCATATAAAAGAAAAGAGAAAA
>NC_051416.1:20122689-20123386 GCF_015228065.2 Penaeus monodon
TTTTTGGAACCTGCAGGTAAAGCCACATAAACATAAACTGCCAACATTGCACAAACCTCCAAATATGCGTGCGTGCATTTAAAAGGTGACAGCTGACCTCTCACATAACCAGAGATCTCCTTATTAATTCATCGTGCCTCCACATATCCCCGTGTATACCCATCCGTACATAAAACCCGCTGACACTCAAGCATGTTAAAGGTGAAGCGAGACTGAGTGCCTGCGACGCTGACGAAGAAGCCAGGCGATAGCTTCCCATTAGAGAGACTGGACCTTATATATCTCCTGGTTAGCTGGAGGGTCGTGGCCAGCCAGTTACTCCACGCTATTAACTCCCAGCTTGTTCGACCCTCGGTCTCCCGACGGGGGGAAAGGACGACAGAGACACCTGCCGAAGGAGAAAGTCGTCTCCGTCGCCGACGCTTGCCCCGCCCTCGCTGGTTCTCCCAAAGCCTTTTCCTGGACAGGTCCTGATGGATAGGTCGCTGTATCGGGGTCCGAGGCGGTGTCTGCTGATGCAATAACTCTGACGCGACCGGGAAAATATTGTTGGCCGGGATAAAAACGTTCACATATTGTCTGAAGCCCCGGACAGAATTGAAAACCCTTTTGTAAAGAGGATCGGGCGGTCTTGCGAAAGCTTCTTTTATTACAGGAGCTCGTCTATTTATTCAGGGAGACGGAGAAAGATAGCATT
>NC_051416.1:20125777-20126696 GCF_015228065.2 Penaeus monodon
GCTCACTCTCTCTAAAACCTTTAATGGAATTTTCCTAAAATGTCATACAGTGTCCAGTACATAGATAGATATGCAACAGAACGTATCCCGTTCTTCATCCTCTAAATGTAGATCGAAGTTATTAATGAAATAGTAATTTTTGTACATTCCGTTAACTTCCGTGATAATAAGAAAGCTTATACACCAACAACTTTATATTTTGTGTTGATTAGTTATTATGGAAACATTAAGATTTATATATTTCACTCATTACCATATCATTGATTCTTATACAGTACCTACAGCTGGAATGAGATATACCCTAGTAAATTCAGTTTTGATTAATGTAGAAATAATAATAATAATGACATACAGAATTGGCATTTGGCACAGAACCTTGACATGGAAATCGTATAGATAATTGGCATTTGGTATAGAAATGGCATAAAGGAATGGCATTTGGCATTGGTACTCTAGAACAGAATTGGTTCAACGAATACGCACTTGGCATAAAATTTTGATTCAGACTTCTGCGGTTTCTTTATCACCATCGAGGACCTCTTTACTAGCGTAATGATAAGACTGATGTGGGCCTATAATTGAATATGCAAGTAAATAATGACAATATAACTAATGAAAGGTTATCTTTAGCACTCCTGTCGTGACTAATTACAGCCTAATGTATACTTGAAATCTGACTTTATCTCAGGGGCCTCTATTGTAGCCGACTACTTCCACTGGACAGAAAATAAAACATGGATGATCAGTTCATCATTATATGCAGAATTTCTCCCCGGAAAATAACGTTTCTACTTATTTTCAATTGCCTTTATACTTTACCGTCGATATCATATACTCCTGAGGTGCAGTCTAGGATTCCACCCTTCTATGGCCCTGTGTAATTCAATCCTTGGGTAAAAACGAACTCTGTACACAAAGA
>NC_051416.1:20126761-20127888 GCF_015228065.2 Penaeus monodon
ACGTTATTAATATCAATATCAACAAGGCTGGTTGTTTTACCATGTATCATCGATTCCTACCTTTTTTATACAAGTTTAAATTAAGAAGAAGAGTTTAGCATTAAAGTGATTGAAATGCTTCCTGTTCCTTGAAGAGACGAATAACCATCGATTTGCTTTCCATAAGAAGGTTCATCAAAGCATAGATATATATCTAGTGATTTGTATGGCAAATCTGACCTAAGCAGCTATTGTTACCTTTAGGTTGCCACCGAGGAAGGAAGACGGATCATCCAGAAATGTGACGAAAGGAAGGAAAAAGCTTGTACATTGTGAGCAAATTGAGGTCGAGTTTAAAGATCACTATGAAATCAATAATGTTCTGGATTATTTTACTTCAGAGTGTAGAGCAAAAGTTAAAGACTAAACTATTGACTAATTTCCCTTCCTCACCCTCCTTTTTAAAATGAAAATAATCTTCCTTCCTTAATCAACTGGCGACAGTCCAATAAGTCTCCTTATCACTATTCATGAGTTCTATATGCATACTGTTCCGTATGTCTGTTCAATATATCCCCCCTTCATTTATCTACAGTCTCGTTCCCACCTGTCAATTCCCACACGCAAGGAACTATCTTTTAATTTCTCTCTCCCTTGTGTATCAGTCACTCTTACGTCCAATTATATCTTAATTTCTTTCTGGCCTGTGCAATATTTTCACTGTAGAGGCTTATTCGTGTCAAGAACAAATCCTTAATTTCCTATTGTGTAAGATGGGTAACAAGAGTGTGTAGTACAGTCCTCACCATTGTTCCCATATAAATGGCAACTTTCTCGACAAAAAGTGTGCATAATAGATGTTAATACTATCCTCGTGCTCAACGTTGTCATAACGCTGCCTCATACCGCCTGAATGTCAAGGTTAAATAGCTATAGACAAGTGTCATTCTTTTATACATAATGTAAAGTTACAGATATTTAAAAGTAAAGCTTAGTCGAGTTATTATTTCTCGCCAACTGAGTCGGGTCTTGTCGCCGTGTGAATATGTTAGGGCAAAGTAGTGCCACTTACTGATATTACTTCTCGTTTCCTGCTACTGTCTTTGTTCGTATCATTAGTTCTCTTGTGCTGTGTAGAATTATATGTG
>NC_051416.1:20127957-20128570 GCF_015228065.2 Penaeus monodon
CAGCTTTTTAACGTATTATGCTAGGGATTTATCACAAGTGTTCATCTTATCCATTAATAATGACCTATTGTGTTGTTTTTCTACATAGTTGCTTTGAGATTAAATTTTTGAACGACCCCCACTCTAATGTACCTTACAGAGAGAATTATTATTTTATTTATTTTAACTTATACCTTTTCATACGTCGCCATCTTTTCCACAGTTCCTTTTTTGCAATTAGCATTCCTTGGTGAGAATTAGCTAACACAGTCTTTCCTTGGATATCGATGATGTTCCCACGCTATTCTCAAGCATCATTTTAAGCCATAATGGGCGCTCCTTTGCGGCAGGATCTGTCCCGAGGAGTCCTGCATCTAAAGCACACTACTCCTTACCTGGCTCCGTCACTGCTCACCTCTTCATCTTCTTTTTTACCTGCCTTCCTGCTTGTTTTGCTAACCGCTTCGTCACACCAATAACTCATTCCGTCCCCTGATTTGCCATTCGCTTCGGTGCCTTGTCCTCCGGTCACTTCACCTGTCGCATTTTCTCTGTTATTGTATTACTTGACTTGTCGTTCGTATGATTGACTGCCTTACCTCTTGCTCTGTCTTTCATCGGCCATATCATCTTT
>NC_051416.1:20128783-20128947 GCF_015228065.2 Penaeus monodon
TAAATAAACAACCCACTTGTCGTTTGTAATGAACCCGCGATCAACAAGGCAAATCGCTAGTGTGCGTGTGGGTATAACTGCTTGGCTCCCTCTGTGGTTAATCGACGTTCGATGTTCCGAGCTGGACGGCAAGTAAAGGTAAAAAGGTGCCCACGATTTCATAA
>NC_051416.1:20130750-20131381 GCF_015228065.2 Penaeus monodon
ATTTTATATACTTCAGCTTTTTAACGATTATGCTAGGGATTTATCACAAGTGTTCATCTTATCCATTAAAAATGCCCCTATTGTGTTGTTTTTTCTACTGTTTGCTTTGAGATTAAATTTTTTGAACGACCCCCACTCTAATGTACCTTACAGAGAAAATTTATTATTTATTTATTTTAACTTATACCTTTTTTCATACGTCGCCATCTTTTCCACAGTCCTTTTTTGCAATTTAGCATTCCTTGGTGAGAATTAGCAAAACACAGTCTTTCCTTGGATATCGATGATGTTCCCACGCTATTCTCAAGCATCATTTTAAGCCATAATGGGCGCTCCTTTGCGGCGGGATCTGTCCCGAGGAGTCCTGCATCTAAAGCACACTACTCCTTACCTGGCTCCGTCACTGCTCACCTCTTCATCTTCTTTTTTACCTGCCTTCCTGCTTGTTTTGCTAACCGCTTCGTCACACCAATAACTCATTCCGTCCCCTGATTTGCCATTCGCTTCGGTGCCTTGTCCTCCGGTCACTTCACCTGTCGCATTTTCTCTGTTATTGTATTACTTGATTTGTCGTTTCGTATGATTGACTGCCTTACCTCTTGCTCTGTCTTTCATCGGCCATATCATCTTT
>NC_051416.1:20131589-20131767 GCF_015228065.2 Penaeus monodon
TAAAAAATTTATAATAAATAAACAACCCACTTGTCGTTTGTAATGAACCCGCGATCAACAAGGCAAATCGCTAGTGTGCGTGTGGGTATAACTGCTTGGCTCCCTCTGTGGTTAATCGACGTTCGATGTTCCGAGCTGGACGGCAAGTAAAGGTAAAAAGGTGCCCACGATTTCATAA
>NC_051416.1:20135508-20135587 GCF_015228065.2 Penaeus monodon
GGCCGGGGGGTGTTCCTTGGAAAGTGTTATAATTTCACCTTTTTTGGATTGCCTAATCATCATTAGCATACTTTTATGG
>NC_051416.1:20135925-20136518 GCF_015228065.2 Penaeus monodon
CATACTTTTCCTTGAACTGGTCATTTATCATCATAACGGTTCCTACTCCCACACCACTACCCTCTCTTCCCCCTCCTTTCCACCGTCCCGCCTTCTTCCCTCCTTCTCGCCTCCCTCCCTCCATCTCGCCTTTCTTCCCGCCTCCTTTCCTATTTCTCGCTTCTCTTCTCTCCTTCCCGCCTTCTCGCCTCTCTTCCCTCCTCCTTCCCTCCGTCCCGCCTCTCTTCCCTCCTCCCTCCCTCCTTCTCGCCTCTCTTCCCTCCTCCTTCCCTCCTTCTCGCCTTTCTTCCCGCGTCCTTTCCTCTTTCTCGCTTCTTCTTTTTCTCCTTTCCTCCTTCTCGCCTCCCTCGCTTCCTCGCCTACCCTCTCTCGCTTCCCCATCATTCACCCACTCTGAGTTAATCCCCACTCTTCATTTGCAAGAGTGATGTGGCAAGAATGTGATTCATCATCTGGCAACATTTTCAAGAGGGAGTAGCTAAGACAGCAGTTCCAAAATATTTTAAAAACGCTGATTTAATTTACAAGTTTCAATAATAACGTGGGATATGATGATTACTAAAATCACGAGGTAATAAAAAAGTGCCTTATTT
>NC_051416.1:20136984-20137296 GCF_015228065.2 Penaeus monodon
AATTGCTAAATTGGCATCTGGACAAAAAACAAAAAACAAAATGAACAAATAACAGACATTATATGACAAAAGCAGACTTTTTTTGGGTTTCAGAAGTTTAGAAGATTCATGGCGACATTTTCCCGGCATTTAAAAACAGCAGAATCCCTTATGGAGGTACGTAGTTCCCGTTCCCCACTTGGGCCCAAATTACTTTGATTTTAAAAAAAGGGGGCTTTTCTTATGGAATGAAAATTAGCTATTCCGAAGAACGGTCTACGTACTTTTGTTTAAAGGGATGTGGGAAACCCCAGGCAGAAACTGGACATGAAA
>NC_051416.1:20140542-20140783 GCF_015228065.2 Penaeus monodon
TATGTATTTTTTTCAAGGATTTTGAGTCACTTTGACACGACTTTTGACCATGAAATAAAATGCAGAACCCCTTTATGGGGGGTACGATTTTCCTCGTTTCTTATTGGCCAATTGTAATTTAAAAATTATGCAATTTTTAAATTATGATGGAAAAAAAGCTATATTCCCCGATGAAACAATCTGCGGTTCCAGAGACGAAGAGGCCAATTTCGGCAGAACTGTGTGCGTGTAAATGATAGGT
>NC_051416.1:20141228-20141825 GCF_015228065.2 Penaeus monodon
GCGTCCATTTTGTGACCCCACCGTGCTTCGGGGCCCCCGGAGATCAATGGCACTAGCGTCAAGAGCGCGTAGCCTGAGTGGGTTCAGGGAGCTGCGAATTCATGGGCAGCACTACAGATTTGAATTCAGAGGTAACAGCATGCAATTAATTGGGAACAGCCGGGTAGAAATTTTGAATTCCCGGGGGGAAAGATACAGAATTTGGTATTTCTGGGAAAAAGCGGGGGGATTCATAAGCTACACAAATCACGGCAACAGACATAAATCAGAATTTTGGCAAAGAAAAACAGTTTATGGACAAAAGCTAAGAAATCAACAATCATAAGTAAACAGAAATAAGAATAATAGAAAAAGCGAAAACGAAGATAATAACGGAAGAAAGAAAAAAGTTTATGATGAAAAACAGAAGAAATGAAAATGTTATAAAATATTGGGAGAACCATTTATAGGCCAATTAAACCCGGGAACACTGAGGCAACGATCTTGAGGTAGAAAAACAGACCCTTTTTTAAACAACACAAAAATTTCTACGCGTTTGGGGCATTCCCTTTTTTCATTTGCTCTGATGTCTTATCGTATTCATGATTTGGATTTTTG
>NC_051416.1:20143286-20143584 GCF_015228065.2 Penaeus monodon
AATTGAGGCTAGAGAATATGTGGAAAGTGCCAAAGCCAGAATAAAGAGTGGGGAAAAGGCCCCTGTCCAAAAAGAACATTGCCAAAAACAGATAAGAGCGAAAAAATTCAGAATTTCGTGAGGCCACAGATTAATTATGACAGACCCAACCCCCCCCCATTTCGCTTGGGGAGTTGATGTGTGACTCAGGAAACAGACCGAAGAAGAGTAACAGGAAGAAATTTTTTAATAGAGGCGGAGGGTGGGGGGAGGAAGGAGCAGAGACAATATATATAGAGATAAAAAAAGGTAATTGAAT
>NC_051416.1:20144093-20144161 GCF_015228065.2 Penaeus monodon
ATGTGTATGTTTTTCCATGCCAGAAAGAAAAGGGGCGGGGGAAAGAGAGAGAGAGAAAGACATAAACT
>NC_051416.1:20145097-20145237 GCF_015228065.2 Penaeus monodon
GGGGGGGAGGAGGGGAGGGTGATTCCTGGGACATTTGACACGCCAGCCCTGGGGAGCGCGAAATGTTGAATAACACTTTGTGCAGCTCTCACTTCACCTGCACCTCCATAAGGGACTCCCAGCCCAGCTTTTGTGCCTAC
>NC_051416.1:20145337-20145612 GCF_015228065.2 Penaeus monodon
GACTCGTGTTTCTTTCTTGCGAAATAGAACGTTTGTATTACTGCCATTCTTTTTTTTTTGTTCTTATGATTTTTTGGGATTATCCTATTTTCTTTTTATAATTTTTAGATTTTCAACGTTTTCACTGTATCCTTTTTTCATCATCATCTTCATAATCACTTTCCTTGAAATTTCTATAAAAACGATATTTCCACCCACTTTCTCCCCTGGGCATCAAAAAGATTTTTTTTTTTGAGACATTCAGCTGCTTTTAAATATGGGACACTCCGTCATCA
>NC_051416.1:20145788-20146304 GCF_015228065.2 Penaeus monodon
AAAAATATTTCACTAATGCAATATTATTTTAAACGAAAAAATTGCTATTAATGCAAAAAATAAAGGAAACATATTGGGGTTTTCACGAGAGGAGTGGGGGATTTTTTTAAAGTACTGTAATATTATATTAACATTACATTTGTATTCCCTTACAATTATTTTTATTTCGATGATTATTACTATACAATTTTATTTTACGAATTAAGTTTAAAATAATAATATCCTATGGGACTTTACATTTTTTTTATCTCATTTTTATAATATGATTTTTTATTCTTTTCTTATTATATTATCATTATAATTATTTTTATCATATATCATATTGCTATCGTAATTTTTATTTTTCATCTTGCACGAGCCTGAACAATCAAAAAGACTCCCGGCCGTCCCTGCAACGCCCCAGTGTCAGCCTTTTTGTCCAAACTTTTTTGGCGGGGAGAAGCCCTGGGTGGAATCCAATTTAAAATTTTTAGGTTTAATTTAAATATTAGATTTCGAATAGAGGGAGGAATGGAA
>NC_051416.1:20146699-20147710 GCF_015228065.2 Penaeus monodon
TTCCAAACGTTCTGAATATTGCACCCGGTTGCGTAGTGTCCGGAGCCCTTGAGCCGGCGCGTCGCGATGAACAATTGCCGGTCAGCGTGATGCCGGAGTCCCGTGATTGGTGGGAAATGTAGCATGTCCGAACGTGATTTAGAGGAAATGGTAGGACTTGGAGGGGGACCGTGATTGGTAGGATGCAGGTGAAGCGGACCATGACGGTACGAAGGATGGGAAAAATCCTATAACGTTTTTTGGGAGATGGTCGCTGGAGTTGTTGTGTCTGAGTGATGAGGATGGGGTGGGGGTGGGGGGGAGGAGGGGGAGGGAGGAAGGGGGAAAGAAGGGTGGGAGGGAGGGAATTAGGGGAAGAGGAAGGGAGGGTGGGAGGGGGGGGTGAAGGGGGAATTAGGAGAGGGGGTGGGAGGGAGGGTGAAGGGGAAATTAGGAGAGGGGGGTGTGAGGGGGGGTGAAGGGGGAATTAGGAGAGGGGGGTGTGAGGGAGGATGAAGGGGGAGAGGGAATTAGGGAAGTGGGCAGGGGAGGGAGGATGAAGGGGGAGAGGGGAAGGGGGTTGGGAGGGAGGGAGGAAGGAGTTAGGGGTAAGGGGAAGGGAGGGGGGTGAGGGAGGGAGGGAAGGGAAGTAAGGAGGGGGGGAAGGTTTTCCCTCGCTTACGAAGGATGTGGTTTGTAGGGGAGAGGGGGAAATAAATGAGAAAATTTTTAGAAAGGGGAGGAAGGAAAATGAAAGAATCAACATCTATGAAGAAAATAAGAACGAATACAAAATGAAAAGAAAACTCAGAGTTAGAAAAGAAAAGAAATAAAAATAAAACAATAAAAGAAAAGAGAAAAAGACATTGAGGACTTAAGGGAACGAGAAATAAAGAATGCATGACGAACACAAAGCAAAAAATATATAAATAGATAAATATAAAAATACAATAATCCCTCCCAAGAAAAGGACCAGAATCCACCAACAAAAAACTGCTTTGAAGAAACTTGATAAACCGCTACGCTAAACAC
>NC_051416.1:20148715-20149022 GCF_015228065.2 Penaeus monodon
GACCCTGCATATATTAATTCCTTCTGTTCTGTTTTTCTATTTTGGTATTACATAACTAGTGATATAATCACCTATTTCATCATCAAAAGACAGTATATACAATGCTGACAAAATCAAAACTGCAATCACAATATGAATTATTGTGATGAAAATATGAGCAACACAAGTAATAACAATTTTAATACAGGCAGAGAGTAAAGTTATAATGAGAATATCATTATTTACAGTACACAGTAATTGTGTCCTGAAAAGAAGTCTTAAATACATATAATTACATGGAGTTTTGGGAAGTAATACACATATATCA
>NC_051416.1:20149385-20149889 GCF_015228065.2 Penaeus monodon
TTTCTCCTGTGCCCCGTGTTCCCTTGCACAGGAAACTGATATCTAAAATTACACGAGTATACCCTTACTTGGAAGAAAAGTGACTGAATAATGTATGGACTCAACTCCTCAGCAGGTAAGAGACATGAGGTTATGTAAAAGCAGGTGCACCACTTGGCTGATTGCACTCACAACAGTACACGGAGAATGATAAAGAGAGAAAGGCAAGGAGGACAAGGAGAGGTGAAATGCGAGGAGGAAGAAATATGTAGTGGAAGGGCATAGAGGAAGAAAAGGAGGAGAGAGAGGGAGAAAGGGAAGGAGGGAAGGGAGATGGAAGGAATGTGTAAACACGGTACACGGGGAAAGAGGTGGATAGAGAGAGAAAGGAGAAGGAAGTGATGTGTAAGCATGGTACATGGAGAAGGAGAAGGAAGGGGAGAGTAAGAAAGGAAAGGAGGTAAAGGAAGAAGGAAAAAATGTCTAACCACAGTACACTGAAAAAGAGAAAAGAGAAAGAGAGAA
>NC_051416.1:20149977-20151347 GCF_015228065.2 Penaeus monodon
TGTGTTAGCGCGGAACACGGAGAAAGAGGAGAGAGAAAAGGAGACAGGAAACAAAGAAAGGGAATAGGAAGGAATATGTACGAACGGTACGCGGAGAAAGAGAGAAAAAGGGAAGAAAGGAAAGAAGGGAATGGAGATTTAAGGAATATGTGGAAAGGGTACACGGGAAAAGCGAAGGTGAGAGAGAAAGGGAGAAGGAAGAAAGATATAAGCACGATACAAGGAGAAACAGAAAGAAAGGTAGAAAGGAAGAAAGACACAGAGAGAAAAAAGAGGCGTAGAAAAGAAACATATATCCAACCGCAGTACACAGAGAAAGAGAAGAAGAGGCAGAGAAAAGGAGAAAGGAAGGGAGGAGGCGAGCAAGAAGCAAGAAATATGTAAGTGAAACTCATTCGCTCTCGTTGCCAACTCGTGTGCCCCGACTTCCGTGCTGTGCGTCGACCAAGCTGCTGTTTTCCTCTGTACTGGACAATTTAGTGGACTTGTGTTACACGTGACTTTCGTGAGGAAATGTTTATCGGGAGTTTTGACACGTAATACGCTCGTAAACTCAGGTTCGAAAACAGAATGATTAGGACGCGAGAGCTGATCGTTGAAGGTTATTTTGCAACGAATAAAAATGAGTAAAAAGTTGATCGCTAGAAAAATTATGATGGTAGATATATCAGTTTGATAAGAATATTGATATATAATATGTAATGATAATATATATTGGTAATAAGTGATGAGAATGAGAATAAAACTTTATAAAAAACAAGGAAATAAAAACGACTCAACAACAAATGACATTAGCTTCAAAAGAAAATATTCGAAATATTCATCCACCCACTGATCCACCTCACCAAGCCTTTCGGACGACGGAGCCGGAGAGATATTTCAAAACACAACTTGTCCGAAACTCCTCAGGGAAAACTTGGCAAGATGGAGAAGTCTAGTTCGGAACACTATAGGCGTGGTTGTAGCAGGCGAGACGAGGTTGTGAGGTAGAGCAGGTAAGCTAGGAAACTCTTTTTTGGGTTAAAGCAGAAGGAGAGAGATCGCCATCAGAACGCGGAGGCTGGATGCGAGCCTCGGGTATTGTTGCGAGAATAAAGCGAGCTCAGATCACAAGCCACGAGATGTGATTTAATTAAATGATGGAAATTTCGGAGGCGGGGGATAAAATAGAAGAAAAAAAGAAAAATGTACGAGGGGAAAAAAATATTTAGGAATATTTTATCTCCGAAAACTGAGGCAAAATATTAGGGTTTAAAAGTCGGAAGGACGGGTCAACATAATGAGTGTATAAAAGGCTGTTGATATATAACGTCAAATCATTCAAGAATATTCACGGTTTATAACGATTGTATTCATACATTTAGTTAGCA
>NC_051416.1:20152006-20152285 GCF_015228065.2 Penaeus monodon
ACCGAAGGCTATCTACACAAGGAAAAGTAAGAAGATCAAATCCCACAATAGTCTCCAACCCTAAGAAAAATCCACATCGCCCCTTGATTCCCCAGTGATTCGCAAACCCCGCCTTGCAGCAGCCTCGACCTGCCACCCGTTGTGCCTGGCTTCAGCGTGCGGCCGCGGGAGACTGACAGCGGTGTGTGGCGCGACCTGGAACTGATAGCGTAACGTGGCAAGGGAAGAGACAGCACCTTAGTGCCTGGATAACATTCGACACTCCAGGCCCCGTGGGTG
>NC_051416.1:20152638-20152708 GCF_015228065.2 Penaeus monodon
TTAATCTTCACGGTCCGTAAATATTAGATTGGGATTTGATTTGGTGCAATAATTTTACAACGAAATAAAT
>NC_051416.1:20152767-20152848 GCF_015228065.2 Penaeus monodon
ATTTCTTTTCAAAGATCTGTTTCACAATTGTTTGTTGTTAGGCGGTTAATAGAATGTATTTATGAGAGTGTCCATTAGATA
>NC_051416.1:20152892-20153851 GCF_015228065.2 Penaeus monodon
GCTATTTCACTTGCCACCTCCCCGATGCATTTGTTTCATTTCACTGATTAATCAATATGTCATAAATTTCATTACTGCAATACTAATGCATGCTGAATACTGCATTCGACGGGTTGGATTTTAATCTTTCATGTTCATCCCTGTTGCACTTTTAATAGTAATAAAACCCCCATTATTTTTACATTTTTGTGATTACTTTACAGGTCCGAAATACCCTTCCCTTTTTTTTTTCCGCAAAGGTTTCTAAAGGGAAAGTCTGTAGGGCGAACGTTGTGAGCGGGGCCACCGGGCCCCACCGGATTTGGGTTTCCCCTAATCATTCAAAATGGGTGCCCCCGCTGCTAATTTCAAGATTCTTCTTTTTTATTATTATTACGCTAAACTCTGTATGAAATATTCTGTCTCTTCAATAATAGATTGCAAGAGATATTCCCCGACTATCAGCATCCATTATTCTCATTTCACCTTCCTCCGCTCGACAAACATTTTTTTATTATTATTCAAACGTTCGTAGTTCGTAAAATACAGATATATAAGGGAGGCAGAACTACACTCACAATAACAGCACCAGGTTGACAAAACCAGCGCACCGACACACAGGAACAACCACAACACGGGACATAGGATCTCCCAGCGCGTATAACTTACAGATCCGAAAATAGAGAGTTTGCCCAGAGCCATAACAGTATGTACACATTCAGATTCGGGCAATATCCAGTCATTTCAAACACTGTGCTCTCCGGTACTTCAAACACATTAAAAAGGGGGAAAGAAAGAAGTGGGGAAAAATTGTTCGGGTTAAATTTATAGTTTTTTTTTGGGTTTCCACCGGGAAGGGAAATTTCTCAGCGTCGTTTTCATTTTGATTTTAACTGCCTTTATCTTTTCTTTTGGGATAAAAAAACCTTTTCGTGTTTATGTCGTGTTTATTTTTAACCTGGAATGGAAGAACAACTGGC
>NC_051416.1:20155226-20155567 GCF_015228065.2 Penaeus monodon
CCTTTTTACGCATTTTGTTTTTGTGTACGCCCCAGAACGTTTTTTTTCACATGTTTATAATAGGGGGGGAAGCGAAGATTTTTTAAAAAAAAAAGTCCAGCAACTTTATGGGAAAAGTCACAAAAGTTTGGTGCTTAGGGAGCTCTCTAAATTCCAGAGTAAAAACCCCTAAAATCCCGGATAAAACAGGTTTAATACAACGCAAAAGGGAAAACGAGAGGGGGGGAGGGAAAAAGGGTTTGGGGGGAAGAGGGCAGGGGGAAGGGGGGTTTCGGGAAGAGAGAGGGGAGGGGGGTTTAATGGGGGGGGGTTAAAAAAACCGAGGAGAGAGAGGGAAAAGA
>NC_051416.1:20155673-20156187 GCF_015228065.2 Penaeus monodon
AAGCACCCGAGGGGAAGGGAGAGAAAAAAGGGGGGAAAAGGGCCAAGGGGAGAATATAAAAACGAGAGGGCCAAAGTAAGGGGTTTAAGGGGAGAGGGGAGAGTGGTTTTGGAGATCGAGGGGGTGGGGGCCTTTTGAGGAAAGTGGTAGAAGGGATATAAACCTTTGGGAAAGGGACCGGTGTGTGAGGAGAGGGGAGAGGGGAGATGGGACCGGTGAGAGGGGAGAGGGGAGAGGGGAGAGGACCGAGAGGGAAAAAAAAGTAGAATAGGGTAGGACTTTGGGAAGGGGGTCCTAGAGTAAGAGGAATCCCAGTGAAGTGAATTGAGGAGAGAAAGTTTAGATGGGAGGAAAAAGAGTCCGGGGAAAAGGGTTTCCCAAAGGGGGAGAGAGGGGGGGGAAACGGACCGGGGGGGAAAAGGGAAAAACCGGAACCCATTGTAAACGGGAAAAACCCGGGAAAAAAAAACGGAGGGGGGGTTAAGGGGGGAAAAGGGGGGGCCCCGAGGATAAA
>NC_051416.1:20156285-20156899 GCF_015228065.2 Penaeus monodon
GGGGTTAGGGGGGAAGGAAAAAAAGGGAAGATCTGCCAAGGGAAACGGGGGGGGGGGAACGAGGGATACTGGAAAATGGGGGGAAAGACAATGGAAAAACCAAAAGGTGAACGGGGAAGGGAAAGAAAAAAAGGAGAGGGGGAGAGAGGAAAATAAAAGTTTTAAAAATAAAGGAAAAAGAAATAGAATAAAAGCCAGAGGCTCGAATCACGAGTAAGTGAAATCTG
Source organism: Penaeus monodon (assembly GCF_015228065.2). Classification (NCBI taxonomy): domain Eukaryota; kingdom Metazoa; phylum Arthropoda; class Malacostraca; order Decapoda; family Penaeidae; genus Penaeus; species Penaeus monodon. The sequence continues at coordinate 20,156,513 of NC_051416.1, forward strand.
TTGCAATGCTGGCCCAAAGACCGACCCAAAAAAAAAGCAAGGGTTTCAAAAAAAAACCTTTTTAATAAATATACCCCCGATTTTGGCAAAAAGGGGGGGAAGGGCGGGAATAAAGGAATGTAAGGCAGGATATGGAGAGCTTTCATTAATGCAAAGGCGAGCTAAATATATATGGGATTGGATTCTGTAACGAAGAGCATTACAGCATTTTAAGAGGAGCAGGAAAAGTGACGAATGAACCCAAAGGGGAAAACGCTTAAAAAAAAAAAGGAAAATTTGCAGGTGATTTTTCTGGGTTTTTTAAACTATACCAAAAAATGCACAAAAACCCACCACATAAAAATGAAAATCTTATATTTTTAAGATGTATATGTTCGGGATAAAATA
>NC_051416.1:20157704-20157839 GCF_015228065.2 Penaeus monodon
TTTATATGATTTAGGGCATTAGATAGAAAGGGGGGGGGAGGGGGGAAAGGAAAAAAAAGGGGATAGATAGATAGATAGAATTTGATGGCAGATTTTATTGGGAAAAAAAAATCGGCGTTTGGAAGGAAGGTCTGC
>NC_051416.1:20158663-20159590 GCF_015228065.2 Penaeus monodon
CCCGTTTTTTTTTTCTTTTAGTAAGGGGGGGAAAGAATAGGTTTTTTTTAAGCGGGAAGACCCTGGTATGGTACATTTCACCTAGTATTATAGAAGATATCTATTAATCTAGAAAGAAATAGATTAATTTTTTAGGTCATAGTTTCCCCAGGCGGTATGCCAACTAGCGCTCCCCCCTTTAAATTTGCATTGTGAAGGGTCGATAATTTCGTTTTTCCTTTTTAAAATTTTTAATTTTCCCAAAGGGAGGGGCCCATTTTTCCTACGGGGGGCTACGCCCCGCTTCATCATCAAAACATATGACAGAGCGGGCCAAAAACCCTAGTTAGTCATTTCTAAAAAATAATAATAATTTAAAAAATTTTTTTTTTTTCCCTTTCAGGTCAATACCCACCAAATAATTTCCCAATCTCATCAAAAACCGGCCCCTAAAATAACTGATTGCAGGCCTCGATTATTAACATTACTTCTAATTTTGATAACATTTGGTTTAATTATGAAATCCTCTTCCATATTACTACTAATTTGAATAACAACACTATTTTAATGTATCAAATTGTTGCCAACATTACTTATAATTATAATAAAATTTTTAAGTATCAAAATTATGATCAGCATTACTACTAATTTCAATAACATTAAGAATATTAAATCATCTCAAATATTACTATTACCCTTATGAACAATATAGATTTTTTTTTACTATTCCCCCATCCCCCCCCCCCCTCCACGTACTTCCATCCCGCCTCCCCCATTTCCCGGTGCCCCAACTAGCGGCCGACGTCAACCTCTTTCTGAACCATTGTGGCATTACATACATTACATACTGGTACATCACCTTGACGTCAGGGCCCCGGGTTCTTACCCAGCCACTCGCGGTTTCCCACCAAAAGCGTCCAACTCATTCCAGAAAAGGTTTTTTTTCCC
>NC_051416.1:20160219-20160323 GCF_015228065.2 Penaeus monodon
GTTGTTGTCTGCCTTTTACAATGAAAACACGTATAGCTCATTTGTTTTCTTACACAACTTCCCTGCTAAAGCCAATTTCACTTTTCATCCAATTTGTTAGAACG
>NC_051416.1:20160411-20160628 GCF_015228065.2 Penaeus monodon
TTGCTTTCAGTGCTTGTTGCAGTCTTGGCCATACTTTAACAAGCTGCAAAATTAAGTCTCCCTTAAAATTTCCCCTTGACTGATGGCAACAGACTTTCCCCCGGAGTAAAGTGGGGAGAGGGAGGAGGGGAAATAGAGGAGTGTCAGCCGGCAAAATGTTTAGTGTACGTCATGTGGGCCGCAAGAGAGAGGAAAAGCAGGGAAGGACGGTGCGTAG
>NC_051416.1:20160691-20160823 GCF_015228065.2 Penaeus monodon
CAAGTGAAGAGGGAAGATGAGTTGTGGAAAAAAGTGAAAAGCTCGTAAGTGGAAACGGGAGAGGATTGGCAATAGAGGGAGAAAATGTAGGGCGCAGGCATCAGACAAAGGATTAGGGCGCGGGAGCAAATG
>NC_051416.1:20161496-20161666 GCF_015228065.2 Penaeus monodon
TATTGTTACTGACATTCTGCGAAAGTCTTACACCGCACCACATACATATACAGTACATATGTATATTTATAGTATTCCCTTCACCAAATCCTATTCGGGGGCATTATGTCTCTCCGGAGGCCACTATAGTACGAACTACATCACCCAACCCTGACCCCTTGTCTTCAGCT
>NC_051416.1:20161699-20161945 GCF_015228065.2 Penaeus monodon
TTATTTATTCTGTTTAGTCATTCATTTATTCCAATTTCGTATGTTTGTTAGTTTTATAAGATTCCAAACCGTACAGGGCTGTACAGATGAAAGGGAAATGGTGTCTCAGTTGCATTATTTAAGTTGTACAACTTAATGACATTTCTTCTAGGTGAATTGCATCGTACTGTAATGAGCTAAAGTATTTGGTACATCAAGATATTGTTAAAAGGAACCGAAAGGAAAGACCCCTATCCCATGTTTTTT
>NC_051416.1:20162805-20163086 GCF_015228065.2 Penaeus monodon
CTCGTATCGACAGTTGGCCAGCCCGTCAGCCTTAAGCGACCTACTACGTCCTTCCTAAGGTTGAAATAACGTTTCTCTTCACCCAGCTTGCATCTTAAGAGGATCGAATCGTAACACCTCAGTCGCTTTCTCCAAAGGCCAGTCTAGGACCTATATTTTCTAATGCACTAAAAAAATCGACAAGATTTTGACAAGTTTAGTCTGCCACTGAAATCTTTACGTCTAAAATAACAGGGAAAGATAGATAGATAGAGAAACGGGGAATAACGGAAAGATAGAAG
>NC_051416.1:20163180-20163698 GCF_015228065.2 Penaeus monodon
AAAGGAGGGAGGAAGGGGGGGGAGACAGAGAAAAATAGAGAAAGACAGAGAAACGGGAAGAAAAGAAAACAGAGAAAGACTCACAGAGACAGAGAGAAACGGGGAGAAGAAGGAAAGAAAGAGAGAGAGACTGAGAGAGATCCAGACGCCAGACAGAGTAAGAAAAGCGACTGCCTGAGAAGGAGGGAGGGGAAGTGCAGACTGAAAAGGGGCCGAAAAGTTCATTGACAGTGGAAAGCAATTAAGAGGGTCTGTGTTTAGTAAGCCAGAAACTTTGGGTAACATTAGTGGCAGACAGAGAGCTGGGAAATTAAAAAGGAATGGAAATAAGGGAGAGCATTGCTCGCGAAAGGGATAAATGGAGAGCGACTGTGTGATAAAAGTCAGGGAAATGTGACAAGAATGAAAGAGGGTTGAAAGGTACACTGAGTGCAGGGTTTCGGGCAAGTTTAAATGGTGTGAAAAAAGTGAAATATAAACAGGAGTTCACTTGAAACACTCCTTATTCACTGGAAGCC
>NC_051416.1:20164029-20164173 GCF_015228065.2 Penaeus monodon
AAAAAATGATGAAGATTTTTTATCTTATAGCTGAAGAAAATAGTAATATAACAGTTGCTTGTGAACGAAAAGTTAGTAAGAAATTCACCTGAAAGATAAATAGTTTTGTTTTTTGTTACTTCTTAAAGGTAGCATACGTAGAAG
>NC_051416.1:20164972-20165086 GCF_015228065.2 Penaeus monodon
CGAATAAAATATTTTTAAAAGATGGAAGGAAAATCCCCTGAAAGGAAATAATGGGGGTCTCCATAGTAATTATATACGAGTTAGACGTAGCAATTAGAAAGAGTATGTGAGAGC
>NC_051416.1:20165110-20165497 GCF_015228065.2 Penaeus monodon
TACGTGAGATATCCCGGAGAGCAAAAATAATTTCGGATTTCTTGCCTTAGTAACTACGGCGCAAATCGCAATTATCAAGCTGTATCCCGCCTTTTCCCAAATGCTTTCGTGGAAACCCAGCTCATAAAATGGTTGCACGAAAACTTTTACTCAGTGACTCCGTAATTTGCATAAACACGATAACCGTTTTTCATTCTGTCAACTAATTTGAAAGATATTTTAACTCTGTCGATTCGTAGTTCTCCTGGAATACTAAACCGACAATTGGGCGCGCAACTTGCGAATAATTTGAAAGTAAGTGAGATGTAGGTGTTACAGCGCCGAATAACGATGTGACTCTTGCGGGGAGAGAAAAAACGGAGGAAAAAATCTGCTGTGCACTTAGGA
>NC_051416.1:20168183-20168483 GCF_015228065.2 Penaeus monodon
TGACCATATTTCTCCTGTTTCCTGCAGAAAAAAAGAAAAAATCCAACAGAAGTTGCAAACTTCCCAAACTTGGTTACCTTTGCAATCTAACCCCGACGGAGATTCCAGTAACGAGATTTCCTCTGAGCTGAAAAAAGTCCTTTTATGTGCATACAAATCTCGACCTTTTCTATTTTGTTTCCTCTGCCTGGTGTTTTAATTATCTTTCTGTCGATTTCTGTATATCAGTCGATTAAAGTAGATTATCTCTCTCACTTACAGTATTTTCCTAGTATATGGAATTCTGTTCTAGCAATGTAA
>NC_051416.1:20168599-20168907 GCF_015228065.2 Penaeus monodon
ACTTACCTACATTCATACCTACTTATCCATCTATCTCAAACAGACTTGTCACCACTAATTCTGCGTCACCAATGCACTACACTTTGCGAGAAGAAAAGCCAGTGAGACACGACACTGATAGAAATTCCAACCCCAAAATACGTTTACGTCTAGAGAAACTGGCTTCATGAAACCCACGAGGTCATGACCAGGGAATCCAGAGGCAGACCAGACCCACTGATTCAAACCACAACACGAATACAAAATCATTCTTTGTGTTTGTCCTTCCTGGAGTCTAAGAGTTGAAGCTGAGTTGGAATATATATATA
>NC_051416.1:20168970-20169165 GCF_015228065.2 Penaeus monodon
ACAGTCCTCTAACCCTTCCTTTAATTTTTACATTATTCTAAGGAGTGAGGATGTTGATAAGTGATTTTACGAATAATCATATTAGTTAATCGAAGAATATTAGGTACTTAAGAAACATTAGTTAGTTTGAACAGGCAACACTGAAGTTTATATTCGCATTTGCATAATGTTATTAGTTTTCAAATGTAGATCTAC
>NC_051416.1:20169194-20170071 GCF_015228065.2 Penaeus monodon
GTAGGAAACTGAATGATTTTGTTTATTCTCACAAAAATTTCTTCTTGCATTTTTGCTGATGTATATATAAGTAATATATAACGGGATGGCTACCAGTATACGTTTATACAAGGGTACTGTGCTGATTTGGAGATTCATTACTAAATCATGTAACCCTTAACCCTCATTCTAAATCATAATGTTAGTAACGTACCTTAAGAAAAAAATCAGGATCATCTTAATCCCTTAATCATTCTGAAGACATTCTTAACAGATTTATCAAAGTATTAAAACATTTTATGAGCAGCAATCTCCTGCACACCCTTCTTGGAAAAAATCATATATATTACATGTAGTAATTATTCGACCCTATAAGTCAAAACCAATTCCTAGCTTTCCTGTGATCTGTTGACTTCATTTGGTCCAGCCTTACTCTCCAATTAAATAACATTATAGAATTAGTATCATATGTCCAGCCCGTGTTATACCATGCTATACTCGGTTACACACCCCTCTGCTACCGCTGAATAACCAGTTCAGTAAAGTTCCACGGAGTGATTCTAAAGACCAAGAAATTGATAAGAATCGTTAATGAAGTTACGTGAAATAGTCGCCATGGATGAGCCTACATTTGGCATTAACGGAATTCAGCGTTCCCAACCCAACTGTATATAATTTCGGCTAATTATGTAATCGGCAAATAGGCCATGGCTTTGAAAACAGATTTATAGTGTAATTATGGACATCTGTTCAGCTGGAAAATACTGCGAATTATATCTGTTTGTATTTTTATGATGATAAATAACCCGTAATACATACTTATCCAATACTAGCGAATCCATGAATATGGGTAAACTATACACTCCACACTAGCGTATTAATGGTCACATAAACGTCT
>NC_051416.1:20170543-20170729 GCF_015228065.2 Penaeus monodon
AGACAGCGATTACAAATCATATGTACCTGTTACTCCTCTTGATTTGTTTACATAAGTTTTCCCCAGGTTCGTTTTCTCGAAACCTTGCTACGTCCGTTTTGATGTCGGTTACACGCGCGGACAGATTTTGTTACTTTAGACAATGAGAGTGTGTGTAGTGCTATCTATTTTATTTATTCGTTTATG
>NC_051416.1:20171104-20171179 GCF_015228065.2 Penaeus monodon
CTAAAGAACACATCATTAGCTATATAACAAAAAGGGTTAATAAGAATATACACTACTCTGAAATATTCGTTCGAT
>NC_051416.1:20171489-20171926 GCF_015228065.2 Penaeus monodon
CAACTTTTACCCTATTCTCGCCCCCATTCTCATTCTCCATTTTATCTCAATCATTCTTTTTCCGATTTTTTTATATTTTTTTTTTCGTCAGTCCATTCATAATAATCTTTCCTGTTATAATAATTCCCATTTCAAGTTAGATCTCTGGTTATAGGGTGTTATTTCATGGGAGAAATAAAGGTCCTAAACTTATAGGTTACACAGTCCACTGCAAGTATTTTAACATTCATAGCAAGACTACGCGTGATGCCATAACTCTACGGGATCGGCTACCCACATTTGACTTAGTAGTTTGCGAGCAAAGTTTTGATTACCTAAGTTACTCATTTATTAATATGATTCTGAAATATTAGCAACTATAAATGACTGCAGTCTTTTACTGAAGAGTCTGCAGTACTAGTTGCGCAAAACTGGATGTATAGCAAATTATACCTTGA
>NC_051416.1:20172431-20172504 GCF_015228065.2 Penaeus monodon
CCTGTCTTTCACTCTCTCAGTAATTTGTCTGACAGCAGAGTTAAGGTAAATTAAAATAGAAAAGTGTGGGCTG
>NC_051416.1:20172540-20173342 GCF_015228065.2 Penaeus monodon
TTGATTTAAGTACGACAATGGTGTAAAAGTAGGTAGACAACAAAGGAGTAGTTTGCCAATGTAGCAGATGCAAAACAGCATAGTACGTAGAGGATTCAACAAAAGCACAACACTAGGTTGAAAGTAGGACAGAGCTGGAACAGTTGGTCGAAAGGAGACCAGAACCAGAGTAGTAGGTTATATAGTACAAACTGGCTTCCAGTGTCGCGTGCACTGCACCAGTAAACTTGGAACAAAAGATCAGAAAGAGAATTTTTTTGTCAAAGTAAGAAAATATTCAAATCGACGTTCTATCACAATTTCAAATTAGATATTTTTCTATTCCAGAAATGTACTTCACAAGAACCATTTCGTCCATTCAACTGAGAAGACCTGACAGCATACAATCTAAGACGCCATACTCTTCAGAAGTAATTTTTGCCTCTTTTCCAACACTGTGTGCCAACTCCCTCCCACAAAAAGGCAAGAAAATAGGGCGCAGTGCCTCTCCTATAATGGTGAGAAAGGAAAGCATTATGGACACCCTCCCTTTCTAAGTGAAAAGGAAAGAGAACAATGGATGATTGCAATGGATTAACCAGGTCCGTTGCTCAAGGGGGAGAGTACTGCAATCAGCTCATGCTTTTATTGGGAGCATCGGATAAGGAAGACACAAATCCCTTTTAACGATTATGGCAACGATATACTTTGGTGAGGCAAGGGAGGGTTACAGTGTGTTATAGATGTACTTTTGGTTAGGATTGTGTTGGTTATTGTCGTCACTGAAAATTATATTGTTATGTAGGATCATCGTCATCAATTT
>NC_051416.1:20175219-20175895 GCF_015228065.2 Penaeus monodon
CCTCCTATCCCGAAGCTAAAAGTAGGCATAAAAACAGACCCAATCACCCCGCACAGGACACAAACTTTTTCCTAACAAAGTTACGGTTTATCCCAAACTCGGGGGTAGAATCCAGTAACACGGTTTCCTTGGCAGATAAACGAATATGAAAAAGTATATATCTCCCCAAATGTGAAGGTTATGCAGCGAAGGTGGTCGCTTCTGGCTCGTTTCTAACCGAGCATTTTGCTGCTTTGATATATTCCTGCAGTAAATGTGTGTGCGCCTGAGTAAATGTACCACATATGAACCGACACAAGCGTACATAAATCAGGGATTTAATAGCTATGGGGCTGAGTTCTCAAATGGACAAACTGCAGTAAATCATAAGACTAATAATTGCTTGAAGAAGGCGAAGGATTCTCCATTTTAAGAATCAACCTATAAAGAAAAAAAAAGGTATATACACTTTTTTGAAAACAAATAAATTTTAAAATAGGCATAATATCACGAACTGTAGCAAAATACATATTTAGCTAAGGTGCATTCTACTGACAGTGACTTAACGGTGTTTAACAGTTACCTCGATGAAACACACTTGTTGTTGCTCAATGGATAGAGAAGTGAAACGGATTATCATTGTTGTAAACTGGATAAGAGTCGTCCTTTGATCAAATGAAATTGGAAATATCTTTTG
>NC_051416.1:20176332-20176616 GCF_015228065.2 Penaeus monodon
AGACAAAAAATCAGGTATATTTGCGTGTAAATAAAGCACAAAATAAATTGACTAATCGAAGGAACCTGGGCATTTACGAAGACTTAAATCGTTGCAATAAATGCAATTTCCACGAGGGATCTCTGACTCTCCGCACACACCTGCACAAGGGAATACTACTTTACTAAGTGCCTGGAATGCATTAGCAGAATCCTTGTCAATAGAAAGAGCATCTTTTTTCCCATTCGCTTAAGTTTTATATTTATTATTTTATTGATTATTGATTTTATGTACCTGTCTGTTTT
>NC_051416.1:20177014-20177251 GCF_015228065.2 Penaeus monodon
TTTGATACAAACTTTCAGCTTCATTCAGAATTATCAAAGTAAAGAGAGAGAATAAAATGCATATATATGATTCATAAGCGTTGGATTTTTTTCGCTCACATGCAACTGAATACCAAAGATTATTGCAAAATCGAAGAGGAAAATGGGATTAAAAATTAATTACCACAGTAAAAAAAAAAACGAGATCTCTCACTTTTCAAACTCCTGTAAAGATATGAAGCACCATTCAAGCCTCAT
>NC_051416.1:20177341-20177570 GCF_015228065.2 Penaeus monodon
CATGGAATTCAAACGAGGAGCTTCCGATCCTTGCGAAAAACCCAGGCGATCGCGGAAGCAAAAAGCGAAAAAAAAAGAGAGAAAAAAAATCTTTCACATTTTCCGCGTCGTCGACCAGAAAGGCCGTTCATATGCCTTAAAGAGAAGGGATCTGACTGCAATGGCCGATAGCTCAAACCCTGGCCTATCCTCTCTAAAAACGAAAGCATCGTACAAATGCAATGACTCT
>NC_051416.1:20177670-20177937 GCF_015228065.2 Penaeus monodon
CACCCATTAATACGTTAACATACCATAAACTACATAAAAAAATATATTGCTCTCAACTTAGAGAAAAGTATGCACGTGAAAATCCTCTTTGTCAGAGATGAGGTTCTCAAGGGAAAAATGCAAAGTACTCTTATATTGCCCCTTGTTGTTGAATAATATTCTTTTGACAATGGAACGTAAACAGAAGCACTGGAACCTCAGTGTACTTGTTCAGAATCTATTATGTTTCCACAAAGGGAGGCCCAGAGATTTGAGAGATTTTTCGTT
>NC_051416.1:20178674-20179473 GCF_015228065.2 Penaeus monodon
ATAGATATAAAAAGTAACCAGAAAAATCCTTTCGTGTCACCGTACTCTGATATTTTTAGGTCAATAAAAAAGTTCAGTTCAGTTTGCCAAGATTGTATACGGGGGAGTGATGTGCCAAAGGTAAAGGTGATTTCTTCTTCGCCTCTCTGTTAGAGGTCTGCATGGTTTAGTTCCGTTTATTGTGTAACTTCTAGAGCCTGTTATTTGTATATTAGTTTAAGAGACTTGTAAAAGAGGTATCAAAAAGGAGTTAACAGTTGTTATGAATTGTTTAATTCTCTTGGTATCAGTTAATCACGAGGATGCAGTGACTGTTTGTCGAATGAAATCAGGTACAAAATTTAAAGAAAGGTTTTAATAATTGCGGTTTTTATCTTAAATCCGGCCATAGGCTTACAAAATAAGACAATAGATAATAAATAATACCACTAATGATATTCTAAACGTGAAAAAGTGAAAATAAAATAATGATTCGTCCCTAGAATGTTACATATTCTAATAGACTGAATTAACAATGTCGCCAGTTACAATTAAGCATATTTCACCGCAATTATAGATATCGAATTGAAATGCATTATTTATTTGGCCTCTATCTGGGGTATCATATGAATTGAAAAAGTAGATTTTATCACATTCCACAATCTTGGGCACAAAAGCTGTCAAAAGGACAAAGGAATACTCTTGACTTACAAGTAAAGAGCATTGATTATGATATAGATACGTGTTTCTTGTGAGCGTCTCCTTTTAAAGCTACTGACTTCAGTGAAGCGTCTTTAAGGCAATTCATTGGTATTGTACA
>NC_051416.1:20179790-20180504 GCF_015228065.2 Penaeus monodon
ATTCAAAAATGATAAATACGAATAAATAAGTCTTTCTCTACAATTTTCAGCTACTTCGAGAAAGGTTTACCCCATGCAGTACCACTCAAAAATTGATGACAGCGCGTGAGAACCTACGAAGCTGTTGCAGTACCGTCGAGGAACAGCATGTGTTGTAGAGGCTTGTATCTCGCTAGTTCTTGGGAATTCAACGAAGTCTGAATCCCAAGAGTGATATATTTTTAAGTCACATCTGGTGCTTGCTTATTGGCCTAACTGTTAGTATATCGCCCAGTATTCGCGGGGTAAGATCTACGTGTCATAACGTTGCTTGTTCGACCAATCCCTTTCGATCAAAAGTCCAGGGGGTATGAAGAGGTGTGTTTAAGTCTGTAGTGAGTCGAAAGGACATTGATAACTTGTGTCACTCGATCGTAAATTTTAACGAATTACATACCCATCCATACAAATACATCGACTGGACCCCTTCCCCCTTACCTTAAAAATAGAGAAGAAAAGTAGCAAAAGTGCACGTGGTTCTAAAACCCCCCACAGCACGTTCACTCCCCCCACGGCAAGCCCATTTGACAGGTGCGCCGCCCTAAGCCTTACGCTAAAGTCAGGACGAAACATCACCTCGAATGATGCTGCTACATCGATCTTGTCGCATCTCCTTTAAGGGACAGGTACATTGTTCGAGCTTCGTCCTTTGGCTCGGGGACACCTTGGCTCTGC
>NC_051416.1:20182314-20182515 GCF_015228065.2 Penaeus monodon
TCGATAACAGCCTGTGTAACTACCTTTCTTAGTGAATTTGAAGGAGAGATGATAATTGAATTTTGTGTCTATTTTTTTTACTTTAAATATTTTGCAAAAAAAGAAGAAAAAATAATCGGGTTTATTGTACCCATACGTGTCCAAGATTGGTTGGATATATATGAAATCGTTTTAAGAATGCGATGTGACCCCTTAATATGT
>NC_051416.1:20182870-20183004 GCF_015228065.2 Penaeus monodon
TTTCACCCCCCTTTCTCTCTCTTCCTGCTCCTTCTCCCTCTTACCCCTCTATTCAATTACCCACTTTATCTCTCTACAGATCTGTCTCTGCTCCGTCCTCCCTCCACACTTTCTCTATGGAAAGAGCGCTTCAC
>NC_051416.1:20183382-20183569 GCF_015228065.2 Penaeus monodon
TAATAATAGTGTCCTCCAATTGTGTGCTGCAACATAGGTTACAAGCTAAAAATATTTAAAAAATCTAAATGACGTCTCTCACGTGAAGTACATTAAGTGACATGGATTTCCTTTGTTGCTTTGTCTGTCCTAAGAGGTGAAGAATTCATTGAAGTTACTTCCAGTTACTTTCTCAGAGAATTCGCAA
>NC_051416.1:20184437-20184615 GCF_015228065.2 Penaeus monodon
CAGTAGCAGCAAAAATAAAGTGGCTGTTGCACGTATTATGGGAGTCGTCGTATTCAAATTCTCAACTGCACTGAATAGCAAATCAGGCGTGTGTTCATTAATGAAACCAATAAAATTTATGTGTTGCTCGTGAGTAGGATAAACATATGGCAGTTGCTGCTTGTTGATTTGTTGCTGG
>NC_051416.1:20185355-20185711 GCF_015228065.2 Penaeus monodon
ATCAGATATATCACATATGCTAAAACCTTGCACAAGGAAATAAAATTCTTTAGGATAGCAAGTTAAATTCGATTTAACTTGAGGGCGTCGAGTGAAGGGAGACAATATGATCTGAATATGTTACAAAAATAATGAGAAATTATTTGAAGATAAGCTTCTCTGGACTTACCGTGTAGTTCCCAACATGTGGCCGGGAGGATGCTGGACGAGGCTTATTACTATCTCCTGATTGGTTCAAGAGAGCGAGAAGATGGGTTAACTTGTACAAAGGTCAGAGATGAAAAAGGAGTTAGCCAGAACAGAAGCGATTCCATGATAAAATCGGTGAGTGAGGTACAGTCGGGATAAAAACGATT
>NC_051416.1:20185878-20186298 GCF_015228065.2 Penaeus monodon
GTGTATATGACCATTTAGGACGAAATCATGTTGAACTAAGGTCAACAGTCTGTCACTAGAAAGGGTCGATGTTGGTGGCAAGCGAGAGATCCGTTGCACCGACCTTTGGAAATGACCTCGAGTTAAAATTAGCCTGTTACTGAGGTATAAAAAGTGATACGTGTGCTTACATTTGTATCATCTGTACAGTGCTTTCCGCATTTAAACGAATTTTAGTATTACTCTCTATCACAGTGGCCTACAGCAGCCTGGAACATTACATCCCCCTGAAATAATGTGGAAATGGCCGAATTACTTTTACGATTTAAACTCCTCCATCGTAATTCATATGAAATGATAAGATTCCTAATCAAATATTCAATCAGATGGGAGGTATAAGGGCGACATATCTTTAGTGCATTTTCCCTTTTCGGTAGTTAG
>NC_051416.1:20187516-20187730 GCF_015228065.2 Penaeus monodon
GTGCGCGCTCTATTATCTAAGAAAGAAAGAGCTCGGAATCCCAAAGGCGCGAGAGAGTCATTTCGCTCAATTTAGGATTACGTTGACCCTGATGCATTTTTCGTTTTTTTAGAGAGGATAGGCCAGGGTTTGAGCTATCGGCCATTGCAGTCAGATCCCTTCTCTTTAAGGCATATGAACGGCCTTTCTGGTCGACGACGCGGAAATGTAAAAA
>NC_051416.1:20187908-20188351 GCF_015228065.2 Penaeus monodon
TGAGCTTGAATGGTGCTTCATATCTTTACAGGAGTTTGAAAATGAGAGATCTCGTTTTTTTTTTTACTGTGTAATTAATTTTTTAAACCCATTTTCCTCTTGATTTGCAATAATCTTTGTATTCAGTTTCATGTGAGCGAAAAAATCCACGCTTATGAATCATATATTCATTTTATTCTCTCTCTTTACTTTTATAATTCTGAAAGAAGCTGAAAGTTTGTATCAAAATTATAATGATAGTTATACTAAAAAATATTAATGACGAAATTAGACTGAAAAATGATGCTAATGAATTAATAAGATGTTCCAAGTATTCAACAGGATGATTACATCACAATTATGTGCTATAGAACAAAAAATGATAAAGATAAAATATTTTAAATAACTTAAAATAGAGATTTAAACTAAAGATATTATCGTGTTTACTATCCTGATATGTAGTT
>NC_051416.1:20188387-20188496 GCF_015228065.2 Penaeus monodon
GTAAAGTAACGAAAGTTAATATGGCAAAATGAAAAATAAGATATAATGAATGATAACTATATTTGGAAAAATAAACAATATACTACAAAATATAACTAGAAATTCTGAC
>NC_051416.1:20188584-20188788 GCF_015228065.2 Penaeus monodon
GCCTTTCTATTGAACAAGATTCTGCTAATGCATTCCAGGCACTTAGTAAAGTATATTCCCTTGTGCGGTGTGGCGGAAGAGTCAGAGATCCCTCGGGAATTGCATTTATTGCAACGATTTAAGTCTTCGTAATCCCCAGGTTTTCCCTTCGATTAGTCAATTTATTTTGTGCTTTTTTTAACGCAATATACCTGATTTTTGTCT
>NC_051416.1:20189273-20189951 GCF_015228065.2 Penaeus monodon
AAAACTCCAAAGATATTTCCAATTTCATTGATCAAAGGGCGACTCTTATCCGTTTTTCAACAATGATAAACCGTTTCACTTCTCTATCCATTGAGCAAAAACAAGTGTGTTTCATCGAGGTAACTGTTAAACACCGGTTAAATCACTGTCAGTAGGAATGACCTTAGCTAAATATGTATTTTGCTACAGTTCGTGATATTATGCCTATTTAAATTTATTTGTTTTCAAAAAGTGTATATAACCTTTTTTTTCTTTAAGGTTGATTCTTAAAAAGGAGAATCCTTTGCCTTCCAAGCAATTATTAGTCTTTTGATTTCTGCAGTTTGTCCATTTGAGAACTCAAGCCCCATAGCTATTAAATCCCTGATTTATGTACGCTTGTGTCGGTTCATATGTGGTACATTTACTCAGGCGCACACACATTTACTGCAGGAAATATATCAAAGCAGCAAAATGCTCGGTTAGAAAAGGCAAGCGACCACCTTCGCTGCATAACCTTCACAATTTGGGGGGATATATACTTTTTCATATTCGTTTATCTGCCAAAGGAACCGTGTTACTGGATTCTACCCCCAGTTTGGGGTAACCCTAACTTTGTAGGAAAAGTTTTGTGTCCTGTGCGGTGGTGATTGGGTCTGTTTTTATGCTACTTTTAGCTTCGGGATGGAGATACAATAA
>NC_051416.1:20190780-20191196 GCF_015228065.2 Penaeus monodon
TTTTTTTTAAATTTTTTTTTTTCAGAATTGCCATAATAGCCTGAACGTTTGATATAATGGTATTCATCCGAACTCGTTCCATGGTGAAATCAGCAATTCTCGTCTTTATTGGTCGTTGTCAAAGGGGGACCATTTCTGCCAATTTCTCGCCAGGGGGAAGGATGCCTGATGTCACTTCAAAAGAACCAAAGAGTGAATGGTGCAATCAATTCGTACTGAAATGTAGTTATAAATGTGTGTTGATACATGACTAATAAAAAGGTATGGATGGGAATGTTCGGGGGACCCTTTTTAGCGTTATGGGGGGGCTCTCTGAGTATGTGTTAAAAGGTTAGAAAAGGGGATATGGAGACAGGAACAGGGGAATGACACATATAAGGGCGATTATTGTGTGCGCTTAATTGCTAATCTTTGTG
>NC_051416.1:20191367-20191550 GCF_015228065.2 Penaeus monodon
AATTAATTCATAAACCTTCATATATACAAATGGATAATGTCGCAAGGATATGCGCATTTATAAACATATGAGAGGGTGTGCGGTAAAACGTCAGCACAGATCTAAACAGACCAAAACACATATAAAGTTTAAAAAATATAAAATATTTATAAACTTTAAAGTTGGACATTGCAGGTTTTATTA
>NC_051416.1:20191588-20191686 GCF_015228065.2 Penaeus monodon
CTACACTACACATTGGTATAAGTTCAGACAATTTACCAGTTTTATAAGTTTGTTTTCGAGCCATAGCAATTGAGGTTGATTATTTTTAAAGGAGTGTA
>NC_051416.1:20192365-20192527 GCF_015228065.2 Penaeus monodon
GCGATTTTAGTCAGACCTCCATAAAACGACCACGTAGGCTAATCGGACGGCGGAATGGGTCGCTGAGACACACTATTTATGATTTACGGAACCTTCATGTGTTGTTCGTCGCCCATTAGCGGTCAGCTTGATCCTCATAGTTAGGGGTCGATGTGGCTGGAC
>NC_051416.1:20193852-20194172 GCF_015228065.2 Penaeus monodon
CTCAGCCAGAATTATTGATGCTTAGAGCAAGGACGTGTATAAGAACACAGGAACACCATGACCTCGACTGGACCTGAAACCCCTGAACGAGGGCCGATGCTTCACTGAGGTTCAGGTAGAGAGGTTTACACCGGCCTCCCATGAATCTTTGTTCAGGAGGCACTGTGTATCGGGCTTCAGTTCCTCGAAGAGAACCCGTGTCGTTGATTACGGCCTCTGGGGTGTCGTCTTTCTTGCGCGGAGGACTGGGGCGTTTGAGGGAAGTCACGTGGCTATCAGTCCAAGGCGTTGATTGAAAGTCGGTCGATGTTATCATGGCA
>NC_051416.1:20194622-20194874 GCF_015228065.2 Penaeus monodon
CATGGCCGAGCAATTTAAACTGTTTCAGCTTTCAGTGAACAACAAAAAACAGAGAATTACTGCGTGTTTAATAATTTCACAGGTAAGGAAAAAAACTAAATATAGGTCTATGTAGGAGCATAGTCAAAGGCAAACTGTTTCTTAAGTCAATTTATTACTATAAAATATCAAAATAAAATTACATCGAAAATGTGATGGTACTGTTATAGTTGCATGCATTCACATTCTGGAAGCATACTGTAGATATATCTG
>NC_051416.1:20195054-20195613 GCF_015228065.2 Penaeus monodon
CCATTAGTCATAAATACATCGGAAATGAGCATATAATTAAGGGAACATTTATCCCTCACAATTAACGTTTTATTTTATTACCTCGAGAATTACCATAAAAAACAATACGTCGGAAGAATGGAAATCTATCAGTTACCAGGGAGCTTACTGTCATAGTCATAGTCATGTTCACCAGATTATTTACAACTATTTCGTAACGTAATTTCGTTTTAAAATTATCATGTCCAGCTGCACCAAGGAATACAGGTAGGGTCTTTTCTCATTAAACTCATAATTTTCTTGTTCTCAGCTGGCAGGTTTTCCTTCTCGTCTTTACCCCCGTCGTGTTTGGCACTTGTTGGCATCCCACGGTATCAGCACACGCCACGAGAGCGTCTTTCTCCGAACACTTTACGGCAGTCAACAGGGATGAGGTTTGCACAAGCCGAGGGGGTTAACACTGTTATTCTTTCTCTTGTACAGGGTGTTTATTCTGTCCCTTCCGTGACCTGTTGTTTTATTATGCAAATATATAAGATAAAATCAATAGGGTAAATGTATATACCATGTAAATACATAC
>NC_051416.1:20195769-20195914 GCF_015228065.2 Penaeus monodon
ACGAAAATTGTTATCGATAGTATAAATTATATCATGTGACAAAATATTATGTTAAACGTATGTTCTGTAACAATGTATTCATGATGCTCTTTTTACCATTAATATACTGTATAAAACCGTGTTAGAGATTTTGTCACAGCAAATT
>NC_051416.1:20196379-20196516 GCF_015228065.2 Penaeus monodon
GTATTCAATTCTTCTCCATTTCCGCAATTTCAATATCTATTTGGCGAATTTTGACGACGCAAGATTATCGATTTTCATCAATCTTGGAATTTTTTTACTTCGTCATCACCCGGCCGACGCGACCCGGCAAAGAGGTC
>NC_051416.1:20196534-20196627 GCF_015228065.2 Penaeus monodon
CTTGGGTGAATTTTTTGTTATATGCGATTTTCTTTTCATTCTGATAATAAAAAATGTCAGTAATGAAAGGAGAAGGTTACCAGTCAAATTATT
>NC_051416.1:20198905-20200704 GCF_015228065.2 Penaeus monodon
AAAAGCTAAACGTTTAATATATTTTTCGCCAAGTTTCGTTCTCGTTCCTTTAACTTCAATGGATCTTCGCCTCGCCAATAATCATTCAGAAAACTCTCAATCTTGGCTAATGCTCGTCTTTGATGAGAATTATGAACATAATGGACGACAAGAGTTGATGATCACTCTGGCATTTCTCTTGTTAATTATTCCAAAGTAGATAATCAAATTCTCGTCTAATTACTTAACCCATTTGTCCTTCAAAAGAGATTTTTGCATACGATGGGCTTTCCTTTAAGTAGTGATGATATTTCTAATTACTGTTGTCATCATCATAATTGAAGTTGTTGCCACAGCCTTTTGATTCATGTTTTATCTATTTACTATAACTACATTAAACCATTGCTAATACCCTTTTAAGTATGCGTGTTTTATTGTCCGGTAAAGAAAGCTAAAAATACCACCAAGGTTGGACAAAATTGCTTTATTTAGTTTGTCAACGATTTGCCTTGGAAATTGGCTCTATTATTCAGAACAAAAAATCTGCCAAGGTCTGTTTGGTCCAATCCCTTTAAATTTCGCCAAAATGAAAAGATGGCCGCCCAGTTTCGGCAAAAGCGTAAAACAGCCAAACTTTTTGCATTAAAGCTAGAAATGCGAATAAAGGTCTATACTATTTTTTCTGAAGGTAAGAAACCTTTTATCAATTACAAAAGACATATGTCAATTTGGTTTTGAGATAATGATTTTTTGACTAAAATTGCAAAAACGAAATCTATCATTTACTAATTTAATTTAAAGCTTTCAAAGAAAATAATTGTAGTAAAAATACACAAAATGCACAGGTTGCAACAAAAAAAAAAAAAAATTTACCTGAAATGGTGATACATGCATACATTTAAAAATTTCTAAAAACTTTCATCAAATATAACCTTTCTGCAGATGCATAGCTTGAGGGAAACAAGGGGGAGAAAGCCCCCCCCCCTCTACGAATTTTTGGGGGAACTTTTTGGGGAAAGCAGGGGAAAAATTTGATTCCTTTTGCTCAACCCGGGTTTTTTGGGCCCGATACTTTACAATCTTCAATATCCTCTTGAGTCTTTGGGATATGCTGGTGATTTTGATAGCGGATAAAATTTTCAATTTTTCCCAGACACGAACTGATCCCGGACATCCAAAGTTTTGGGGCGATGTCAGAAAGGCGCTTTTCACTGCCTCGTAGATCCTATTTGCACTGCCGCGCATTTGTTTGCACTTGTTTGCTTCGGAGTAAGAAGATCAGAACCACGCGTGCGTCTATCAACCCGGTCAGGTACCGTATTTTGCTCTTGAATTATGGATTTAACGTTTGATGTAAGGGTAACAACATTTGGGAGTTGTTTCACCGGTGTTATTGGTAAGTGTGAACCATATTTTTTTCAAGTTCTCGATTTAGCTGTTTTTGGGTATAGATTTCTTCATCAAGCCCACTACTTGTCATCATATGTCAATGCAATTCCTGAAGTGTAATTGTTTCATCATCGTTTTCTTCAAGGTATTCTAAAATATGCTGTAAAGCAGTAACATTTGATGGAGATTTTGGGCGACTAACTTTTCGTCCCTTGCTGCCCTTCTTGTGATGAGGAGCCAGGGAAGTGTTTTCCTTTTAAAAACAGATCCTTACATGCGTGATGGTAGAAGGCTTCTTCTGCAGGTAGGTCATTTATAGCAGACAGACGTGATTGTATTTTGGTAGCATCTTGCCTATTATGACAGTGTGTGAGTATGTTTTTTTTTTAAACCCTAGTATCATCACATGACTATACTAATAACTAGCCCTC
>NC_051416.1:20200883-20201168 GCF_015228065.2 Penaeus monodon
TTGTATATTTTGCATATATCCGTTTACTTATCAGTCTTCTTAATCGTATTTTTTAAACAACAGGAGCTTCTTTTAATGATTTCCTACGACATATCTTCCTTTTAAACCAAACACTCTATAATCCTTTTTCTCTTCGTCTCTTGTTTCTCATTCTCTTTTTTATCTTCCTTTCTCATCCTTCCCTTGCGTCTTGCAACTTCCCTTAAAAAGCTGCCTTATCTCCCCCGAACCGCCCTTTGTGCAATTGCTCTGCATAATCCCCAAGCGATTCATGCCCCCTCCTGC
>NC_051416.1:20201452-20202018 GCF_015228065.2 Penaeus monodon
TAAACTTCTAGCTCTACCCGCTGTCTCTTCAGCCCCTTGGCACCTATCCGTGACTCCTAGCCCCTTCCTTATGTCTCTTCCTGTCCCCTAGCCCCTTCCTGGTGCCCCTTTCAGCCCCTAGCCCCTATCCGCTGTAATCTCCTCCCTCCTATGCCCCACCCGCTGCCCCTCCTTGCCCTCCCCCACCACCCTGCCCTCTTCCCTCTCCAACTCCCCTTCACTCCCTCATTCTCCCTCTAATCACTCCATTCCTCTTTTCTCCTCGTCTGTTTTCTCTGACCCTCTTTCCTCTTCTCGCTTTCCTTGCCTTTTTCTTTTTCTTCCTTTATTCACTTCCTTTATTCACACAAATCCGTCCGTTTTCATCTCTCTTTTTCTGTGTTCTCCTCACTTTCTTCCTTTTCTCTCTCCGCTGTCCTTCGTTCATTCATTTTCCTCTTTTTATTCTCTTGCATTTATTTTGTTTATCCCTTTCTCCCCTTACTTTTCCCCCCACTTATTTCTATTTATCTTTCTGTATCTCTCTTTCTCGCTTTCCTTTTTCTTCATTCTTATCTTCTTTAACT
>NC_051416.1:20202121-20202310 GCF_015228065.2 Penaeus monodon
CCTATCACCCCCATCCTTTTTATCTCTCTCTGTGGCTTGTCGTGTAACGCAAAAGGTCATATGCTAATTTCTGTCCGTATAGTCTTGGAAAAAAAAAATTTATAATTTCTTTTTTGACTTTTTATGCATTCCGTTCGGGTATAGGTTTGTGTGTTTTGTATTTTGTGTGATTGCTG
Source organism: Penaeus monodon (assembly GCF_015228065.2). Lineage (NCBI taxonomy): Eukaryota > Metazoa > Arthropoda > Malacostraca > Decapoda > Penaeidae > Penaeus > Penaeus monodon. Next base: position 20,202,298 of record NC_051416.1, read on the forward strand.
TAATATGTCATTC
>NC_051416.1:20202642-20203661 GCF_015228065.2 Penaeus monodon
TTCATGTCCTTCTTTCGTAGTTCTATCTTACATTATCATCTTCCTTTCTTGTTCCTTCTCATTTCCTCTCTTCTATTACTCCTTCACAATTTCCGTCTTCCGTACAGCCCTTCCTTTCTTCCATTCTTTCTTACCCTGTACTTTCACTCTCTTTCGCTAATTTCTTCCTTTTCATTTCATTCTTTCTTTCCCTTACATCGATTTTTTTTTCTTTTCTTTTCTCTGTTACTTCTCTTTTTGCTCCATTCTCTATTATATTCTTTCTCACTTTTCGTGTTCCCCATATCCACTTTTGTTTATCTGTCTATCCTTTTTCCAATTCATCTATTTATCTTTCTTTCTTCCTTGCCTTTCTATTCTTCCTTCCTTCATATTCCCTGCCTTCATTTCACATTGTCTCTCCCTCTGTCTTTCTGCCTTCACCCTGTCTCCGCTCATCTTCTCATTTTTTTTATTGTCCATCTTTCTCTGCACTTCCTTCTCCCCTCTCCCTCCATCTCTCTTTTTCTTCCTACTCTATTATCCCGTCTTTCTTTTCTCCTATTCTCCGCAACCCTCTCTCTCTCTGCTTCTGCTTCATTTCCCTCTCCTACATCCCTATTCTTCCCTCTTTTCCTCTTTCACTCTTGTTCTCTCTCCGTTCTCCTTCTATCAGACACCATTTTCCCCTCTCCACCTCTGCATTCCTCCCCTCCATCTCCCCTCCTTCTCCCTTCCTCCAATCCCCTCTCCCATCCCCTACCTCCATTTTCTCCTCCCCTCCTCTCCCCCTTTCCCCTTCTCACCCCCTCCTCTCCCTCCCTGACCTCCGTACCCTCTCCCCTCTCCCGTTCACTGTAACTTTACCCATCACTACACTTCGGTTTCCCCTCGTAAGGAGTATCTCCGAGGGAACCCCATTTGCTGTTAAGCTAACGACTGAAGTTTGAGTTGTATTTCCCGTCTCAAGACAGACCGAAGTTGGTCTCCATGATTTGTGTCTAGGGTGCGCTTTTTACAGGGGGTGAGATGCGGACTAT
>NC_051416.1:20203853-20203978 GCF_015228065.2 Penaeus monodon
ATTGGATGGGCGGTGGAAGTAAAAGGTGAAGACACGAGAGAGGATGGAGGCCATAGAAAGGTGCAGATAAGTAAGGGATGTGTGTAGAACTAGCTGAATACATACATACAATAGTGTGTGTTTTG
>NC_051416.1:20204495-20205053 GCF_015228065.2 Penaeus monodon
CATACACACACTATGTGTATGTATGTATGTCAGCTAGTTCTACACAATCCCTTACTTATCTGCACCTTTCTATGGCCTCCATCCTCTCTCGTGTCTTCACCTTTTACTTCCACCGCCCATCCAATCCCCTCCCTCTCCCCCAACCTCCGCCCCGCCCCCACCATCCCCCCTCCTCCCATTTCCCCCTTCTTCTCCCCCAACCCCATTTCCCCCTCCCTCTGCACCAATACCCCCACCATTCCCCGTTCCTCTCCCCAACCCCACTCCCCTTCCCTCTCCCCCAACCCCACTCCCCTTCCTCTCCCCCAACCCCACTCCCCTTCCCTCTCCCCCAACCCCACTCCCCTTCCCTCCCCCTCCCCCCTCCCATAGTCCGCATCTCACCCCCTGTAAAAAGCGCACCCTAGACACAAATCATGGAGACCAACTTCGGTCTGTCTTGAGACGGGAAATACAACTCAAACTTCAGTCGTTAGCTTAACAGCAAATGGGGTTCCCTCGGAGATACTCCTTACGAGGGGAAACCGAAGTGTAGTGATGGGTAAAGTTACAGTGAAC
>NC_051416.1:20205220-20205494 GCF_015228065.2 Penaeus monodon
AATGGTGTCTGATAGAAGGAGAACGGAGAGAGAACAAGAGTGAAAGAGGAAAAGAGGGAAGAATAGGGATGTAGGAGAGGGAAATGAAGCAGAAGAGGAGAGAGAGAGGGTTGCGGAGAATAGGAGAAAAGAAAGACGGGATAATAGAGGAGGAAGAAAAGGAGAGATGGAGGGAGAGGGGAGAAGGAAGTGCAGAGAAAGATGGACAATAAAAAAAATGAGAAGATGAGCGGAGACAGGGTGAAGGCAGAAAGACAGAGGAGAGACAATGTGA
>NC_051416.1:20205551-20205882 GCF_015228065.2 Penaeus monodon
TAAATAGATGAATTGGAAAAAGGATAGACAGATAAACAAAAGTGGATATGGGGAACACGAAAAGTGAGAAAGAATATAATAGAGAATGGAGCAAAAAGAGAAGTAACAGAGAAAAGAAAAGAAAAAAAAATCGATGTAAGGGAAAGAAAGAATGAAATGAAAAGGAAGAAATTAGCGAAAGAGAGTGAAAGTACAGGGTAAGAAAGAATGGAAGAAAGGAAGGGCTGTACGGAAGACGGAAATTGTGATGGAGTAATAGAAGAGAGGAAACGAGAAAGAACAAGAAAGGAAGATGATAATGTAAGATAGAACTACGAAAGAAGGACATGAA
>NC_051416.1:20206240-20206438 GCF_015228065.2 Penaeus monodon
CCGAACGGAATGCATAAAAAGTCAAAAAAGAAATTATAAATTTTTTTTTTCCAAGACTATACGGACAGAAATTAGCATATGACCTTTTGCGTTACACGACAAGCCACAGAGAGAGATAAAAAGGATGGGGGTGATAGGGAAAAGAGAAGAAGAAGGGGAAGAAAGGGTAGAAAGAGAAAAGTTTAAGAAGTAGAGAAA
>NC_051416.1:20206478-20206840 GCF_015228065.2 Penaeus monodon
GGAAGTTAAAGAAGATAAGAATGAAGAAAAAGGAAAGCGAGAAAGAGAGATACAGAAAGATAAATAGAAATAAGTGGGGGGAAAAGTAAGGGGAGAAAGGGATAAACAAAATAAATGCAAGAGAATAAAAAGAGGAAAATGAATGAACGAAGGACAGCGGAGAGAGAAAAGGAAGAAAGTGAGGAGAACACAGAAAAAGAGAGATGAAAACGGACGGATTTGTGTGAATAAAGGAGTGAATAAAGGAAGAAAAAGAAAAAGGCAAGGAAAGCGAGAAGAGGAAAGAGGGTCAGAGAAAACAGACGAGGAGAAAAGAGGAATGGAGTGATTAGAGGGAGAATGAGGGAGTGAAGGGGAGTTGG
>NC_051416.1:20207345-20207419 GCF_015228065.2 Penaeus monodon
GGGCATGAATCGCTTGGGGGATTATGCAGAGCAATTGCACAAAGGGCGGTTCGGGGGAGATAAGGCAGCTTTTT
>NC_051416.1:20207461-20207623 GCF_015228065.2 Penaeus monodon
ATAAAAAAGAGAATGAGAAACAAGAGACGAAGAGAAAAAGGATTATAGAGTGTTTGGTTTAAAAGGAAGATATGTCGTAGGAAATCATTAAAAGAAGCTCCTGTTGTTTAAAAAATACGATTAAGAAGACTGATAAGTAAACGGATATATGCAAATATACAA
>NC_051416.1:20207821-20209354 GCF_015228065.2 Penaeus monodon
GGGGCTAGTTATTAGTATAGTCATGTGATGATACTAGGGTTTAAAAAAAAAACATACTCACACACTGTCATAATAGGCAAGATGCTACCAAAATACAATCACGTCTGTCTGCTATAAATGACCTACCTGCAGAAGAAGCCTTCTACCATCACGCATGTAAGGATCTGTTTTTAAAAGGAAAACACTTCCCTGGCTCCTCATCACAAGAAGGGCAGCAAGGGACGAAAAGTTAGTCGCCCAAAATCTCCATCAAATGTTACTGCTTTACAGCATATTTTAGAATACCTTGAAGAAAACGATGATGAAACAATTACACTTCAGGAATTGCATTGACATATGATGACAAGTAGTGGGCTTGATGAAGAAATCTATACCCAAAAACAGCTAAATCGAGAACTTGAAAAAAATATGGTTCACACTTACCAATAACACCGGTGAAACAACTCCCAAATGTTGTTACCCTTACATCAAACGTTAAATCCATAATTCAAGAGCACAAGTACGGCTACCGTGACCAGGTTGATATGATCAGCACGCGTGGCTTCTGATCTTCTTACTCCGAAGCAAACAAGTGCAGAACTAATGCAGCGGCAGTGCAAGATATGGATCTACCAGAGGCAGTGACAAGCGCCTTTCTGCAGCATCAGCCCCAGAACTTTGGATGTCCATGGATCAGTTCGTGTCATGGGACAAATTGCAATATTTACTCCAGCTATCAAAATCACCAGGCATATACCAAGACTCAAGATGGATATTGAAGATTGTAAAGTATCTGGCCCAAGTAAACCTGGTTGAGCAAAAGGACTCAAAAATTTCCCTGCTTTCCCCAAAAAGTTCCCCCAAAATTCGTCAGAGGAGGGGGGGCATTCTGCCCCTTGCTCTCCTCAAGCTATGCATCTGCATGAAAGGTATATATTCTGATGATAATGTTCAGAAGTTTAACATGTATGACAATGTATGCACCATTTCAGGTAATTTTTTTTCTCTGTTGCAACCTGTGCATTTTGTGTATTTTTACTACGAATTATTTGCTTTGAAAGCTTAATTAAATTAGTAAATGATAGATTACGTTTTTGCAACATTTTAGTCAATAAAATGCTATTATCTCAAAACCAATTAGACATATGTCAATTATGTTAATTGATAAGAGTTTCTTACCTTCAGAAACATATGTATAGACACTTTATTCGCATTTCTAGCTTTAATAGCAAGAAAGTTGTGGCTGTTTTACGCTTTTGGCCGAATCTGTGGCGGCCATCTTGCATTTTGGCGAATTCAAGGTATTGGCACCAAACAGACCTTGGCAGATTTTTTGTTCTGAATAATAGAGCCAATTTCCAAGGCAAATCGTTGACAAACTAAATAAAGCAATTTTGTCCAACCTTGGTGGTATTTTTAGCTTTCTTTACCGGACTAATAAATGCACGCATACTTAAAGGCTATCATAGCAATATGGGTATATAGTAGTAGGGGCACAATTCAATTATGATGATGACAACAGTAATAGAATATCATCATAAAACTCTATCAAAC
>NC_051416.1:20210112-20211225 GCF_015228065.2 Penaeus monodon
TGTGTGTGTATATATAGATACTGATGGTATATTTATGTTACATAGGATTATTTTTGTGAAAAAAAAATTGTTGAAAATTTCACTTATCATTGCTTGTAGTAATCTACCTAATTTATTAATCTTCTCCCAGTATCGGACACGGAAATCAGGATCAGAGGAAGATGATTCAGTGCCCCTGGTGAGTGTGGCAGGAACAAAGGTGGCTATTACAGAAGTGGACAACACCCTTATCTCAAAGATGACTCAAAGGAAAAATGCATACATGCAACCTACCAAGATTATGTGGGTTCCTAGATGATTTAAACACATCACATTAGTTGATTCTTTACTCCCTAGTATCAGGTAAAGACTTATTATGAATGTGGAGTGGAGGGGGGGGGGGGGTATCAGCACCCAAGTGCATAAGTCTGTTACTTTTTTGTTTTCTGGCATTAAGCAAGAAACACCTTGTTATATGTATTTGTAAAACATTGCCCAGCTGTCTCTTAAGCATTTTTTTTATTCTGAATCCTTTATGTTGGTAAATTTGTCACTCCTTGTGCAGGTATTTGATTATTAGTGATTCAAGTATGTAAGAGCCTGAAGTGAGTGAATCATTAGTAAATCCAATGCAATAATATACAGGTGATCCATTAGTATAGTTAGTTTTAGCTCAAACAATTTGCATTCTGCTAATACATTCCCTTCCTCCTTATGTTTGTGAATTAAATTCTTTAATGTGACATTTGTGTCAGAGTGGCATGTCTTTACTTTAGAATCAGTGGAGATGTATGGTTTTTATTTCTTTAAGAATTAGATTTTTGTTAGACTAACTGTATTAATCCTAGTGCCATTTTTCAAATTGATAAAGCTGTTGTAAGTAAATACGTAACTGAAATAAAGCTTATGTGACGTATGGCTAGTTTGTGGCACTTGCTCTAAAGTGAAGTTGTATCTGAGCATATTGTTTAGAATGCAGGTTGATGTACATCAGCTTTGATAACAAAGGAATGGTCGATATATATATCAGAATGATTTAATGATATATGTGTATGAAGTTTTCCAAAGATTTATTTTAATAAACAGTTTTTGACAACAGGACAGATGACTTTTTCTTTTAATTCCTCTTAGTCA
>NC_051416.1:20211284-20211797 GCF_015228065.2 Penaeus monodon
GCAATTTAACACTTCAAATATTAACAGTTAGAAAATATGGATTATTGTATATGATTAAAAGACATTAGAGTGCCTTTCTGAAGTGATGTGAAGAAATAAGGAAGCAAATAAGATGAAATATAAGAATTTTTAATACTGCATCCATAAAGTCTGCTGAAAGTATATTGTACTAAAGTAGATTTTTACAGAAAATTTTGTAACATTTTTCTACCAAACACATTTTGTAATGAAGTCCACTTTGAATCTGCATACCTTTCAGATGTGAAATAGACTGATTGTTAACAACTCACAGTGATGGTAGTTATACTCTATATTTATTATCATTATTATATATAAAAACTTCAGGACTTTTTAATATATGCAAATTCCACAAAGTGGCCTTAGGAGTAGTAAATAGCAGATAAGTAACAATTCATGAGTAATTCCAGATTCAGTCAAACCTGCCCTCGTCCAAAGCTAAACTGGACGAATCTAACTTAACCTTTGGATATATCCTTATAAATTAATGACGTT
>NC_051416.1:20218804-20218919 GCF_015228065.2 Penaeus monodon
CGGTACTTGCTTAAAATATCAGACTAAAAGTTCCCAACCCCCTGATTGAATGCTATCCATCCACTGAGGGGGCTGCAGCATCTACAAGGAGGGGTTTTGAGTTGCTTTTTCGGGG
>NC_051416.1:20219851-20219955 GCF_015228065.2 Penaeus monodon
AAGTTTCCCTTTTGGCCCCTTTCCCCCCCCGTTCGGGGGGGGTTCCCCCCAAAAAATTTTTCTTTTTTTCCCAAACGGGGGGACCAAACCCCCCCCGCCCCCTT
>NC_051416.1:20220850-20221313 GCF_015228065.2 Penaeus monodon
AGTCGTTAAACAAATGCACATTCATTTGAAAACCACACGAGTATCATTACATTTTCATTCATCGGTAAAGAAGGACACACATGAAGTGAGATTCTACAAAATTCCACAATATTCACTCATTTCTTTACCCTATCATGGAGGAAGATTAATAAGATGCTCTTAAGTCCCACTTGATAGATGTATAGATTGTGTTTTGTGCGAATTTTGACACTGATTGATTAGGGCGAGCGAACTAATATCCCACTTAATCACTATCAAATTCAAAAGCCAAAAGTATAATGTCAAAGGAATTATGTCATTAATCAGCGTAAGTGCAGAGAATGGTGAGCTTTATTGGGTCTTGTGATTGATAAGGAATATTTGGTTATGGCTTGATTCTGCCTCAGCTTTGTCACTTAACTTATTCTCTATTATTCTTTGTGAATTAAGAACAGGAATGAACAGGAGAGTACGACTGTTATTG
>NC_051416.1:20221351-20221662 GCF_015228065.2 Penaeus monodon
GCGTAGATCAGAGTAAATTGGTAAATCGTATTCATTATTTCACTCATGCCTATATTACAGTGTTTGAATAATTATTTTATTACTTGCATTTCCCTAGAAACTGTATAATTAATTGGATGTTAGTTATGAAAGGACAACAGTAGACTACCGTTTCCATTTAATCTTTTGACAGACAGACTCACGTACAAGTGATCGCGCCCAAAGTTGTTGTGATATCGTACTTTGGAGAGATAATTATGTTGGTGGTCGTGGGTTGAACGAAACAATTATACTGTTTATCAAAAGTTACTGTGTATAATGGTTTGTAAAAT
>NC_051416.1:20222530-20222654 GCF_015228065.2 Penaeus monodon
GGAACATTATTAACCTTAGACTGTGAGCCTTTGTATGCTCTTTCGTTATAGCTGAAAATAAGGTTTAGTATAGTGATTGTAGTAATCATTATGACAAAAACAAGACACATAACAACAGTTGGTC
>NC_051416.1:20222740-20224931 GCF_015228065.2 Penaeus monodon
CATACGGAATCATTCTAAACTGCATCACTCCCAGAAAATACGCCAAAACTAGACCACGTCACCTAATTATTCCATTTTCGATCATTTCGTCAAACATACAGAGGAATCTTGGGCGCAGTATTGTTGACTTTGAAACCAACTTATCTAAAACTTTTTTTACGGATTCCGAAAATTCTTCCTCGTTATCCTCAGCAACGTCTCCTTCACACAGAACTATTACAGTCGCCAGCAACGCCAGCAAAAGGCCATATTCCAGGCGGTTCTTGTACTCCTGACGAAGCTTCTGCCGGGAAAAGGGCAGAGAAGACTTCCCCGCTTCTGTCACACCAAGAAAAGCCGAGTAGTAAATGTCTAGAAACGACTCTAGGTTCGACGTTCTTACATGGCCTTCTAGGCTGGTGTAGAAAAGGTAGGTGATGTCCGTGGCAGGGGATGCTTGGCGACACATTTGCAGGTCCAGTAACATAACTTCGACGGGAACCTCCTTTTCATTGTATCTGAAAAAAGACTATTAGAATGTTTCCTTATATGTGATTTAGTATACGCATGCTCTAAATATTCTCGAAACTTGAGTTCAAACAGATCTTTTAGTTTCAAGTACCTGAAGAGTACATTGTTGGTCCAGCAGTCACCGTGGCACAACACATCAAAGGGAGGAACTCCTTTAATGTTATTTTCTAGTATCTCTAATACTCTCCCTTTGTTTCTGCTGAGCCAGTTTTCCGCCACTTCGTACCCTCCCACTTTATTAAGCATGTCTTTAACCATGTCCATTTGATCGGAAAATCTTTCTTGAACGGTTTTTCTTGCGTCATCAGCATAGTTCAGCCAATCCACATTCAGGATTGGGTACTTCTCGGCAAGGTCTGGGGTCTTGAGCTTCAGGAGGTACGAGGCTGCATGAAGTCTGGCCAGTTCCTCGAGAACGAGCTTGGTGTGGGCGACGTCCATGCTTTTCTTGCGGTCGAACATCTTGAACCCTTTGGGCCGAAGGTCTTCAAGGAAAATAACTTCTCGGTTTTCCTCTAAGGACGTGTGGTAACACTGTGGAACCCTCAGAGGTTTCTGGCCAATTTCATTCAGCTGGGATTGGATATCTTGTACAAGATGATCATAAAACATTGCTTCCTTTACAAATACAAGATACGAAAGCTCTTCAAATGCCTTAAAACGTTTAGGATTGTATTTCACAACATAGGAAACACTGTGGTGTGTTTCATGCAGTGAATAAATCACATTAACTCCATCCACAAAAGTTGCATAATTGTCTCCTTTCTTGCTGCATTCCTGGACGGTGAAGGAGACGAGGCGAGCGTCGCTTCCCTTGTCGTTCCTGAGCGCCGCCTCGACACTCTCCTGCGTGATCTCGCTCGGACGATGTTCAGACGCTGCACCGCCGGTCTCCACTGGAATATATGTATCTATATGATGGAACTAGTAACAATACTGTTATAATGAACATGGTACTGAATCAAAGAAAACATAGAATGAGACCACTCATTCTCTTCATAATCTAAGAATTTGGTAGCTATCACTTAAAAATTGTCTTGTCCAGGTATCTTTCTACCTTTTTCAGTGAAACTTCAGCAGATATTGTAAAACTTCAACACGTACAGACCTGTGAAGTGATGTCTGGTCCTACTTATACAGCGGCAATACTAGTCTACCTGTCTACTGTATATCATCTATTCATATCTCTCTCCTCTCCCTTACAGATACACCCAGAAAAAAAAAGATGAACAGTTACAGATAAGCAAACGGAAACAGGATAAATGTGGTTTTGCTATAAGACGATCGCCAACGATATATCGACGCATAAAACCAGAATAACTTACTTTTGCTTTAACGCGAAGAAGGTACCCGTCTCTCACTCTCAAAACGCGACAGCAATGTGGCGAGATCGTTGCTTCCCCGGCCTATTATCAATCTAAATGCCAGACACGCCATGTAGAAGCAGGCAGACCAACCTTTTCTATCCTCAAACTAAGGGAAATATTTATGAGGTTGGCTGTTGCTGCTGGCATGGTTTTACTTCCAATCAAGATATTCTGGCAATGCGTTAATAATCATGAATATGGTGCCAAAGTGACGAAATGTGTTTAATAAGTCCTACCGAATGGCATCGCTCGATACTTGATTACATAGCAAGGACATCTACACCGTACGTATAGCCGCGGCTTCACTATAAGGA
>NC_051416.1:20225217-20225897 GCF_015228065.2 Penaeus monodon
AGTATATCATTCTAAGCAATTCATTTCAATTGTCCATGTACAAATAAAATCATATTATCTTGTTCTTTCCACTTGATCATCATCGTTAGTAATAAAATAGGCATTTCTACAAACTCTCTATTCTCAATGTTTACCTTAAGTCAGGTCATTCATTATAAATCACTCGCTGAAGATTCTGCACCCTTTAGTGCAGAATCAGAAGAGTCTACACAAAGTACCGAAGAAACGCTCGAAAAACGTAATGCAATCTTGAGAAAGTATTCAATACTACAACTTACCTAATTCACTCATTTATATATTGAATTGGATCGTACATTTATGAAAACGGATCGTACCGGTGTAACAGAAAAAGGCTTCTTCAAGGGGTGACTTGTTAAAGCTTCAAATCAAAATGGTTCTTGTTACATATCTAATAATTAAGAAATACTTCCAAATAGTTTAATCATATCATAAAGGAAATTTATTTTTCCAGATGCAGGGGAAAGGGATCACTTTAAATGGTGACAGTAACGAAATAATAAATCTTAGCGAATCATGTAAAGTAGATGAAGTTTTCTTAAATCATCATCATCGCCGTCTTTACTATAAACGAACCCTTCTGCATCAATTGAGTTCTGTTTTCAGTCTTATGAGCATAAATTTAATCGGAATTTAGCCATGTATTCATTTGCAAACATTTC
>NC_051416.1:20225939-20226051 GCF_015228065.2 Penaeus monodon
GAGTTTGTTTATAGCACATGGTTAACTCCATTGATTCCTGGGAATACGTTAAAAGAGTCCAGTGAAAACGCATGCACCCTCACAATGTCTCAGCTTTAACACATGAAGAGAA
>NC_051416.1:20226357-20227533 GCF_015228065.2 Penaeus monodon
ACTGTGAGTTGCTTCCCACGTAGCCGAACACTTTGCTGAGGAAACTTTATATTTTCCAAATATTCTCATAAGAAAAAAAAATCGTACTTGATTGAAAAGAAATGGTATCATTATATTTTGATAAGGCAAACAAACCTTATGTTGCTAATGAGCGGAAAACATCATCTGAAAAAAAGAAAATCAACTGTATTAAACTCCCTCGAGAGCAGTTAAGCGTCGATAGATGATATTCCTTGGGATTTCCTTAAACAAAATTTGATCACTAAAACATCGATCCTTATCCGCCCGTGTATATAGATCAAAATCAAAGTCAAAACATGTAAACTCTCGCCCCTTTGAACTGTGCAGCTAAGGCGTAAAAGGGGGTTGGGTGGGGGGGGGGCAGGGGGCGAGATATGAGAGTCCAGCGAGACTAATTTCCACAGAAAACTACTGTTTACTGGGGAGTGACTAAACTACTTATGTATTAAGAGCTTGCTCACAGTTTTTGAATGGGGAAGAAAATGTCTGTCTAAGTTTTCTCTTTCAGTCACTACAAATAGCATGGCTTCATGTCTACATCCTTTTAGAGGTCTTATTGTGGTTATGATGGCTCGCAAAACATTGACTTAACGCTCCTTCGCTTAAAATGCATTTCTTGTCCATTTATTATTATAAACTCTTTTGGATGCGAGAAGGCCATTTAGCCTATGGTTCGAGTGTGCCTGACTGGACTGGAATCGGGAGAGATTATGTCTTGCGTAAATCGTAAGAGAAACGAAGAGTCAAGAGTCTAAATAGACATAAGGTCATCTCATTCCGACTCCCTAAGGGCTTCAACCCGCTCAGTTTCCCGCGGGCTATTGTGGGGCAGGAGTACAGGTCCGTCCGTGGCCATATCCTCTGCAGCAGTGCCACTGAGATTTCCACAACAGAACTTTTAAAACCGACGTAAGATTTAAAGCTCCTAGTTTCCCCGCTAAAAAGCAATTAAAATATAACTAAATGCAGAGTAAGCTTTCATTTTTTATCGCTAAATCTTAACTCATAAATTCTAGATATTGTGGGAAATCGCTAGAATGGCACCACTGGTCCCCTGTACGAGTAACATCTCATGCGCAGTTTAATAGCCCGGAGCCTATGGCACAAATAACAAATATAACTTAATTAACAATCTTTACATTATCTAAGGTAAAT
>NC_051416.1:20227687-20229982 GCF_015228065.2 Penaeus monodon
TTCTTTATATTATGTGCGTATGTTTGCAAATAATTCCATTAAAACATATTTTCGTCACTGCGTTCGACCTATTTGTTTAGTAAATAATTATCGAATTCTTCTAGTGCAGACCCGCAGTGCAGCGGCTGAACTTCGTCCGCGCGAGATCACGCAGGAGAGTGTCGCGGCGGCGCTCAGGAACGACAAGGGAAGCGACGCTCGCCTCGTCTCCTTCGCGGTCCAGGAATGCACCAAGAAAGGGGACAACTACGCGACGCTTGTGGCCAGAGTTATTGTGAATTACACGCTTTGTGAAAGGGACCACTGTGTATCTTACGTCGTGAAGTACAACCCCAAAACTTTTAAAGCACTTGAAAAGTTTACTTACGTTTCATACAGAAAAGAAGCAATGTTTTACCAACATCTTGTGCATGAAATCCAGTCACAACTACAAAAAGTTGGACAACCAGCCCTCAGGGTTCCCCGCTGTTTCTACACTTCTGTAGAAGAAAGCCGAGAAGTTATTTTCCTTGAAGACCTTTGCCCGAAAGGATTCAGGATGTTCGACCGCAAGAAAGGCCTGGACGTCGCCCACACCAAGCTCGTCCTCGAGGAACTGGCCAGACTCCACGCAGCCTCGTGGCTCCTCAAGGACGAGATTCCTGACCTTGTCGACAAGTACCCAATCCTCACTTTAGACATTTTAAACTATGCTGATGACGCAAGGGAGACAATGCAGGGATTGTTTTGCCGACAGATGGATGTAGTCAAGAATATGCTAAATGAAGTTGGTGGCTATGAAGTGGCGGAGAACTGGCTCGGCAGAAACAAGGAAAGAGTGCTAGAAATATTGCACAACAGCCTAAAAAGGGCTCCTCCATTTGATGCGTTGTGCCACGGTGACTGCTGGACCAACAACCTGGTTTTTAGGTAACTTAATTTATAGGTTGCCATTCTTAATGACTGAAAACGCGTGAATCAGGGATGGAGAAAGATCTTTTGTAAACACACATTTTTTGTAATATCGGATACACCTTAATTTTCAGATACAACGAAGCAGACGTTCCTGTGGAAGTAATGTTACTAGACCTACAAGTGTGTCGTCAGGCATCCCTTGCCACGGATCTCAACTACCTCTTCCACACAAGTCTAGAAGGCCAGGTAAGGAAGACAAACCTTCAGACATTGATAGACATCTACTTCTCGGCTTTTCTCAGAGTCACAGAAGCAGGGAAAAGAGCCATGCCCTTCTCCCGGCAAGAGCTTCGTCAGGAGTACAGGAACCACCTCGAATTCGGTCTACTAAATGCAGTGCTGCTGAATGTCATGGTTCTCTGCGAAGGGGGTATTAACAAGGAGGACCAGGAAGGCTTTTCGGAATCGATGAGAGATGCTTTAGATCAACTCGTATCGACGTCACCATTACTGCGTCCCAGATTCCTTTGTATATTTGACGAAATGATCGAAAATGAAATAATCAAATGATTTCTAGTTGTTGTTTTTATGTCCTCTGTCTATATCATCAATTTATTATCATAACTAATGTTATTTGCATAATTTTATAAAACTATATAATCTCATAACTGCTGTTCAAGATTGTATAATTCTACAAACTACAGTATTTAAAAGATCTCATTAAAACACGGAAAAATTAACGGTACTATTTATCACGAAGAGTAACGCAGAAGAGAGAAGCCAAAAATAAGTTGAACTCAACACGAAGTAACGCAGGATATAGAAGTTTCGGAATACATTTAACTTCTCACGTCATGTTGAGCTCCCCCCCCCCCCTCCCAAGAAAAATATTTCGGACTCCACTACAACCTACTCCCTCCTCTGAACCCACTCCTCCCTCCCTAAGTCATATTACAGAAAGATAGACTATTATAGAATTTTCATTACTAATATACACCCCATCTGTTGCCTCTTTTAATATTGTTACCAGTTTTATCACGAAAAAGGACCCTTGAAAATGTGACATTGAAAATATATCCAACGACAACAATGCATTAAAAGCAGCTCGTTAAAATTATCCATTTTATTACATATCTCCCATGTTCCAGTATCAAAGTCCAAAACCTCTAAAAATGTTCACAATAAAGGCATTCAGACTAATATGCAACCTTTCAAGTCAAAAATTATTCTAAGAGAGACAAGAAATTATCCATAATAATAATGTTAAATGTTATCAATCTTGAGCAATAAAAAAGGTCCAGAAAAAGGCATTCATACTTACAAGCAAATTTTCATGTCAAAGATTATTCTCAAATAGATAGTTTGTTATTAATTCTCACTCTAGTACATTACTTTTTCTTC
>NC_051416.1:20230040-20230125 GCF_015228065.2 Penaeus monodon
ACATACAGGAATAAATTACACCATTAATTCACCTTCTGTGCTTTTCAAATAAAATGTACAATCAAGATCAGGTATCCCATGTATC
>NC_051416.1:20230449-20230585 GCF_015228065.2 Penaeus monodon
TGGCAGACCTGCTTTTGGTTGCCTTCCTGGTTAAGGGACAGAATTACTTTCTTGAAAATCAACTAAATCGGGAGCAGACGAGGCATTAAGTATAGAAGTTCTCAAGGTGTGAACGATGCCATATGATTGGATGGTT
>NC_051416.1:20230636-20231064 GCF_015228065.2 Penaeus monodon
TAGGAAATTCGGTCAACAAGACATCTTTCATGACAACTCAACCTCGCTTTGACATCAAGTTACTTCGCAGGAGCTGTGACATCAAATATAACAGCTTATTTCCCCCCTCGTAAGTGGAGAACAGTAGGAATAACGAACTGGCATCTAAATAGGGCACTTGGCATTACGGGATGTAAGTATCCTGCAGGCGCAACATCATCACAGTACAGCGCCATCCCGAGAGGCGTAAAAGGTTCTGTCTTCTAAGCCGAGTAAAAGTGAGTACGAGGTTCCTTCGTCCGATTCATTTATGTTTATTCTTTGAGACAAAGAACAAGACAATGGGAAAAGAAAATTACGTATAGTTATATCAACTTTTAAGGACGTCGCATCTATCCAATTTCTTGGACAGGGATTATGAGTGGATATCATGAGCTCAAACTTATATT
>NC_051416.1:20231391-20232341 GCF_015228065.2 Penaeus monodon
ATGAAAATAACATTAATTGATACCCTCCCCTTGTTTGTTAAATATAAACTTATTTGACCTCTTCCAGTGGAGATCAACGGTGCAGTGCCCGAATTTCGTCCGCGCGAGATCACGCAGGAGAGTGTCGCGGCGGCGCTCAGGAACGACAAGGGAAGCGACGCTCGCCTCGTCTCCTTCGCGGTCCAGGAATGCACCAAGAAAGGGGACAACTACGCGACGCTTGTGGCCAGAGTTATTGTGAATTACACGCTTTGTGAAACTGATCACAATGTGTCTTACGTCGTCAAATACAACCCAAAACATTTCAAAGCCTTTGAAAAGTTTGTTTACGTTCTATATAAAAAAGAAGCAATGTTTTATCAGTATCTTGTGCATGATATTCAGTCACAACTGCAAGAAACTGGTCAGCAACCATTGCGGGTTCCTCGGTGCTTCCACACGTCCTTAGAAGAAAATCAAGAGGTTGTCATCCTCGAGGATCTCCGACCAAGAGGATTCAGGATGTTCGACCGCAAGAAAGGCATGGACGTCGCCCACACCAAGCTCGTCCTCGAGGAACTGGCCAGACTCCACGCAGCCTCGTACCTCCTCAAGGCCAAGATCCCAGACCTTGCCGAGAAGTACCCAGTCCTGAGTCTGGATTGGCTCAACTATGCCGATGACGCAAGAGAAGCTATGTTCAAGACATTTTCCAAGCAGATGGACACAGTTAAAGATATGCTGAATAAAGTGGGAGGGTACGAAGTGGCGGAGAACTGGCTCAGCAGAAACAGGGAGAGAGTGTTAGAGATGCTGGGTGACCATCTCGTTAGGGTTCCTCCGTTCGACCTTCTGTGTCACGGTGACTGCTGGAATAATAACGTGCTCTTTAGGTACTTACTACTTAGTTATTTCCCTTATTGACTTAAATGCCTGTATCACAACTACGAAGGTTTAAGGGTACACACTCC
>NC_051416.1:20232434-20232949 GCF_015228065.2 Penaeus monodon
TACATACATCTACTGAATTACTTACTGTTAATTTGTCTTATTTTTCAGGTACAATGAAGAAGAGGATCCTGTGGAAGTAATGTTACTAGACCTACAGATGTGTCGCCAGGCATCCCTCGCCACCGACCTCAACTACCTCTTCCACACAAGTCTAGAAGGCCATGTAAGGAAAACAAACCTTGAGTCGTTTTTAGACATTTACTACTCGACCTTCATGGGTGTCACAGAAGCGGGGAAGACTGTCATGCCCTTCTCTCGACAAGAACTTCGCCAGGAGTACAACAACCGCCTTCAATACGGTTTGTTGCTGGCAATGCTAGTGACCGTAATCGTTATCTGTGAAGGAGACATCAACAAGGAGAACCAGGACGGTTTCACTGATTCGATAAGAGATGTTTTAGATGAGCTGGTTTCAACGTCCTCTATATTGCGTCCTAGATTCCTAAGTATGTTTGACGAAATGATTGAAAACAAAGTAATTGAATGAGGCATTGAAAGGCAGGGTTACATTTCTC
>NC_051416.1:20233102-20234144 GCF_015228065.2 Penaeus monodon
ATAGCTACAAAAATGCCGCTCGCTGAAATGTAAATCAAGATTGTCATTATTATATAATGTAAGTATATTCATTGCACTCTTCTTCATCCTTCCATAGAAATCCAAGCAAGAACTTGTGGAATACTTGGTTTACTTCTTGATGTTTTGGGAGAAGGTGCACTATAAAGGCATCCAGACTGTTTAAAACTTTTTAAGGCACTACTACTTGCACCTTTTGCTCCATAATTAATTACCAGTATCTAGTATAACATATATATTATACCTTTTACTGTTAAAATTGCTTCCAAACAAATGGACGAAAGGTCACTTGAAGAGAAACATCATAATGTGCAAAATAATAATGATTAAAGAGATCAAAATTATCTAAATTGCGATTATTATCATTAAGTTTCTGTTAATGCATGCATTTTTTTCTTTTCTTTTCTGCTTTTTTCATCTATACATTTTTAATATCAAATTCCTATAAGCCTAAAAAAAGTAAGAGGAAAGTCCAGGTTCATATGTAACTGTTCATATCTATATGGACATTGTATGACCTGTGTCAATGCATAGTGAAGTACAATACTCATTTCCGCTTACATAAGTTAGACTAATTTGCTTTATTTTTATATTAATTTATTTATATATTTATTTTATGCAGAAGTTAAGGAAAATAAGTTCAAGGGGAAAACTCCACCAAAGTCATGTGTAGCCAGAATTGACTTTTTTTCTTTCTTTTTTTAGTTATCCCTAAATCTATTTGCTGTTGATGAAGACGACCTCATGCAAATGCTATTTGTAAATATTTGACAGTAAGGATTGATACGCCAAATAGTCGGAATGAAGGCAATCGTTAAAAAGCATATTAACAATTAACGACAAAACGAATTAAGGTTCGCTTCGTTGATCAGAGGAAGATTAAATTTGAATCTGACAACTCGTCTTGCCCCATTTAGCATAATTATAACGAAGCAGACTACATGGGTACATTTTATTTAGCCTGCTTTCGTGAGCGTGGAAACTGTAGGCTGCCACACTACGACATAAGGCGTGTATAGATTTG
>NC_051416.1:20234183-20234804 GCF_015228065.2 Penaeus monodon
CACTTATTCTGGTCTACCTCCTGATCTTCAATACTATTCGAACAATACAATGAGACAGTAAATGATCACAGATCCATAAAGAAAAAGAAAAAAGTATATACATATTTATTATCAAAGAGGCCTGTCCTGAGATGCAGCAGAAACCCACATCATGTTACATCGGGACAACAAGACACACATGCAAGATCATGCCCACACAAGAGATTACAGTTGTCCATTCTACAAGATTCACACTTAAGCTAATGCTCCACAACGTTCTAAAAAGTACATCGAGTCAACTACTGTCTAGAATGTGCATAACACCTGGATAATGTTTAAGGTTCTGTTGGCTTAGGGACAACTATACAGCGAAAATATGAATATGTTTTATTGTGGTGCCCTATGCCACAACATTTTGTGCCACAACAGTTTTTCTTGGCACTAAAAAAATACATGTAACATGATATTCAGCAGATATCATGGCAATAGGGACTGTCTGTCGCAAAAATTCTTGTATCAAGGTTACTGAGAGTACATCTACGTGACGGGAAGCAAAGGTCCTTTGTCTCAGTATGTACAGTAACCAAGGTCTTCTTCAGGTGTCCGAGCTGGGTCCTGAGGTTGCTCTGCTGTCTCCGGGGG
>NC_051416.1:20235363-20236243 GCF_015228065.2 Penaeus monodon
CCCGAATCGCTTATGATCGTCCGAATTGCAGAACAGTAAGAAAGTAATTTGATAGCATAGTTCTTATGCTCTCTAAACCGCGTGAAATGCTGCCGCTTGATCAGTGAAATATAGACCCCCTAAATGAGTAACTTATTAAGAAATGTTTTTCGAATGTGGCATGGGTAGTGCATATCTAAAATATGCGGTTTTATTATATAAATCTTGTTTCTGATAGCTTTGATTTCTTATAAGCTCTTAATTTATTGTTGAATGAAGTGGATCGTGTACAAGAAATGTTATATTACGGGAGACTATACCTTAGACTTGCTAAATACGGTACCAAATGCAATATGTGAAATATGACTATCGATGAAAAAAAAGAGGAAAAAAATATAAGAAACACCAAGTACGTATAAAGAATAGGGAAATTATGAGAGGAAATAATAAAAAAAAAACTTACTTATTGCATCTCTAGTCACGGATTTTTATCGACGAATAATCCTCACGCACTCCGTCACTTCGTTGATAATTAGCATATGAACATTAGTATAAGAACAATCATATGCCAGGCATCATAGCTCGCTTCCCTGACGCGCTAAACTTCGCCTTCATACCACTGGACGAAGTGAACAAAGTGATCATGGAAAGGAAAACTTCCCGACCCGGACGCGATGACCGACAGATTAACCTGACAAGAGCTGCATCACGTATAGCGCCAAGTTCGTGAAGAATGGAAGGTCGATGTAGAAAAAACTGTTTTCTGCTACAATTTGACGTCTCGGTAGTGAATGCTGTGCCCCTATTAAGTGATTTTGTACTGACCAGCTTAGCCTATAAAGGGTATGAAGTTTATTAACGAATGCATCCATTATGATTAGCGAGAAAAGACGGTTGGATT
>NC_051416.1:20236480-20237700 GCF_015228065.2 Penaeus monodon
AACAAGAAATTGAATAGATGACGGAAACTTTTCATATCATATCATTTCTATACGAGGGTAAGGGTATTGCATTATTGTTATAATTATTTTTATGCAATATATATCATCAATTTAAGAATAAATCGTCTAAGAGTTACGAACGGCTTCTCACGTCAGCACAAATTTAATTATTAAAAAAACAGCAAATATAACGATATATATTATTTTCTTTTCTTTAACTACGTTGTATTATCATTTATTATCTCACTTCACTAACCTTTTCTAATATTTTTTCACAGTGTAATTGGAAACAGTTTTAACAACGAAAAGAGTATGAGGTTTATATCATAATGAATACATATTTTGTTATGCGGTCTTTTAAATACCTCTAGCTAAAGGTATGCTGTCCATTTTCTTTTACATCTTTATAAGGAAAACTATATATAACTTATTTGAGACTCGGTAACAGACTTTTTTTATGAATTAACTTATTTGTTGAATATTGTAATACTGATGGAATACTAAAATTTGAAACTTAATATGTTAATATGTTGGTGATGATGATCAACAGACAAGTAACAACAATAGTTACAGTAACAATAATGTTATCTTTTTCATTCGTCATACATCAAAAAGGAAAGAGAAAAACCAGTAAGCAGACTACATGAATCCAAGGGAGGTGTAACCCAGGCTTTGAATCATTGAATGATTCCATTTTCCATCATTTCGTCAAACATACAAAGGAATCGCGGGCGTAATATAGGAGATGATGAAACCAGATCATCTAAAATATCTCTTACTGAATCTGAAAAACTTTCCTGGTCCTCCTTGTTGACGTCTCCTTCGCAGATAACCATTACAGTCACCATTAGTGCTAGCAGCAGGCCATATTCAAGGTGGTTCTTGTACTCCTGTCGAAGCTCCTGCCGGGAGAAGGGCATGGCAGTCTTCCCCGCTTCTGTAACACCGAGAAAAGCCGAGAAGTAGGTGTCTAGAAATGTCTCGACGTTTGTCTTCCTTACGTGACCTTCTAGACTTGTGTGGAAGAGGTAGGTGAGGTCGGTGGCGAGGGATGTTTGGCGGCACATCTGTAGGTCTAGTAACATAACCTCTACAGGAACCTCTTCTTCATTATATCTGAAACACAAGACGAATTCGCTATTAAAATTACTCTTGTAGATGTATTTGTGTGTATCAAAATCTACATTGCGGTGTTAATACAATATGAAAGTCAGTGATGT
>NC_051416.1:20237753-20238682 GCF_015228065.2 Penaeus monodon
CATTTTTTAGTACCTGAAGAGCATGTTATTGTTCCAGCAGTCACCGTGGCACAACACGTCAAAAGGCGGAACTCTTTCAGAACTGATGTCCAGTATCTCTAATACTCTCTCCCTGTTTCTGCTGAGCCAGTTCTCCGCCACTTCGTACCCTCCCACTTTATTCAGCATATCTTTAACTGTGTCCATCTGCTTGGAAAATGTCTTGAACATAACATCCCTTGCTTCATCGGCATAGTTGAGCCAATCCAGACTCAGGACTGGGTACTTCTCGGCAAGGTCTGGGATCTTGGCCTTGAGGAGGTACGAGGCTGCGTGGAGTCTGGCCAGTTCCTCGAGGACGAGCTTGGTGTGGGCGACGTCCATGCCTTTCTTGCGGTCGAACATCCTGAATCCTCTAAGCTGAAGGTCCTCCAGGAAGATAACTTCTTGATTTATTTTTAAGGAAGTATGGAAACACCGAGGAACTCTTAGAGGAGTTTGTCCAGCTTCTTGTAACTGTGACTGGATTTCCTGCGCGAGATATTGGTAAAAAAGTGTTTCCTTTCTAAACATAACCGAAGCGAACTTTTCAAATGCTTTAAAATGTCTGGGGTTGTACTTCACCACATAAGAAGCCTTGTGGTCAGTTTCACAAAGCGTGTAATTCACAATAACTCTGGCCACAAGCGTCGCGTAGTTGTCCCCTTTCTTGGTGCATTCCTGGACCGCGAAGGAGACGAGGCGAGCGTCGCTTCCCTTGTCGTTCCTGAGCGCCGCCGCGACACTCTCCTGCGTGATCTCGCGCGGACGAAGTTCGGCCGCTGCACCGTTGGGCTCCACTGGGAGGTTGGGATAAGGATATTAGTGGAATATGTAAAAGGTAATGACCAATCGTGATCTCTTATGAAAAATAATCAAACGTACAATGCCAATATTCATTCTTCAGTTTC
>NC_051416.1:20239549-20239934 GCF_015228065.2 Penaeus monodon
ACTAACAAACTCCATACTCACTTGTCTCCGAAGGTGAAGAGGAACGCCACCCGAAGGCAGTCTGGATGCCTCTGCACTGCCGTTGGCTTGGTTGATCAGGCTGGGTACGTGCATTCTAGTTGCCAGACATGTCTAGATCCCACTTCGTCCTCCGTTTTCTCATCCAAGGAATATTGTCATTATTTTTTTCAACTCCTGTGGTATCATTTCTTTTCTCTTTCAAGTCTGGGAAAGGTTTGGTTAGCAAGAATGATAGTTTTAGTGACCAAATTTACTTTCAAGAAATGTACCGTATAATATCGTTTGCTGTATGACTACTTTTCCAGGAAGTATGTGCTTTATAGCTCTTCTGTTCTTCCGTAGTTCATTCTGAGCTTTACAGTTG
>NC_051416.1:20239993-20241199 GCF_015228065.2 Penaeus monodon
TTACAGTTGTAGCAATAATACGTATATAATTTGATGCGCAAAATATTTAAATTGATGTAAGCACTGATACAAATTTGTGAACATTTCTACTTTTGTATTCACTGAGAAATGTTTTTGCTTCTTATACTATGAGATAAATGATGATGGTGGCTATGACAAAAGAAAATAGGAAAGGGGATACACAAGTACACAGTATTACTTGTCATGGTCAAGCATTTCTTCACAACCGAAATATAAACTACGGAATGTATTCTCGTTTTGGAAAATCTCTTTATGTGCAAAACAATCACTTTTTCCCTCAAGGCTTTGGTGTGATTCTTTTGGGAAAGTTTGGAATTCCCAGGTGTCAATTTCGCACATTTTTTCTAGATATCGTTGATCAATGGTATCGTGTGCAGACAATGTTCTTTTTACGCTTGCAAAGCAACATAGGAAGAAAAGAAGATAGATTTCTACAGTGTGAAAGCGATGTCCTTCACAAATGAGCTAAAAGGACATCGTAAACGCGCAGATGCATAGGATTTTCGACCGTGCTGCTATTGTAATTGGCCCTAAGTCTGTTTGCCGGAAGAGAATACTATACTCAGTGAATCGAGTGACGAGTACATCCCTTTGCTAAACTGGTTGCATAAACCCTGATAATACGTCTTAAAAACCAGGAATTCCGACACTACAGCTTTCTTATCTTAATGACTGGCGAGGACTGTTTCTCGTTAGCATGGTGTTCAGCTGATACATACAGGAATGTTCCATATTAATATGCCTCGTTTCAGATTACATTAAAAAACTAACAAACGAATCCTTAAAGAAAACAAGCAGTTTGTATAAATAAAACAGTAATTATTAATTCATACTTGGGGTTGTATAATTACTTTCCATTACTACTAATTATGCAAAATATCTATAAACGACTTTTCCCTTCATTATTTACATGAAGATAATGAAATCCATGTCACTAAGTTATATACAGCCAGTATTTTCACTATATAGGAAATTATAATCCTGCAGCAGAGAACTGAAATCATTCATTGCATTCAACTTATTTCTGTTTTTTCTTTGCATCATGATTTCAATCACTGGCCTCGCCGTTGAGCTGTGATTTACAACAGGGTATTGACTTTGCAAGTAAATGAGCGACGTTAAGCGAGTTTAGTTAAGCCATTCGAGATTTGTTATTCTTTCGAAAGTCGTTTATACCTGGCGTCA
>NC_051416.1:20241222-20241430 GCF_015228065.2 Penaeus monodon
ATGTTAAAACAGATTTTCCATGAATATAAGTGAAACAAAAAATTATCTTTATATTCTTCTATTTCCTCTTTACACCTTTCTATAAAAAAAAGTTATATTAACCTTTCAGAAAAAAATCATACAATTCCATTCAAGTTTTTATTAGTTCAGTGAAATTAATAACATAATATATAATTATAATGCACAAACATTCTGCAATCGCAGAATT
>NC_051416.1:20241556-20242523 GCF_015228065.2 Penaeus monodon
AAGGAAGGAGGGAGGGACGGAGAAAGAGAAAACTAATTATTTCCTAGAATACAGATACCATCTCGTTATCTTCCGCCACTAATTACCCTAACATAGTATCAATTACCCCGAGCAAACACAAACGGCAAAGAGGAATGAGAAGTTGACCCTAGGCTGTTGCCGGCCTTGGAAGGTCTTCGCAAATTATGCTTTCTTATTTATAGTGTAAACAAGGTAAGGTAAATCATGTATCTTTTGCATCTTTTTCGACGTTATTTCTTTCCACTATGGGGTTGTTTTTGTCATTGTTTGTTTACTTAGTCATATCTTGTTTTTTATTATTGTTGTTTTTGTCTTCGTTAGCATTGATCTTCTAATACCATCTCTATATAACACCTGGAATGTTGGCTGTTATTTAGTCAGTCACAAAACATTCGAGAGTAAATAACAAGAAGAAAAATCATATATCTAAAGTATCTACAGGTGAATATCACTATAAAAGTATATTTTATGGACAGTCATCTGCGTTACCCATTGAATAATTTCTTCATCCTTCTCAACTAGTCAATAACAGCTTCGCTCATCATTTCATCGAATGTCGCCAGAAACCTGGATTTAATTAAAGGATTCTGCGGCAAACTCTCCTTCGCTTTCTGTCTCCACTTCTGCAGAAAATCCTCGCCTAAGGGGACATCCGACGCGTCTGTCAGGATCATAGGAACGTCCATGATGGAAAAGTACAGTCCGTATTTCAGCCTCTTCTTGTATTCATCCTTCAACTCTTGCAAGCTAAAAGGCACGTCGGTACCACAGGCAGCCATCGTGTCCGCAAAGGAGGCGTGGTAAGCTTTCAGAAACGTCTCCAAGTTCGGTTTTCTGACGTGGTTGTCGAGGCTCGTGTAGAAGAGGTTGGAGAGATCCGTCCCCGGGGAAGCCATGCGAGCCATTTGTAGATCGATGACTGCTACCTCGACGGGAGTTTCGCCGT
>NC_051416.1:20243515-20243955 GCF_015228065.2 Penaeus monodon
GCTGGAATAGCATAGTTCTTTTCCATTTGCTTTTTAAACCTACCTCTAACTATATGCCAGGGTATATCCAAATTAGTCATTACATCAAATATTTTAATGTGATCTTCGTAGAGAACAATTTCGAATCACATCACTAATCAGATCTTATTAATTTTTTTAAAATGACGATCAGTATAGAACGGAGATATGATGGTTTTCGGGCGGTTTTGGCGGGAAAGCTTTCCCGACTTTTTAAGGTATAATAATTCCAGAGAGTTGACAAAATCGGGTAGGAAGAAATAATAACAGTCGTTCGGTTAGCAACTGCTATTCTAATATTTCAATCTTATTTCATCATTAAGAGCGACAAGGGAGATTTTTAAATGGTTATAGAGTTTTGGGGAAAGCTTTGATTTTACGCTGCTTCAGTTCTCGATTTGTTCTTTTTTTTCTTTAGCGTG
>NC_051416.1:20244054-20244230 GCF_015228065.2 Penaeus monodon
ATAATCACTTGTTGTCAAGCAAGATTCAACACTCCTTTCGTATAAAACACCTGTTGGGCATTTCTGATGTGACCGTGAGTGATTATTAGATGATAAAGCTAAGTTAGCGGTGAGCGGCATCCAATGTCGTGTCGTGATCAGCTACATCTATCCTTGTTATTATCTTCGTGTCAGTA
>NC_051416.1:20244494-20245376 GCF_015228065.2 Penaeus monodon
CACTGAAAAGTACTATAATACGCTTCACTCACCTAAACATCAGATTACAAGTCCAGAAATCTCCGTGGCACAGAACCTCAAACGGGTATGCTTTGGACACCTGGGCTTCCATCACGTCCATGCAAGATGCCTGACTCCTCTTCATCCAGTCAATCACCTTTTCATAACCTCCAACCTTCTCCAGAATAGTCACCGCGTCAGCCATACAGTCAGAGAACATGGTCTGGAAAGTGGCTCGTTTTTCGCCGGTGAAAGTGGCCCAGTCCGCCTTCAGGAACTCGTAGGTGTCCGCCAGTTTTTTGGTGGGCTGTCTGTCCTGCAGGAGAAACGAGGCGGCGTGAATCCTCGCCAGTTCCTGCATGACGAGGGTCGTGTGCGTGACGTCCATGCTCACGAGGCGGTCCCGGGTCTTGAAGCCTCGTCGACGGAGGTCCTCCATGATGATTAACTCGCGCCCCTCGTCCAGTTTGGAGAAGAGATGCGCAGGAAAGGCAAAGGGGCGTTGTCCCCCGGCCTCCATCAGCGACGACAGCTTCGGCGCCAGGTCCCTCAAGAAGCTCGCCTCCTTCGTGAAAATCTGGTGCGTGAAGCTCTCGTACTCATTCTCCTTCAGACTGGGGTTGATCTTCACCACGTACGATGACGTCTGGTTCTCGACTCCTTGCAGGCTGTACTCGACGTCGATACTCGTCACGACGCTGGTGAGGTTATCGTCCTTCTTCGTGAAGTCCCTCAGAGCCCAGGAGACGAGGTGGGCGTCGATGCCTTTGTCTGCTTTTAGAGCTGACTTCACATGTTCGACGTCAACGAGCGTGCGAGCGACTTCACCGGGTGTTTTGACCTCTGCGTCTGCCACTGTAACCAGAACAATAACCGCTTTAC
>NC_051416.1:20245467-20245600 GCF_015228065.2 Penaeus monodon
ATTTGGGAAAGGTACTAGAGGCATAACCATTTTACTTGATTTAATCTAATACTAAATCTCATTCGTTTTCCTCATATTTGATCTAATTCAGTTTGATATAATATATTTTGAAGTTTAGGAAAAAAACTTGAAG
>NC_051416.1:20250882-20251983 GCF_015228065.2 Penaeus monodon
TTCAACAGAAACCTGGATGAACCTCATTCTCTGAGCACAAGTTCTATACAAATTTCAACATCTTTACTTACTAATGAAAGTCACACTGATGATCCACTATCTCGGCATGTATTTAGCGCACCAGTAATTCCTCGGAGACAGTTTTTTTTCCGAATTTATAGTTAAAGGTTTTGACACATCTGGCAAAGGTTGATAACTGACTGGAGCCGGTCTGTGCGAGAGTCAGTGTTGCCAATTCATCATTTCACTACGAGCATTATTCACGCCCGAAAAGAGCGCTAATTTTGCTATGCCACGTCTGCAGAGAATGCTGACTTTTGAAACGACAAGGTGATGTAGAAGAGGGGACGCTAGTTCACTAACCGTTTTCCTGGATTAACTAATGCCCATCGTAATTTCTTCGTCTTCGATATGTAGAAGTAGTGCTGGCAACAGTTGGCATGGCCATGAAGCAGCTTTCAATTCCCTGTTATTAGTGGAAAACTAACCACTTTCATGAAAAAATACTCTTAAAAAAATCATAAAAAACACACGCCAAAGGTCTTTGTATAAATATATGCATAGCTCTATACAAGCGCTACATCTCGTGTCCAAAATCCATAATCGGCAACTGAAGGCGGCCAGATGTATAGATGCATTTCTGCCAGACGTAAGTTCTTCTTAAATTAGTAATTTTGAAAGATTAACTCCCTGGGTTATATGAATCTGTGTCTGAGATTATGTGTGAAAGACAGATTATGATATCGCATTTATAGTTAATTAAAGACCGAAAAATCTGGCGAGGGTCAATGACTACCTGGCGTGGGTGTGGGTGTCAGAGTTTCATGTTCGAAATTTTTTCCAGAGTTTCATTCATGCACGAAATACAAATTGATAAAAAAAAGCGCCAAACTTACACATATGTGACAGCAGAAAATGTCTCTGATTTATAGCTGATCTTTAATGTGAACAATTAGAAACAATAAATTACAAAAAGACACACCATTCGCCCTTGTGTCATTGTGCTTCGGTCTCGGTCTCGGTCTCGGTTTGAAGAGTGTTATTAACTCAATCAACGAGAAAGAAAAGTATTAACTAACGTAAAACAAGGAGATCTTCACT
>NC_051416.1:20252715-20253174 GCF_015228065.2 Penaeus monodon
CTCTCCCTTTCTCAGATTCGTACAGCAGCCCCTAAGTCAAAGGTAAAGTCAAATCCACCATCCTGGGCACCTTCACACACTCATTGCGCGAACATCAAAACACTGCCATGTTTGTACAGCATCAGAAGGACTAAACTGTGTGTGTCTGCCTGATCTTCCGCTACACTGTGTCTTTCTTAAGGTACACTGTTTTTCTTAATGATACATGCTTTCTGTTTCATGTTTTCTGGGACTTTTTACACTGAGGATAATTAGATATGACAATAAAGAGATATTTCCTGCTGGAAGTAGAAATATATATTATATCATCATGTTTTTTTATGAACAATATGGAGGTCTTTATAACAAATATTAAAGAAAATAAATTGCAAAAGATATACACATATGCAAATACAGTCAACATTCTTGTTTTCATTGTGTAATTTAGTTGTACAATTTTTTAAGGATATACAAGGAATC
>NC_051416.1:20253465-20253624 GCF_015228065.2 Penaeus monodon
GTGGATGCTTGCACACTTTGCAGAAGTTGCGATAATTGGCGCCGTATATGGATATTTCTTTGTTTTGATATTGAAGTTTCAGGTTCCCCTCGAGCTAATTAACTTAGATAAAGGACGAGGCAACAATCATTTTGCAATCATATTAGTTTGCAATTATCT
>NC_051416.1:20254039-20254694 GCF_015228065.2 Penaeus monodon
AGTTTTCAAGGAATGAGTCCTGTTTCCATGAACTCGTCGAACATGGAGAGAAACCGAGGCTTCATCATAGGATTCGAATCAAGCAACTTCAGCGCATTGCCCTTGAACTCGTCCATGACATCATCGAGGTTGTCATCCGTGAGCGTCGAGAGCTCTGGCACGTCTTCGGATTCCATGAGGACGATGGGTACGATCATTATGGCGAAGATGGCTGCGATGACGTTGTGTTCCCGAAAGGCCTCCGTCAGTTCCTTTTCCGAAGGGAAGTCCTTGAAATCAACCGAGCGGAGGACCGAGGCGAAGACGGCGTAGTAAGAAGCCAAGAATTTCTCGAGGTTGGGCTTCCTGACGTCGCCCGTGATGCTGGTGTACAGGAGGTAGTTGAGGTCGGTGGCGGGGGAGGCCCTGCGGCACAGCTGCAGGTCGAGGAGCATCACCTCCACGGGGCAGCCTTCCTCGTCGTACCTGCAACGACCTGCACCTTAGAGCAGCTCTCATTTATTTTTTTAGTCCATAACTATTTGTTGCGTACCACTGAATCTCAATGTTTATTGGCGTTGAGATCTGGACAGATTATTAAACCGAAGGAGATTTTAACTATATTACCGGAAGGCATGTATTTCTTAATTCAAACGTTTTAACTTTGGGAATGGGT
>NC_051416.1:20254859-20254983 GCF_015228065.2 Penaeus monodon
TAGCCAAAAGTAGGCGAGGCAGGAATAAACGAAAGAAACACGAACACGGAAACATGCATAGATAGATGGACAGTTTGATCAACAAATGGCATGCGAGCGCGCGCACAGGCGCAAACAAACACGC
>NC_051416.1:20255067-20256026 GCF_015228065.2 Penaeus monodon
GAATGGAAGACGGCAAAAAGAGTAACGGATGGAGGTTGCAAACTGACCTGAATAAAACGTTGTTATTCCAGCAGTCGCCATGACAGACCACGTTGAACTTCGTCAATCCCAGTTTCGTCTTGAAGATCTGTTCCAAGTCTGGCCTGAGGCTCTCCACCCATGCTATGGCCCTCTCGTAGCCGCCCACAGTCTCCAGAATCTCGATGGCGTTGCGAAGGTAGCCGTCAAAGAGGGACTGAATGCTGCGAGGCGAGTCGCTCCCGACATCAAGCCAGTCGCGTTTGAGAAAGCTGTATTTTTCGGACAGGTCTTCGTCGGGAGTCTCTGCCTGCAGGAGGACGGACGCTGCGTGGAGTCTGGCGAGCTCCTGCAGGATCAGAGTGGCGTGGGCAACGTCGAGGCCCTTTTTGCGGTCGAACATCTTGAAGCCTTTTGGCCGGAGGTCTTCTAAGAATATCATTTCTCTGTCGTTCTCGAGTGTACCGTGATAACACCTCGGCACCCGCAGGAGGGTCTGGCCGGCGCCCTCCAGCATCCGGTTCAGTTCGGGGACGAGCGACAGGTAGAACCGGCACTCCTTCTCGAAGATCGTGTGGGTGAACTCCCTGAACGATTCCAGATTCCTACACGGGTTCAGCTTCACGACGTACACGACCTCCCCGCCCTCCTTACCCTCCGTGTAGCTTGCTCGCACGCTGCTCACGACGCAGGCATAGTTATCGCCCTTCCTGGTGAAGTCCTCCACGCTCCAGGAGGTGAGGCGAGCGTCAGGGCCCTTGTCCTTGCGCAGGGCCGCTTGGACGTGCTCCGCCGTGACCAGACTCTGCGGCGTGGGGTTGTCGACGCCGTTCGCTAGTTCTGAGGAAGACAGAGCCTTTATTTGGCGTCGGTTGCATGGGGGTTTGTCTGTCACTTCGCTTGTCGGTTCTCTATATATACGCTCTCACGCATCTTTTTCA
>NC_051416.1:20256407-20256733 GCF_015228065.2 Penaeus monodon
CTATGCCTAAGGCTTAAAAAGGAAATTTATCGAAAAAAAAGTCTTCTTTGAAAATAATGAAAGACGTTTTCATTAAAGTTGCAAGTCTTTGACAAATTTGTCAAATCGGTGGACAAAACAGACTTAAAAAAATACCTTTTGTTTGGGCAAAAATATCTACAGTCAAAGGAAACCAATTAATCATCACGGTAAGTTTGAAGAAATGGACAACAGAAACTAGGAAAAGTAATTGAAAACATACTTCCTTCTCGAACAAACTTGTCCCACAAACCGTATGTGACAGTTCCCCCTCTCAACAGAAAATGGGAAGTCTTCTTAATTGATTG
>NC_051416.1:20257163-20257291 GCF_015228065.2 Penaeus monodon
ACTAAATATAATTTGTGGTTTATCAAAAGCAGCTTCACCAAATTATGCTTGTTCTTTCACAAGCAGAGACCGTGCTGCCGAGGAACACATGCGTTCTTTAAAGTAACGAAAAAAAGGAAAAAAAAAAC
>NC_051416.1:20257346-20257412 GCF_015228065.2 Penaeus monodon
GAATGTACATCTATCTGTCTACTGATCTATATTTATCCATCGATAGGTCGGTTTACCCCTCGGTCG
>NC_051416.1:20258464-20258908 GCF_015228065.2 Penaeus monodon
TACCATACTAATAACCAGCTTTCTGTAATATAAATAGATGTTATACTATATGATAACATATACAGGTTTAACATCCATATATTTTGCATGAAGAACACTGCACACCGTAATTAATGATAAATTGATATCAGTATCGTTCTATTAATGAGCGTGTTATTGCATACTCAGTTTGAGCGATTTGAAGGGAAAAACATTTTGATAGATTTATATTAATCAAACGCATAAATCACTTATCATCCATATATCCCTTGTCGCGGATCTTATACCAGGGAGACAATCGATATTTTCTTCAAACGAAAGTCTTTGTTATAAAGCAGGTTATATACCTAGTAATGTGTGTATACTTATATCGAATGAAGTTTAACAAAGCTATTTATGTAATGTCGTGTTCTTTACCTTGACCCGCTTATTGGAGATTAGTTGCTTATAAAAATGAACTTTGAC
>NC_051416.1:20259114-20260280 GCF_015228065.2 Penaeus monodon
ACGTTTGTTGCTTAACTATAAGAAAATCAATGTCCCTTATCACTTAGGTCCTTCTTTCCCCAGCTATACTTCGGAACTTCTCCAAGATAAGGATCCTTTTCGATTATTTTCAGCATCAAAAGTACGAGGAATCTGGGTCAGTCACCCAAAGCGGCGATCGATATTCTTGTCTATTCTCAAGGTGTTTGGTCCATTTCTATTTCTGTTGATTCTGATTTTATCCAGCTTATTTGTATCTATATCTAAGATGATAAATAAATCTATTAACGATAGCAAAACCCTCGATAACGATAGAAATTCCAACGATAACAAAAAAGACGCCTTAACGATAGCAGCATCGCATGTTAACGATAACGAAACTCACCTAAACTGCAAAATCCTCATCTTAATGATGGCAAAATCCACGCTATCGAGAATTTGAAAAAAAAGATAAAAGTTAGCGATAACAAAATCCACATCTACAGTAAGAAAAACAAAACAAAACAAATGCCATAATCTTTCCCGCACCTTTGTCACCCATTCTGTAGATTCGCACTGCAGGCTCTGAGGTCTGTGTGGCACGTTGAACAGGCGAAGACCGAAGCAGCACTGGCCCAGGAGACGAAATTGCGCTCTCACGCAAAATTTTCTGGTGCCAATCATGCCTTTTTCACTTGACCTTTTTAATGGCTCTAAGGGACGTAGTACGGTAGTTGTGATGACATATTATCTTTCTGTGTCATAGGGTGGGTCGTTCCGTTATTAGATCTGTGCAATGGATGTTGAGGAATTCTGTGTTTTGAAGGCCGTAAGTACAGGGAACGTGGCGTATATAATGTGAATGGAGCTTGGTCGGAATAATAGCACAATGATACTTTTGTTTTATAATGCGTTCGCTTATTTACTATATTTTGATATCACAATCCCATCGTTCTGTCATTGCTATTAGAAAGAAGGTCAATGGTTTTTCAGATGATACTCATGCTTTGGAGCTTTCAAACACGTACTGTGAATGGTTGTACCCCAAGGCGTGTGTGCTTGGTCGCTCGGAAAGAATGTTTTATCTATCGAAGGTATGGCGTGTGTTTGTGGGCTCTCGTTTTGCTTTTGTTCTTACCTGTGCTTTATGATAATGTAAACATACCCCTTTTCCTTTTCTGAATCTCCATTTCTACTGTACCTCATTT
>NC_051416.1:20260434-20260872 GCF_015228065.2 Penaeus monodon
AGTGTAACTGCTGTATTTATCGCGCGCATATAAAGGCATCCAGGTTTGTCATTCGAAAAATAGGTAGACAGACAGACAGTACAATATACATTGATAGATAAGACCGAAAGACCATCTCACCTGAACCCACTTCTCCCTCATCTCTCATTCTGTCGATCAGGCTCTTAACTGTCGAGGCCAAGAGGTTCAATTGACACGGATTGAACTCACTGCTATCTTCCTCGAGGTTCATGTTCGGTATAACTCGCCGTGAACAAGAACTGGAATAAAAAAAGAGAATAAATGAGGTAAAAGAAAAAAAAAGTTCAAACAAATAATTTTATTCACAGGAAGTTCTGGTGAACACAGGCTGAACAATGACAGGACGGAGGAAATCGTCCCAGAAGGACATGGGATGCCAAGAGTCGCTTTTTGTCCTTTGGAGTGACAGGAGCCACA
>NC_051416.1:20261097-20261515 GCF_015228065.2 Penaeus monodon
TATATACACATTCTGCAATAATCCCCCAGACCTGCACCAACTCCGCAGTCAAAAGATATATAGCAGGAGTAATCCAAGTGCAATGAAAAAACACAGAGAACCGTCAATGCAACTTATTCATACGTAAACTGAGGGCAGCGGCGGTTAATGCCCAAAGGTACCGAGTCATTCTGGCCTAAAATTTGTGCATGGCCTATGAGATCCAACATTTCCTGCCATGTGCTTTTAGTCTCCGGGGCTTGTAAAACAGCCAGTTGTTCTGCGTTTTAATTTCCATCATATTTTGGGAGTTCATAGTCTGTTTTTTTACCCATACTTATAGCATGGTATTGAATAAAACATCCAAAATTTGTCTGTGATTCCTACACCTCGTCACACAATCTATATTCGTAAAATACTTATATTTGCTTACCCATGC
>NC_051416.1:20261591-20262597 GCF_015228065.2 Penaeus monodon
ACCCATGTCTAATTCATTTTATTCATCTATTTGTTTGGATTTTTCATTTTTATTCATTTTTTCTGTCGTAAAATGATTCTGACTTTTTTTTTCTCATGCCAATCAGATGTGCAGTCTCCCTAATTCAGACATAATCAATATCTACCTTTCTTGTCTCTTACTATCCATTTTTTAGCATTCTCTTTTTTTCTTTATGCTTCTGTCAATATACGTTCATTCCTAGCATACGATTCGGAAAACAATTTATTGTGTAGAAAAAGCATGATGAAGAATGTACCACATATATATATAATAAATTTTTTCTTACATTTTCATCAGAATTTCCATAAAAGTGTAATATTCAAAAAAATGCATACTTTCCTCTATACAATTACTGATTTGCATTCATATCATTTGTTGGAAATATTTCTTATTTTCATTTATTCCTCTGTTAGCCAAAGATTTTTTTCATGCAGGACTAAATATAAAATGTTACATGATGCTGATAGAACATGTGATATCAGTACCAAATGATGGTCTAATATATAGCTAAGTGGCTGCATTTATGAGAAAATATTTCATTAGATGTAATAGTTTTACAGATAACATATATAACAAGGTATAACAAGGTAAGATATTCATGCAAAAGACAAATTAAAGTGGAGGAAAGTTGTGCATAGCAACATGGCTGAACGCTCAGAGAGTAAGAGAGCTCTTATGCAGTGATGCAGCTTGGGTACAAAAATGGTGTATCGAGAATGTTGGGACCTTGTGCAACAGAAAATGAAAGTCATGGTGGATGTTATTAAGGATAAAGAAAAAAATCACGGCAAAGTTAGTATCGACCTTGAAGACTGCTGACTTGAGTTTCCTTCATTTCATGCATGTAAACGTACAGGATTGTTTGTCTCATCAACTTTCATACATGTTACTGAATAAATGAAAAGTAATGAGAAGATAGGGTAGGAGGAGAACCACGAGAAGATTCGTATATTACAAGTAAAAACGGTTCAAAAAGAATCAGTAC
>NC_051416.1:20262625-20263205 GCF_015228065.2 Penaeus monodon
AGGGCGTTCCCACGATACAGATGGTATCTCAATCACTGCTTCATCTAACAAATACGAAAAAAATCCAGTTATTACGATAAGGAATAGATAAAGCGAATAATCAAAATAATAACAAATAGAGAAGAGGGTATACGAAGAATTCAAAACTGCGGAGTCATGTTTGAGGTTCAAAAGAGGTAGGTGACGAAGACAAACGCAAGTCCTGTTAAAGTCAGAAGTGCAAGTCATCATGAATTGCGAACGAACGGTTGGTAGCATGTCGCTCAACATTTTCATCTGATCGTGTACACCATTTCGTGCTAGGATTTTCAGTTTGATATGTACACTATGAGCGTATAAGATATTAGCAATTAGGTGTCCTGTTCATTGTAAATAAACGGTATGCTTCTTGGGGGTATTAATCTG
The DNA here is from genome assembly GCF_015228065.2 of Penaeus monodon. Lineage (NCBI taxonomy): Eukaryota > Metazoa > Arthropoda > Malacostraca > Decapoda > Penaeidae > Penaeus > Penaeus monodon. The sequence goes on from NC_051416.1 coordinate 20,263,031, forward strand.
AAAGTGTAATGGTTGCAGGGATAAACGGGTTGAAATAACAGCACTAGATGGCAACAAAGGCACAACCTACTGTGGCCTTGTCCAAGTTCTTTTATCGCTGTGAAAGAGTTGCCACTGTCATAAAATCCTGTTGAAGAGGCAATCGCAAGCACGGACGTACACATCCTCTCATTCT
>NC_051416.1:20263308-20263419 GCF_015228065.2 Penaeus monodon
TCCCATGACATACATCATATGTGCAAGTGTGACCAACAATGGCTCTATGATTTCAGCCTTGGGAGTAACACAAAGCCACTCCATTTAAAGAACACCATAACATTCTCTATA
>NC_051416.1:20264061-20264339 GCF_015228065.2 Penaeus monodon
CTTTTCTTTTTATCATATGTGTCTCTGACATCATCACTAACACATTGTTTACACTTTATTTCTTGCGACAAAGCGAGGAAGTTAGACAGTTAAGGAATGTGCGTCCTTAAATGATATTTATTTATCTAGCCAGCTGTGTAGCCACGGCAACTTGAGCGCAATTAAGTGACTAAGGGGCAGTGTCATCATGGTGTATTAAGATGACTTGATACCCTGACATTCTTTGTCGAAGGATGGAATATAATAGACCTTTATTTTTGATAAACTAAGCCTGTTTT
>NC_051416.1:20264551-20264908 GCF_015228065.2 Penaeus monodon
AAAGTTGCTCCATTCGCACCCTTTAGTAGAGGAAATCAGCAAAATAAATTCGTAAGATGAGGAACTGCAATCCACAAATACCAGGTTAGGGAAGAGCGAGAGAAACTTTGAATGCAGCACAGCATATTTTCAACTCCTTAAGCCGGTCTCTAGTTCCTCTCATAAAACCAATCATCCACATTCTTTCTGTTTACATTTTTTTTCATAGAATTAATCATCCACATTGCCAATCTTTCTCATTTTTCATATAATCATTCCCTTTCTCAGGTTATTCTTCCTTTTTTCACGCAGATACTATCTCTCTTTCACAAATTTATATATCCCCTCTTCCTTGTGTTTCCATCACTCACTTTCATC
>NC_051416.1:20265006-20265257 GCF_015228065.2 Penaeus monodon
CCTCATCATTTATTCCCCACATTTGCTCTCTTTCCCTCTCTCTGTCTGCCTGGCCGAACGGTATGCATCATGAGCTACCCAATAATCTGCTGAAGCCCGTAAACCTTAAGGCTCTAAACGATTAAAATGCCTTTGTTGTATTTCTCCAGTTCTACTAGATCTGCGTCATCGTCAGTAAAACAAATTATGTCCGAAAAATGCAACAGATCTGAGAAAATATCAGTCAGTTCCGCGTCAGACACGTTTTGAAA
>NC_051416.1:20265585-20265960 GCF_015228065.2 Penaeus monodon
AAAACGCCAAGGTCTTCGTGTGATATTGAATCAAACATAAAATAATTTACAGCACTAAAATTCTTTCAAAAACATGATTGCATTTTCATCTTGGCAAAAAAAAAAAAAAACTCTGCAGCCTTAATATCCACCAAAATAAACTTCATGGTAAATCATTTCGTGTCTCGCATTTGTATTATATGTGTCTCGCATTTTTTTTATACATGTGTCTCGCACTTTTATTATATATGTGTCTCGCATTTTTATTATATTTATTACATCATATTTAAGTTTCCTATTTACAAGCACACCCCCGTGCCGAAGTACGAGAGAGTTTCTTCTCAGTCATGACTCGGGACTACGCCCACAAGACTTATTTCTTGAGTAAGGGGAAAG
>NC_051416.1:20266041-20266205 GCF_015228065.2 Penaeus monodon
GAAGATATAGGGAAGAGAGGAAAATGGAGGTTAGAAAGCATTCTTTTGAAAAAAAAAAAAACATTTAAATTTTAACTATTTCTTAATTAATGTTTATGGTTATTTTTTTGCCCCACATTTCATTACCTCTCTATCAGTTCTCCTTATTTGTTATTACTGCAAAT
>NC_051416.1:20266968-20267088 GCF_015228065.2 Penaeus monodon
ACACAAATACTATTCAAAAATATGATCTATCAATCTATCTTTCCAAGTGTCACAATTTTCTAGTTTACAGAAGGTAGCTTGTGACACATTTTGGGCAAAACATATCGTCGATGACAAACA
>NC_051416.1:20267237-20267691 GCF_015228065.2 Penaeus monodon
AAAGATAAATTGATGATCGATTGGATTTTGCAGCATAGTTACTGCATCTTAGTATTGTCCTTTATCTGGTTTTCAGCACTGTGTGAACTGATATGCACTTTACAGGCTATATAGATTTCTAAAATATAGATACATACATTAAGTAATATCCTCACAACACTGGGTATTGACATTGTATTTATGACATTTGACTTTGTTGTTATTTTCTAAAATATTTTTGAAGTTATTCTTAATTTTTTTCATATTTTTTTGTAAACGTCATACCCTTGACTTCAAGATATGGGTTTTACAACAGGTAAGGTAATTCCCAAAGGATTACCTGATAGTATAAGATGCCTTGATTAAGTAGCAATAATACATAATGCCTATCAACTTTATTCTAGCCACATTCCACACCAATACTATTTATTATTTACTTATGAGATTCACAAATAGTTAGCACTGGATGTAGAGA
>NC_051416.1:20267848-20268050 GCF_015228065.2 Penaeus monodon
AACCGATTACCTACATTTCTTTAAGCCATATATTTCAGCAAAATTAGAATATGATTTTCCAAGGAAATGTAAAATCAGGTATAGTTCTTTATCTCTTCCTTCCTCCTCTTCTCCTGCCATCTCTCCATTCCCTCTCTCCATTCTTCCCAAATGTGGAGGGTGAATGTTTTATGTCAGACATTATAAAATGATAGTGTCTGAC
>NC_051416.1:20268124-20268429 GCF_015228065.2 Penaeus monodon
TGGCCAAATCTCAGAGCTAGCTGGCAGCTCGGTCTTAAGTGCACAATTTTCAAAACATGTCTGTGTGCGCATGTTTTACAGGTGTGTGTTCTTAATGAATGTGATATTATGTGCAGTTCCTTTGCATGTGTAAAGATAATTACATAACCTGATCACAAAACGTAGTACTTGTATTCTGTATCGTTATCTTATCGAAGCTAAATTGGCTTATCACTGATATTAGGTGTTATTTTTATTACCATGTCATATAGTTTCACAAATTATGAGTAGACCCTATATTAAGCTGAATCCGAAGGTTTTCTGTA
>NC_051416.1:20269007-20270293 GCF_015228065.2 Penaeus monodon
ACACACTCTCTCTTTCTTGCCTGTTGTATATGCATCCTCTTATTCATATTGTCTATTTCTTCTATGCATCTTTTATTTCTCGTGTTTTGTTTGTTTGTTTGTTTTATTTTATGCCCTTTTATTTTACTCGACTACTTACCTATACATCTTTTTTCTCGTTTTCTTTTTTTTCTATACATCCTTTTATTTTTATCATCTATTTCGTCCATGCATTTTTTTCTCATTTTTTTTAATCTTTACATTTTATTTTTCTCGTGTATTTCCTCCATACATCTTACTTTTCTTGTCTGTTTTATCTATGCCTCTTATTTATTTTTTCTCTACTATCTTACCCATGCATCTTCATAATACGACATTAATTCCATTTGACACAAACTTCTGTAAGATAATGGGTCCTTAATGGGACACCCCCCCCTTCCCTTCCCCCTCCCCCATCTCTCATTATATCAATCGCAGGTCTCCGGACGCCTTGATAAGTTTGCTCTTGTTTTAACTTTCGATTGTTAATCAAACTTGTGGTAATTAACCTTGTTACTGTTGAACTTGCGATTATTAACCCAGTACTGGTTAATATTTGGGTGATTTTCTTGATAGTAAAGCCTTTAGTGGTTGTTTAATTTTTTTATATTTTTTTTATCTTGACTTTTCGTTTTATTTTGATCCTTGGGGTTCATAATTGGTGATTGTGAAACTCGCGGTTGTTAACTGTGTCAATTCTTGTTTGCAAAATCTCGTGGTTGTTGTTTTCGTTCTTATTAATTTTGTGACTTGTCCGTGATTGGCTATTTTTGTGATCTGGATGATTTGAATGCGAATGTTAACCTTGTGTTTTGTAAACCTTTTCGATGATCAGCCACTGATTAATAACATTTAATTTTTTTTTCAAATAATGTTCATTGACCCAGCATTTCTTAGGCTTGAAAAGGTTACCCTTAAATGTAAGCCGTGTGACTGTTAACTGTATAGTTTTCAGTCTTGTGATTATTAACTTTATGGCTTTCAATCTTATTACCGTTATATTCCTTTTGTTAACCTTGTATTTACTCCTACAGTTTATTAATCTTGCGAAAGTTCAGATTATATTGACAAGTTGTATTTGTTAACTGTATGGATTTGGACCATGCGATTGTTATCTCTGTAATGCTAACCTTGTGAATGACAATTTGAATGTTATCAGCACAAGGTCGTTCTTAGCTGCACTGTACGTCATCAGGTTTGTCGGCAGGATCTTTATTCAAGGAAATGTGAAGTATCTTTCCTTGTTCTTATTGGCTTAAGTTTTGTAC
>NC_051416.1:20270665-20272331 GCF_015228065.2 Penaeus monodon
AGAAAAAGAAAAAAACATATTGTTTTTTTCCTATCTCCGTTTTCGTCATCAACACTTAACCCCCCGATTAACACCTAAAAGCAGCCTCAGTTTCTGGCATGCAAAAGCACCTTCCTTTCACGCCAGAATCAGACAATGACTCCGTACTCGACCATCTCGTCGAAGACACTGAGCAGCCGCGGCCTCAGGAGAGGGTTACTATCGAGCTGCTTGAGCATCCTCTCGCGCTGTTCCTTCATGAACTCCTCCACGTCGTCGGTTTTCACGTTATCCAGGTCCATGACTTCAGATGCCTCGCTCACCACTATGGGCACGACCATGATGGCCATCAGGAGGCCGAAGAGGTGCTTGGCCCGGTACTCTCGCTTCAGTTCCTCGGCTGTGTACGGCGGGTGCTCCTTGCCATCGCACAGGACCTGGCTGAAGGAGCTGTAGTAGGCGTTGAGAATGTAGTCTAGGTTTTCTCTGCGGTCGTCCCCATTCAGACTCGTGTACATGAGGTAGTTGAGGTCCGTTGCTGGAGAGGCCTTGCGGCAGATCTGGAGGTCCACGAGCCTCACGTCTGTCGGAACGCCCTCGTCGTCGTATCTGTTCGAGTTGAAAAGAATCAAACTGGTCATTGTTGTTCCCTTTATTTCTGACAGATGACCTTTCGTTAGCTGCGAAACAATACCTATATCGACATTCACTCCAACGAAACTATCGAAATCATATCTCTCGGATCATTTCTTACGGCAATGCAAAAACAATGAACCAAAAGGCAATAATCATCCAAACCACAATCTGTCTATAATTAAATGAGTTTTACCGCCTTCTGCTAGCCACAATATTTTTACCTGAACAGGACATTGTTGTTCCAAGCGTCCCCGTGACATATGACCTCAAACGGAGGGTTGCTTTTCGTCTGCTCCTCGAACATATTAATGCAGTTGGGCGCAGCGTCTCGCAGCCACGCCGCCACATTCTCGTAGCCACCGATTCTCTCTGCCATCTCTGCCGCGTTGGTACAGTACCACTGGAATATATCTTGGAACTTATTTTCATTGAATGATGTAAAATCTTTCTCGATGAAAGGAAACTTCTCCTCCAGCTTGTAAGGCAATTTGTCCATCAATAGCTTCGAAGCAGCGTGAAGCCTCCCGAGCTCTTTGACGACCAAGGTTACGTGAGCTCTGTCCATGCCCTTCCTGCGGTCGAACATTTTGAAGCCTCCAGGTCGCAGGTCTTCGAGAATGATCACTTCGCTGTCCCTTTCGGAGGAGAGAGCGAAACACCTGGCGAATTTCAGGGGCTTTTGACCTATGGACTTCAGCTCTGCATCGAGCAACGGCGCGATTTCCTTATAAAACCCAGACTCCTTCTCGAAGACCACGTTGGTGAAGCTGTTAAGAGAACCCATCTGGCGACAAGGGTTCAGTTTGGCGATGTATGTCACCTCCTCCTCCGCGCCAGACAGGCTGTACCGCGCCTCGATGCTGGTGACGGTGCAGGCATAGTTGTCCCCCTTCTTCGTGAAGTCCTTGACACCCCAGGACGTGAGGCTGGCGTCGGGGCCCTTGTCCGCCCGCAGCGCCGCCCGCACCTGCTCCTCCTTTATCAGGCTGTGCGGCGTCTTCCTGGGTCCCGCCGAAGCCTCTGGAGCTGCTGCGTTTTGGTCCGCCACTGT
>NC_051416.1:20273067-20273171 GCF_015228065.2 Penaeus monodon
CGGTACGTATGTGCTCCTACCTGCCTGTCGCAGGTAGATAATAATTTCGCTTATCTTTTCCTAAATAAGGTGCCCATAATCTTTACCCTTATCATTATTATGGC
>NC_051416.1:20273243-20273426 GCF_015228065.2 Penaeus monodon
ACAAGGAAAAACTCCCTTAGCAGTTCGTATCAGTCTATGCTCAAGGCTAGAGATAAGGAGGGAGAGAGAGAGAAGATAAAAACGGAGGAAAAATTTTACAGAATTACATCTCGATGTTTGTTTCTAGAAGCATGTCACCGCTAAGTACCATACCACGATAACAATGGCACGATACTAGGAGGC
>NC_051416.1:20278133-20278202 GCF_015228065.2 Penaeus monodon
CCTGTTGCTATGACGTAACCAGTGAGCGACCACTGGGAACGTGGGTGGGGCCCCAGCTGCGGGAAATGT
>NC_051416.1:20278380-20278481 GCF_015228065.2 Penaeus monodon
ACACACGCACACACATACATGTAACAACGACGTGACACTAAACATGTAACTATCAGTTCATCTACTTCTGTTTGTATGCATAAACGCACGTACAATTTCAA
>NC_051416.1:20278513-20279119 GCF_015228065.2 Penaeus monodon
ATCTGACTGGTACTTCAGTTGCTATCTCAGATATTACTTCTGTGAGTACTTGTTAATCACAAAGAAAGAACTTCAAAGAGTAATTTGATAAAGAAGAGAAAATGAAGCTCACTCAGCCTCATGGGAGACAAAGGAAAACTATAAAATCTGGTAACAAAGGAGATTTTGATTCGCCTAATGCTTTTATGAATTATCTAGACCAAATATCATATTTCTGTTGGCTGCCCTTCCTTCCTTCCTCCCTCGGAAAGCTAAATTAAGGCTGATGCAAGATATACACTGCATCTACTACATAATACATTATATAATTCACTATATATATCTCGCTGTATCCTGGGCGATGATTTTCCTCTGTATTCGTGAACAACAACAAGGGGTAACTAAGTTTATTTTCAGAATCTGTTTTATTTATCTTGATGTGTTGTGCGTTACTCTAAATCTCTAATTAACATCGTCATTATTATAATATTATTTTTCTCTATGTTCACTTCTATGATATGCTTTATTTATTACCATCCCTTCAGAACGTGAGACCGATTGTATTGTTAATATTGTAATAAGAGTGTTATAATAATATTCAAAGGAAACACAGCCACAAAAGGAATC
>NC_051416.1:20279190-20279836 GCF_015228065.2 Penaeus monodon
ATAAAATAAGACTGGTCATTACCTGCATGACTAGTAAAGATGATACTGATAATAATATACTATCTATTTAATGATGATGATATGAAGGTAATGCAGTAATTATAGCTGGTTGTTATCATTAGTCATATTGATCATCGTCACGGATTATAATCCGTAACGATAATCAATTTGATTAATGACGACAACCGACTATAATCACCGTTGACAATTAACACCATTAGTGATGATAATGTGATGGCACGGGCAACTATAGCAAAGGCCTGACCCGTGAGCGAATTCCCCCCATTGCAAATGCAACGCCTCACCTTCTAAACTTAATTCGGAAGCTTACCCTCATTAACCCTCATTACCTCCAACTCACACTCTCAAAGGCACGAATCAACTGCGCGAAATGATTCATTACCTAAAGAATATTACGAATAACGCGAGATGAATGGGGCGATGATGAGTAGGATAAAAGAGGAGGAAGTTTCAGCTCTCGTAACGCGCGTAAGGCCTTTTCGTAATGTATTCCGTCTAATGCAATTTGAGGGAGGAAGAGGATCTGCTGTCATCGGAGGGGAACACGTGTTACATACGCCGCGACGCCAATATTTTTCTCTTTTGTTTTGGAGAAGTGAAGGGTTTTGGGCATTAGGGGTGAAAG
>NC_051416.1:20280289-20280682 GCF_015228065.2 Penaeus monodon
TTTTCTCATAGACTGTTTTTCCCTTCTGTCCCCATGATATGTAGTTTAAAACCATACCACTTTGGGCACTATTCTATCCCTTGGAAAAATAAAACGAAAACCATCGCACTTTCTAACGCTACCTGGTTCCTATTTTTGCACAGTCACCTTGTCAAGAGAACCATACTGTCAAGTATTTACGTGACAACCAAACCACAGTCAAAACTTCACGATCATTCCGTCCACACATCCACTGAAAATACGAATCACAAATACACGAAAGTGACAACAACTTGAGGCTGGAATGCTTGGCTCACTAGTCCCTTTTCTGGAGAGGCGTGAGGAACGTCTTGCCAACTGTTGTCACTGCGCAGGACTGATCTATGACAACACGCAATGATTAGATCTGATGTC
>NC_051416.1:20281237-20283059 GCF_015228065.2 Penaeus monodon
ACATGCTAATTTTTTCACGTATGTATGCATGTTTGGCATTACGTGCTTCAACACCACTGCTGTAATAACAGACGTTTAGTAGTAATCACTTTCCTGAAACAGCCTAATATCAAATGCATGTTAGAGAAAACGCGTCAAGTAGACTGAGAACACATTGAGATGGCTGGATTATCTTTGGCCATTTTATCTGATAAATATAGATATCATTTGGTAATAGGTTAGTTTTGTTAAAAATGAACGTTGGTGAAAGGACTAGTTTGAAGGCAAACCACAAATAACATCATTAACAGTGATCCCTAACTTGGATTTTTTTTTTAGTTATGAAGTCATTCTGGTGCATAAATAAGATATTAATTATTATGTGAAGCATTTCTTTTTGGAGTTATTATCATGCTGCATCACCCACAATTTTCGCAAATTAAGAAGTATGAAATCGTAATGTGCCATTGTTAAACATTTGCTTATTGCACTGTGTAAATTATGTTGGTGGGCAATAATAAATAAATAATACATGTAATACATATTCAGTGCATGTATTCATTTCTGTGTGGACTAAAGACTACGAGGGTGACAATCTAGTACAAAAGCATAGATCGACTGTAAACTTTTACGTTGTTTCTACTGTGTATCCCTTCTTGAGATTTCAACAGATTTAGTCAAATCATCTTTTACGATATTTAGATTCATGCATTGCCTGTCTTCCACTGGACTATATGGGTAACGGAAACTACGGTAATTATTCATAATTATTGTGTTCCCCGGATTACGAAAACAACGGCACCGATGGATTCATTTCGTCCTCTTCTAACCATATACAAATGAAATATGATGTAAAGCCCCTCCTATAAATCCACAAACTCATCCCCAATGGTAGGTGAGGGTATTGACTCTGCCAAGGAAATTCCTGGGTAAAATATGAGTAAAAACGAGTATTGTGCAGCGAAATGTATAACGAGATCCTTATGGAAGGTTGATACCTCCTGACCCCTACACTACGGTGCACAAGAAGCAGTGCAGCCCTAAACTCAGGTCCTGGAAGTGCACGAGGAACATACACATACACCGTGCCAGGTACTCGTCAACATGTGTCTTCCTTACCTGCCGCTCGATGGTGTTCGAGCGGCCCAGTATCTGAGGGTCTACACAGTGACAGGTGTGACTGACAGCCAGGTGTGTCTCCCCCTCTTTAGAGAGGTAGTTGTAGGCCTTCCAGCAATCAGTGATGGTTGTCGACTCGGAGGCGATTCGTCCCTTAACAACTGCAAGGGGGGTGTCACTGGGTCGATCCTCCATCTGCCGAAGAACCTGCGTCATTCACTTTCTCCGCGTTGTATTTCTCCTTGCGATGGTATTCCACTTGTCTGTATCGGCGATCCTTCTGCTTATAATGCTCTCCTTGCCAGAGGCTTTGGGAATCACCTTTCCATCCCTGTGTACCTTTCCATCCCTGGTTAGCCACTTCCTCAAGCATGTAAGCGCAAACTCAGTACGTCGATATTGTTTACTAGCAGTATGTAAGAGCATTTTGATTAATGAAGGGGGCACAATCCAAGGCATTATCATAGCTAAAATGCCTCGTGATCTCACAGGTAAGTAGGTAACCATCCTTGTGACCTTCGCTTCATCCTGCCGAAATTTATCTTCCAGGGCAACAGATATTTACCTTTCGCGCATGCATTTCCCTTCATTTATCACTACGGTGGCTGGAGTTATATCGAAAGCATATGGAATGTTTACAAGATGACAAATCTAAATAAGGAACAAAAAACGAAAAATAAAACATTTCAGTTGTTTTTATCAAAGTAATGTTTGCTTCTCTGTT
>NC_051416.1:20283973-20284037 GCF_015228065.2 Penaeus monodon
TTTAACAAAAACATTAGCCTTTAATACTTCATCATTTTTTCTTCGTTTCTTGACAGAGAAAGTA
>NC_051416.1:20284200-20284315 GCF_015228065.2 Penaeus monodon
ATGGGGTGCACAGCCTCTCCTCCCTCTTTTGTTCTCCAACTTACTTCCATTTGTAAACTTTCATCACAGTTTCTCCTTCCTTGTTTTCACTCTTCATTTGGTTTGTTGGGCTCGG
>NC_051416.1:20285060-20285421 GCF_015228065.2 Penaeus monodon
CAGCAACAACAAGAATATAAAATATATTAATAAGAAATTAAGATTACACACACTACTAGCGTCCAGACCCAAGACCTCCCTTCGCCCAAATCGCCCCACGAGCCCAGCCCCCTCACGCAATCCCTCGCCTTCACCTCACGACCCTTATCTCGCCATCCATCCCGAATTCTTGTCCTAATTCCGTCTGATCGGCCATTATCAAGGGCCTCTCCAGCAGCCCTCAGAGCCCCCGGCCTCGGCTCGACTCGCTTGCAGTCAGCTCGGGTTCTCGAGGAGGAGACTGATTGTCATGCGCCTTTTAGCTGAATGGGTGATGGGTATCACAGTGGATGAGGAATCACATTGGAATTAGATATCGTGT
>NC_051416.1:20287806-20289184 GCF_015228065.2 Penaeus monodon
ATTATAACTACTACATAAATAACATATCATAGCAACATGCAACACCCCTTCGCCATCCATAATAACAGAGACTGCAACTAACACGTTCCCTGGCGAGCTGATAATTATATTACGGGAGCAAACCGTTCCTTCCCTTTCTCCAATTACACAAACCAGGAGTTGGGACCTGTTACCCGGGTTATTAGGGCCTCCCCACCAACCCTGTACTTTTCGTTCATTGAGGGAGGTCCCTGTCTAAATGTTTTGTTGCTTCGAGTTTCAAAGTCCTGTGTTTCCCCTCTCTGGACTGTTTAAACCATTCTTGTCCTTTAGAACTGAATATATAAAGGCAAAATCTGGTTCCTTTTTTATTTGGAGTTTCGAGAATAAGTTTTAAGATTTTTTTTCACATCTAGATACACAGCGTAAAGTTAATTTAGATTAACGTAAGTACAGTGCTATGGTGAGTGTGTTTTCAAATGTGTTAGTATCATGTATTTCTTAAGCATATGTTAGTCTGTCATCCCCAAATAAAACCTTAATCTCACTTGTTGCCCTGAAATAGGTAGAGGTGAACGCAGACTGTGGTCGCTGAGACTGAGACGCACCAGAGACTGAAATGCCCCTACTTTCGTCGGCTATGGTAGAGACGTTGCCAGCTACTCTATTAATCAATACCCATTTTTAGAAATGAATTAATCTTACTTGGGATGAGAGGCATTTTATTTACATGACTTGCCACTTCGCCTTTAATGTAATTATTCTCATAGGAAAAAAGTATTACGATCTGCCATTACTCTCTGTAGATGACCTCTCTCCTTGATAATGAGACATAGCCTGGCAATAGCCTCAGCAAGAGCAATGCTATGCAATCAGGAATAGATATCGCTGATACATCATCAGAAACAGAGAGCGCTGCTATGGGAGGAGAAACAGAGATCACTCCTCTGCAAACACAAATAGAGCACTCTTAAACAATCACAAATAGAGATCGCTCCTATGCAATCACTCCTATTCATTCGCAAATGGAGAGCGCCGCTGTGCAGTTAGAAATAGCCACCAAGTTCTTTCGTAGCAGACTTGCCCATGGTCCCAGGATGCCCAAGAAACACACGCGTTGGGAAGTCCACAGGGATTAGGCGTGATATTGGAGTCATGCGGGTGGGCGTGAGTAAGCATAATACAATACGTCTGTGAGCACTGTATTTTGATAACAGAGACATATAGCAAGAGATGATAGAGATTACAATGATACAACCCTAGGAGATGATAATTATCCACCGAAATAACGACGAGACGATAGCTATGACAATTCACAGACAAGCATACACAGCGAAGGACTAACAAGTAGATGAAATACTCTACCACTACACTTACTACCCAAGGTCGTACAGCTTCC
>NC_051416.1:20289222-20289550 GCF_015228065.2 Penaeus monodon
CCCGCGTGGCATCTCACGAGACTCACTCACTCGTCTGTTCACCAGCAACCTCGCCAGCCGCTCCCACCATCATCCCTTCACTATAACAGGTAATTCTCCCCGAAAATATCGTTGAACAAGTGAGTCTTCATAGCAGGGTGAACAAGAACTATATGGAACAGTGTGAGAGAGGAAACTTTCTCTAGTAACGAGGCAAGATGGCTGGTCCTCGCCGTGTTTATTCTCTAAGAAGGTTTTGTAATATGATTCCTGTGCACGATTTGGATGTCATTGACTACTTTGTTATCCTTATCGTTGCAGTATTATATTCAATGGGTGACGTACAGCA
>NC_051416.1:20289580-20289698 GCF_015228065.2 Penaeus monodon
AATCTGATGCACCGTCTTGATCCTTGCGAGGCAACTGTTCAAATTTTCGAGGTCACGTTCTTATCTCTCTTATTTCTTGCTCTCTTGCTTATCATTATAATATGATTTTTATGCTTCC
>NC_051416.1:20291158-20292007 GCF_015228065.2 Penaeus monodon
CATTTGTAAACACTACATTCGCCCGTGTGCATTGCAGCCGCCATGGCAGAGAAGCCGCAGGACCTGGTCGAGAATCGGCACGTGGAGGCGACGCTGGCGAAGGACAAGGGCCCCGACGCTCGCCTCTTGTCCTGGGCCATCAAGGACTTCACACAGAAGGGCGACAACATGGCCACGGCCGTCACGAGTGTCGACGTGAGGTATTCACTAAAGGACGCCGACCAACGCGTATCCTACGTCGTCAAGATCAACCCGATGCGAAAGGAAACGCAGATTGACGCATTTACGTGTAACCTCATCAAGAAGGAGATTCATTTCCACTCAGTCATTCTGCCGGAGCTCAACGAAGCCCTGACATCAGCGGGCTTCGAGAAACTGAGGATACCCACGTTCTACTTCGCGGAGACGGAACCCGGCAGAGAATTGCTCTTCTTTGAGGACCTTCGGGATCGGGGATTCAGAATGACCGACCGCAAGAAAGGCCTGGACGCTGCGCACGCAAATCTCGTCCTGAAGGAACTGGCGAGATTCCACGCCACTTCGCACGTTCTGCTGGCCAGGAACGGAGATCTGACTGACCGATACCCGCTCCTGAAGACTGACTTCGCTACGAGTACAGGGCAGCAAAGGGAATTCCTCCAGGGTATGTTCGGAAGCCATTTGACACCTGCTGTCAACCTACTTCAGGAAGTCGAGGGATATGACAGCGTCCTGCAGTGGGCCATCCGGACCCAGCAGAATGTTATGGACGTCCTTAGAGACCAAGTGACCGACGGAGCGTCTCCTTTCAAACTAATGTGTCATGGTGACTGTTACAGCAATAACCTCCTATTTAGGTAAGCCACCCCT
>NC_051416.1:20292141-20293526 GCF_015228065.2 Penaeus monodon
CCCGCTTTCTCGTAGAGTTTTGGTAATAAAGCTATTTATTTCCCATTTTACTCGCGACCGAAACGTACGTGGTGTCCTGGGTTTAGTTAATCGTTAGCATATTTTTTCAATCAAGTCAGTGTTCTCAGCCTCATAGAGATGGCCGCTTTCCCTCTTTCCCGTGGAGTCTGCTAGTGGTACTGTTTCTACATCAAATTTTACGAGAAACAAGGGTACGATAGAATAAAGGTCTTTCTGTGAATATATGTTAGCTAGATAGTTACCTAGAACCCATTTCTCAGCAAAGCAGTGTTTCCTACCTCACAGGTATGACGCAACAGGTGCTCCGGTAGAAGCGATGCTCCTAGACTTGCAGGTCACCCGCTATGCTTCCCTCGCCACTGACTTGAGCTACTTACTCCTCACGAGCCTGGGAGGATCCGTCATAAGCAGTAGCGCGCAGGACTTCCTCAACGCCTACTACACGTCCTTCAGCGCCGTGACGGAGGCAGCAGGACACCCCGTTCCCTTCAGCTTCAAAGACCTTCAGGAGGAGTTCCGAAACAAGCTCCCGATCGGCCTGCTCTTCGGCCTCATCGTGCATCCGTATGTCGTCATGAGTTCCGCTGACATGCCCGAGGCGGAGGTGTTCCTCAGCGACCACGACAAGGCGGAGGTCAAGCAGAAGATCCTGCACGCCCTGGACAACAACCCTCTGCTGAGACCGAGGCTTCTGTCGGTCTGCGACTACGTGATCAGAGCAGGGGTCGTCGACTAAGGTTTCGCTTGGAAGCTGTGGAAGCTCTGCGTGGAAGTTCTGTGTAGAAGTTCTACGTAGAAGTGTTCTGCGTGGAAGTTCTTCGTGGAAGTTCTGCGTGGAAGTTCTCCATGGAAGTTCTGGTAGCGTTATTTCCGGCTTTAAATCAGATTTTTACAAGTTGTAGAGTAGAAACTTTTACCATGCATTTTCGAATAACTGTCCGATTCGTTGTTTCAAAATTTGGTCAGTAGTTCATTGGCAAGAAACCGCATATCCAAATTTTTAAAGTCTTTTTAAAGCTTGTGTCCCTAGACTGAAATGTAAAGAGACCAGATATTCAATTTATTGAAGTTCTTTGTAGATGAAATTCATGTGAAAAAATACGAAACAGAGTTCATAGTTGCAACAGACAAAATTGATGTTTAATGTTTAGCTTTTAAACAATCATCGTCAAAAATAAGATTTATAATACTAAACCCTATTTGAAATTTACATATAGATAGACATTCATTCATTCAATTTTCACTCTTAGACATGAACTTCATAATCGTAAAATGTTTTTTGGAAGTTAATAAAAAGAGACAAATATAAGATTTCCTTTTTTGGGTTTGGTTTTATATTTCCTCTGCCTCTGCGTGACTACTTG
>NC_051416.1:20294062-20294165 GCF_015228065.2 Penaeus monodon
TATACCTTTGCCTCTAAATCACGATAATGAGAATTGCACGCATTATATCTGTAATACAAACTGTAACGTCACTGTTCCTATGAGGCCACAGTCTAAAAAGAAA
>NC_051416.1:20294227-20294992 GCF_015228065.2 Penaeus monodon
AAGTGTTAGAAAAAAAAATGCAGATATAAAGGGTATGGCGAATTACACAACACTATACCATGTAGATGAAATTTAGAAATTTCCACTATACACAGATAGCAGTTTTTGGAGGGTCAGACCAGAAAATATGATATAATATAATGATATTTGAAACTATTTTATCTATCTTTTCCAAACTTTTGCTCATAGTGTTTTCCTTTTTTTAATTTCTTCTACTCCTAGGAATCTGAAGAAACATTCTGAACAACAATCTCTAACAAGTCTTCGAAAATGGCGAGGAATCGGCTCCTGAAGGCGGCGCTGCCGGCGTCCAAACTCATCAGGCTTTCCCTCTGCTGCCGCCTGTAATCGGCCATCGTGGCTTCCGTGAGGGCGTCAGGGTCAGCGACGCAGCCCTCAGACTCGCTCAGCGCCGCCGGCAGGATGATGAGGCCCATTAAACACCCGAAGACTATCTTCCGACGACACTCGCGGTGGAGTTCCTCGAGGCAGAAGGGGACCTGGACTCCGGCCTTTCGGAGGATCTCGCTGAAGGTGCCGTAGTAGGCGGAGAGAAGTTCCTGCTGGTGGCCCTTCCTGGCCTTCTCATCCAGGCTCGTGTACAGGAAGTAGATGATGTCGATGGCTGGTGAGGACATCGTGGCCATCTGGAAGTCAAGGAGCGCCACGGAGCAAGGCCGGCCGCGGGCGTCGTACCTGGACAAGGAAAAGGGAGGAACGCAGTGAAATACGTACAGTCAACTTATGCATTTATATATACATACA
>NC_051416.1:20295069-20295464 GCF_015228065.2 Penaeus monodon
TTCCGTGTATGTGTGAGGGGTGCTCTGGGGATGCGGATGTGTATACCTCGTGTGCATAAAATATTCTCACAAATCCATCAGTAAAATGCTACACGGGACATTCTACATGGTGTGATATCCTTGAGAAAATATTTGGCTGGCGAATATTTTGTGTCGTTATTTTAGTCAACACACGTTAGAATTTTAATCAATAGAGGACAGACAAACGAGTAGATGCAATACACTTATCAATCCCTTCAGAATTTGAGGATAATGGAAGTGTGTTTTATTCTCTTTTCCAAAATTGATGGTTTACTCTATGGAGAAAAATTACTTTCGAAAAAATTGATAACGGGGAATGTAAAATACACTAAGCCATCAGCTGAGTTTGTTTGCTTAACTCTATTTTGTTCATA
>NC_051416.1:20295805-20296016 GCF_015228065.2 Penaeus monodon
TCTACACAGATGCTCACACTATCACAATACCCACTTGAAGAGAAAATTATTGGTCCAGCAGTCGTTGTGGACGAGGACGGAGAACTGGGGGGAATACAGTGCCAACTCCCCCGCCAGTAGGTCTACAATACCCCCTTTGACCTGCCTGAGCCAGGGTGCCACACACGCGTACTGCCCGCCTGCCTGGAGCGATGGGCAAGCATTGGGATTT
>NC_051416.1:20296887-20296996 GCF_015228065.2 Penaeus monodon
TTGCTCGGAGGCTAAAGGAGGATATTGGACGTATCCTGTGACGTGTTTTTCGTGTAGGAGTTTCGTAGATTCTTGTAGTTTCGTAGTTTCGTGCATTTACGTGTAGTGT
>NC_051416.1:20297375-20297475 GCF_015228065.2 Penaeus monodon
CGTATAAACATGCGCGCGTGGGCAAACACAAACAGATTAAGTCACAGACAGCGAAACGTTGATGAAAAAAAAAGGTTTTCACCTGGTTACTGAACCCTAG
>NC_051416.1:20297577-20297846 GCF_015228065.2 Penaeus monodon
TCCCGGAGAAGCCCCGACTGGCACTCTCCCCACCGATGGCACCTTCTCCGCCAGGATGGCCGCGCCCTCCAGATGGCCGGCGAAGAGGGCGGAGAAAACCTCCCTCTCGGGCGCCTCCTCCATCCACCGCTTACTGAAGGGGGGGTATCTGGCGGCGAGAGGATCCGGCGACAGCGCCTTCTGCAGGAGGATGGAGGCAGCGTGTAAACAGGCGATTTCTTGCACCACCAGAAGGCAGCGTGTTTTTCAGGCAGATTCTTGCCCCTAAG
>NC_051416.1:20297983-20298141 GCF_015228065.2 Penaeus monodon
AAAATTTTATATTTAAAATATATATTGTTTGTCATCGACGATATGTTTTGCCCAAAATGTGTCCAAGCTACCTTCTGTAACTAAAAAATTGTGACACTTGGAAAGATAGATTGATAGATCATATTTTTGAATAGAAATTTTGTGTCAAGCCCCAAAAC
>NC_051416.1:20298871-20299055 GCF_015228065.2 Penaeus monodon
CTGACTTTAACATACCTTACAATTTGCAGTAATAACAAATAAGGAGAACTGATAGAGAGGTAATGAAATGGGGGGGCAAAAAAATAACCATAAACTTATTAAGAAATAGTTAAAATTTAAATGTTTTTTTTTTTTTCAAAAGAATGCTTTCTACCTCCATTTTCCTCTCTTTCCCTATATCTTC
>NC_051416.1:20299133-20299662 GCF_015228065.2 Penaeus monodon
CTTTCCCCTTACTCAAGAATAAGTCTTGTGGGCGTAGTCCCGAGTCATGACTGAGAAGAACTCTCTCTAAATTCGGCACGGGGGTGTGCTTGTAAATGGAAACTTAAAAATGATGTAATAAATATAATAAAAATGCGAGACACATATATAATAAAAGTGCGAGACACATGTATAAAAAAAATGCGAGACATTTTATAACAAAAATGCGAGACACAATATAAAAAAATGCGAGACACATATAATACAAATGCGAGAACACGAAATGATTTACCATGAAGTTTATTTTGGTGGATATTAAGGCTGCAGAGGTTTTTTTTTTTTGCCAAGATGAAAATGCAATCATGTTTTTGAAAGAATTTTTGTGCTGTAAATTATTTTATGTTTGATTCAATATCACACGAAGACCTTGGCGTTTTATGATTCTTATTATTTGCCCCTCACATTGTTTTGTAAATTATAATTATCTAACACACGACATTAAATTTTTACTTTTATCATTTTGCATAGTTTTCGTTTGATCAGCGTCATC
>NC_051416.1:20299720-20300027 GCF_015228065.2 Penaeus monodon
CATATAACTCACACTTTTTTATCAAACCCAAAAAAAAAAAAATCAAAAGTTTACCCCGGAGATCTCCCCCCGGAAAATTTATAAATAAAAATAATAAATCTTAAAGTAGAAAAATTTTTTTAAAAAGTGGCTGCCGGAAAGTGTTTTTAATTGTTTTATTTTTTGGATTTTTTTTTCTCGTGGCGTTTAAAAATGGGAAAAACCAAAACTTTTTCGTTTTGGCCTTAAGTTTAGGGGTTTAGCAATTTTTTGGGTACTCTGTGCTACGTTTGGCCCGGCGACGAGAGGGGGGAACTTGGGGAAAATT
>NC_051416.1:20300186-20300535 GCF_015228065.2 Penaeus monodon
AGGGTGAAAAGGGGAGGGAAAAAGGGAAAAGGGCAAAAGGAAGGGAGAAATTTGGGAAAGGAAGAAAAAAAAGGGAAGAAAAAAAAAGAAGGGGGGGAAATTTATGAAAAAGAAAAAAGGGGTGGAAATTTGGTTTTGGGGGAAACAGAGAGGGGATTTAAAAATTTGCTGGGGCGCTTCAAATTTTTCTCTCGCCCCTTCCCCAAACCTGATTTTTTGGATTCCCTTTCCCTCATCTTACAAATTTTTATTTTGCTGTTTTCCCTCTACAAAAGGGGGGCGAAGGGAGCAATTTTTTCCAAATAAGAAATAATGATGATGTTGATATTGATGATGAAAAATGATGGGT
>NC_051416.1:20300584-20301001 GCF_015228065.2 Penaeus monodon
CGGTTTCTGGGCTTATTCATCATCACCTTGTAGAGAAAATTTAAATGTAAAAAAAAAATAATAATAACAAAAAAATTTTAAACAAATATTTTAAAAATTTACAAAAAAAAAAAAAGGCTTATTTTATCAAAAAAAAAGGCCCTTTTATTTCCACCTTGGGCAAAAAGGGCCCGGGGTATAAATCATTTAAATAAAACCAGGGATGACACTACCCCTTAGTCACTTAATTGCGTCAAGTGGGGGGGTGGTTTCCCAAGCTGCTAGATAAATAAATTCATTAAGGGGGCCACTTCCTTAACTTTCTCTTCCCCCGCTTTGTCGCAAGAAATAAAGTGTAAACCCAAAGTTTTTGTGATGAGGGCAGAGGGCCCATATTATTTAAAAAGAAAATTTTTTATTTTTATTGTTGTAGGGTTT
>NC_051416.1:20301295-20301852 GCF_015228065.2 Penaeus monodon
AAAAAATAATTGATAATTTGATAATTTATAATAATGTAATGTAAATTTTGATACTTATTTTAATCAAAAAAATTTAAAGACAATTAGATAGTGAAAAATAACTATAATAAAAATTAAAAATAACAATAATTTAATTTTTAATAATAATAATAAAAAAATAAAAAAAAATTTTAAAAAATAATAAAATCAATAATAAAAAAAAAAAATAAAAAATTAAATAGTAAAAAAATAATAAAAAAATTTTAAAAATTAAATTAATAAGAATATAAAAAAAATTTAAAGAAATAAAAAAAAAAAAAAAAATAAAGAAAAATGAAGGGGCAATTTATTTTTTCATACTAAAAATGAAAAGTAATAAATTAGAAATAAACTTTAAAAATTTCAGAAATTTTAAAAAACGATAAAAAATGCAAAAAGAGAAAGAAAGTAAAACATAATACACACAACTTGGAATGTTAGGTTTTCTTTAAAGGGGAGGGGTTTTTGTGTTACTCCCCAAGGGAAATCATAGAGCCTTTTTTGGTCACACTTGCACATATGAGTTGTCATGGGGTGGG
>NC_051416.1:20301945-20302343 GCF_015228065.2 Penaeus monodon
GGGTTGAGAATAAAGGGAGGTTACGTCCGTGCTTGCGTTGCCCTTAAACAGGATTTTATACAGGGGGAAACTCTTTCACAGCGATAAAAAATTTGGACAAGGCCACAGTGGGTTGTGCCTTTGTTGCCATCTAGTGCTGTTTTTCAACCGTTTATCCCTCCCATACACTTTCAGATTAATCCCCAAAAAAACCCCTTTATTTTACAATGAACAGGACACCCAATTGTAAAATCTTATACCTCATAGTTACATTCAAATGAAAATCCTAGCCGAAATGGTTAAACAATAAAAAGTTTTAGCGACGCACCCAAACCCTTCGTTCGCAATTTGATGACTTGCACTTCTGACTTTTAAAGGACTTGGTTTTTCTTTGTCACCTACCTTTTTAACCTCAAAAA
>NC_051416.1:20302406-20302470 GCF_015228065.2 Penaeus monodon
AGTAAAAATGGGTTTTTTGTATTTTTCCCCCCCCTGGAAGTACCTCTGTTCGGGGCCCCCCCCC
>NC_051416.1:20302500-20302718 GCF_015228065.2 Penaeus monodon
GATTATTTTTAAACCTTTTTTTTGATTAAAGCTTTTTTAAATACATTCGGGCCTTTTCCCGGGATTCCCAAAAACCCCCCCTTTTTTTGCTTCAAAGGGAATTTTTTCCAATGGTTCCCCGTGGTTATTTTAATGCCCCTTTTTCCTCCCCCCCCCCCTAATGGGGCCCCTTAAATTTTTGGGGAACTAACCCTTTTTTTTTGGGGGGCCCCCCCCAA
>NC_051416.1:20302818-20303243 GCF_015228065.2 Penaeus monodon
TTATATATAAAATATATAAACCTATACACACCTACAGCACGAAACATAATCACTCGCAGGCTCTTAACCCACCGCAGCCTCCCTCCTCCCAGGCGCAGCAACCGCTCGTCCAGCATCGGAGCCAAGGTCGCGTAAAACACCTCCTCGCGCCGGAAGTGAGATCTCATCATAGGCTCCAGAGCCTTGATACTCCTCCGAGGATTAGTCTTGGCGACGTAGGACACTTCCCTCGAGGAGCCCGAGAGCGTGAAGCGGACCTTGGCAGACGTGACGAAAGATGCGTAGTTGTCACCCTTTTTTGTGAAGTCTTCGAGGCTCCAGGAGATAAGGCGAGCATCTCGGCCTTGGTCCTTCGTCAGCGCCTTCAGAATGTGGTTCTCGGTGATCAGGCTGCGCGGGTCTGCAGCTTCCGTCACTGTGGAGAG
>NC_051416.1:20303444-20303691 GCF_015228065.2 Penaeus monodon
AGGGTAAGTTAACCATAACAAAACGAATTCCTTAAGAAAACTGAGAAAACAAGAAAGAAAAAGAGAAAGAGAGAATAAAGAAAAAAAGGATAACACAACACATAATCACCCCCCCCCCTTTTAAGGGATGGATGATAAAGATTAACAAAAATAGACATAAATGAATTAAAAAAATGATAACAAGTGGGCTACTAATGATAACAAGTGAGCTAAATGTAGCCATATGTAAAGGACAAGAACTAACTTT
>NC_051416.1:20303738-20303899 GCF_015228065.2 Penaeus monodon
GCTTGATTAAAGGACAAAATTCACTCATTACAATGTTGTTATTTCGCAGCTGTCTTTGTAATAATTAGAATAACGTGTGCATGTATTTTTATATGTATGTATTTATTTGTTTATGAGGTTATTTGTTCATAAATATGTCTATGGGCATTTATACATCGCTC
>NC_051416.1:20306463-20306624 GCF_015228065.2 Penaeus monodon
CTTTGTGCTCCCGGGTCTCCGTCGGGCGTCTGTCGGCCGCGACCTTCGTGATTGACGAGCGACTTTGAGCGAGGTGCCAGCGAGTCTTTTCTGTACTTTCATCTGGTGATGCAACGTCGGCTTAAATCAGTTTCGTGTTGAGTAAGGTCCGGCTGTCGATT
>NC_051416.1:20308198-20308386 GCF_015228065.2 Penaeus monodon
CCGCAAATGTAATATTGGATTGATGGTATAAAACTCTCGCCAAATAACAAAGCAGACCTTTGTGAACATTGTTAAAAACGTTCTTCAACCGTGCAAAAACTACGCATTTTTTGACAAAGTGAAAGAACAGTTACATATCCATGCGGCGTGATACTGTGAGAGAGAGAGAAAAAATACTGATGTTATAA
>NC_051416.1:20308489-20308884 GCF_015228065.2 Penaeus monodon
TAGAGAAAATAAACTTAGAAATTTTGTAATTAGATGAAAGAGGGGTAAAAACACAGAGGCAAATAGATGATTGGAGATAAACATAGCAAAGTGAAAAGAGGTTGGTGAATGGAGGAAAATTAATAAATGAAGACAGAGACAGACAGAGGAAAGTAAATAGAGAAAAATGAATGGAGGAATATGAATAAATGATGACAGATAGACAGAGGAAAGTGAATAAAAGAAAACAAAAGGAAGGAATAGATAAAGGAGGAATGGAGGAAGATAATGTGATGGAACCCAGTCGATAAGATAACCGGTAACGACTTACAGGACAAAAGAAACAAAAAAGTTAATGCAATTTCTATCAGTTCATCAGTCTTTTGTCTGATAACTTGTGATAAACTCCTTCTTAT
>NC_051416.1:20308913-20309079 GCF_015228065.2 Penaeus monodon
TGAAAAAGTGGTATTCTTATTCTGTCTATTTAGTTTTAATTTTAAAAAAAGATATGGCATACATGAGACAAAATACGTTTATTTGAATAACGAATGATAACAGAGAAGTATCTGGTTATCTGATAAGAGATTATCTTTGTGAATCGTGATTTGTTTCCCTTCTCAT
>NC_051416.1:20310026-20310306 GCF_015228065.2 Penaeus monodon
TACAAACGAAAAAAAAATCGATGGTCAGCCATCTTTCAGGCTTTGGTGACAGCCCAAAGCCTTGCAAATGCGCTCTTGCATGGAAATGTTCCAGGAAAGTAAGTGCAAGCAAGGTCTGAAAAAAATCTTGCTTTCAGACGAAGACCGCTGAAGTTCGGGGAAGTTAGAGCTGCTCAAGAAAGCGAACTGAAAGCTTTCGATAAGGATCGGGTCTGAGAGGAGGGGATGTGTGTGTTTGTTGGTTTGCTGTTTCGCTGCCGTGGGTGTGTTTCCGTGTGAT
>NC_051416.1:20310428-20310552 GCF_015228065.2 Penaeus monodon
ATATTTCCAGTCCCACTAATGACACCCAATAAAAGAAATTTCAACGTCATCATAGTCTGATTCAATTTTCCATATAGAACACAAAATATATTCTTAATAAATTACTCCAGCCTATTTGTCGATA
>NC_051416.1:20310619-20310698 GCF_015228065.2 Penaeus monodon
TAATTTGACATAATTAATTTTGATATGAGGAGCATGACTCAGCAGTTTTGTGGCTCGTTGGGTGCACACTCAACAGGAG
>NC_051416.1:20310900-20311017 GCF_015228065.2 Penaeus monodon
ATAGTAAAAGCAAGTGTGAGAAGGAACGAAAGTCACCTCTCCATTGCCCGGTATTTTCCGTTATGTACTTGGACGAAAAAGTTATCAATTCTTCTCTTTTAATTTCATGATTTTCAT
>NC_051416.1:20311102-20311307 GCF_015228065.2 Penaeus monodon
ATATCCTCATCCAAAAATATAAGAAAAAGAAACAAAATTTACAGGCACTGGGGTGGCGAGTCATGGTGTGTTGTTCTCGACACGAATTTTCCCCAACATTTTTTCTCTCTCTCTCTGCATGACGAAAAGTAGGGACCCGTCTGAGGAACGGTTATGAATACCCGTGCTTTCCCCCTTCCCGCACTGAATTGTGAACAATCTATGC
>NC_051416.1:20311591-20311859 GCF_015228065.2 Penaeus monodon
TTCATCATCTACAGTGAATAGGAAACCAGCATTGGCTCTGTCGACAGTTATGATGACACTAGTGTGGTGCCGTGAGTGCCAGTCACAAAAAGTGTCATTTGTGCTTCACGCCGGCAGATTTCCGGAATTTAGCCAGTCCAGATGTTGCCTCTGTTCCGGGTGGCAATAGAAAGAAAAGTACGCGTAAGTTATCTCTCCCTTGTGTGAAATTAACTTCGAACTCAAGGAAAGAGTGAAGCTACTCGCAGTGTTAATCTCCGTCTTTGCC
>NC_051416.1:20312036-20312461 GCF_015228065.2 Penaeus monodon
CGCCGTGAACAGAACAACATCCTATAGGCACAACTGCTTCAGCGTATAAACAGAGCGACTGGTCAAAGAACGAACCATTTGGAAACGCATCTGTCCCCGCGACACCCTAACGATTAACTAAAATGTTGGATTAAAAAAAAAAAAGTTAATTGTCATAATGGAATAACATATTTTGCCTCTGCACATATTTTGATTAATTAAGTTGCATTTCGCTCGGGTTGTCACAAACCAAAGGGTAATATTGTGATAGCATTACGCATAATGAAAGTTTATTAACATCATATATTTTTCTTCAGCTGCTGGAATCCCTCTATTGTAAAGTTAATGATGGATGGAGCTGTTTGTTTCAAAATGGGATTGTCCCTTTGGCTCTGAAAAGTCAAAGAGAGGATCCCTGTTCATACTGATACAAAAAACACGCGCTA
>NC_051416.1:20312693-20313258 GCF_015228065.2 Penaeus monodon
TACTTTATATGCACATGACAAAAATTTGTAAATGCACAAAACACAGCATTTACTCAATCGAACACGATACTCTAGAAGGCAAATCTTCAGGTGTTTTCCGCTTAGGACACTTCAGAGCCTGTAACCAAATTTGATGCCGTAGATGCTGTAGTTAATCCACACTACGTGCATTAAGCGCTTTATTCCACAGCTGTACACCTACACTCATATATGCAAATAATAATTGCGATGTGCAGATTCACCTTCGAATGGGTTTATCAATTTCCTGCCATCGTATGGTAACGCTTTGCTATCTCCCCTTGTTCTCTCCCCTCACTCAAGGTAATGCGGTGGACAATGCAAATCATATTCAAAGCCAATGTTTTTGCCACTTATTCGCTTGTATTAACGCTCGCCGATTTGCCCCTCGAAGCAGAAAAGCGCGGAACACTGAATTGGTTCGCCGTTTTGAAGCCTCGATACGTTCAGTTGGCGAACGCGGTTTCAATCCGGGTTATATTTTGATTCCGAATATTCATTTATAGCTTTCTAACAATAAACTTTTGGCACACGTTTTCAGCTCATA
>NC_051416.1:20313311-20313943 GCF_015228065.2 Penaeus monodon
GCAACTGGTGTATCATATTTCAAATATTAGTTTATAAACGTACGTCCACCATCTTGTCATATGCTTCTCTGGTTAATGCAAGGGTAAGAATTAAGATGAGCTGTGTCATTTAACTGTAATATCCACTAACTGTAATGTGCATATGAAGTTATTCTGTTTCCACGAATGAACATGCATTAACAAATTTTAATTAAAACGCCTCTTTTCTGTCTCTGGTTTGTTTATTCGTTTAGAAATATGAGACTAACAGAATTGCAGTTCTTTGTAACCTGTCTGCATCGGCAAATGAACTTTCTTTAGGTTGTTTTTAATACCAATGAAAGTGTGTAATTAGATTTTTTTCTCGTTCTTTGAAAATCTTAATGGTATTTTGTCACTACATCATGTTAATACGTTAAACTGCTTTTATTTGCGAAAACGTTATTTTCCACACCTGTTTAGTCAGAACGCGCCAGAACGTCTGGTATAAAAAGCATGCAACATAACTGGTATAACGATATCACAAACATATCAATACCGTAGCGTGCATTAGATATACCAGTTCACTTAATAACCCAGATAATCTTTCCCGGTGTATTAGCAACGAAGTAAAAAGAACACTCATCAAAACCAAACAAATATGATAATACAAG
>NC_051416.1:20314152-20314379 GCF_015228065.2 Penaeus monodon
GAACAGAAAATGGAATTTTCTTCCCTTACTACAGCCAAAGAACCAGAAATTTCCTGATAAAGAAACGCCAGCCTCTCTAACCTTGTTTCTCTTTCTGCCTGTGTTTCTCCTCACCCAAAGGAAAATCTGCAAGAGGCAAACTGGCTGTAATTTTCTCTCAGAAGAAGCCACGCGCATCTGAGGGAACAGTAGCATTCACGGGAAACAAATTAACCGGGTCGTCAAGG
>NC_051416.1:20314949-20315112 GCF_015228065.2 Penaeus monodon
ATATAGATTCCTCAGAATTAGAATATCCGAAAATTTAGTATTTAACTGACAGGTTTTAGCGATATTACCAAAACGCTGTACAAGGAAATCAATGTTTATAATGTGTTTACTTACAGTCTGACTTAACTCACTTAGGATCATTAATAATCAGTTCATGGCTAAA
>NC_051416.1:20315246-20315532 GCF_015228065.2 Penaeus monodon
TTAAACACAGCCATATCTCCAGATATAGCTCCCCCAGGTGGTAACAATAGACGGTACCCGTAGGTAATTCCTGCATGAAAAGTATCGTCGACAGTTGATTTTAATAGTCCAAATGTACTCGTATTTTTAGCTTTTGTATCTTATCCTTTCCCGTATTTATAGCTTAGTTATACGTTCGTACGTTACCCTCCCCCACCCTACCCCAGCCCCCATGCACCACTATTCATTCATGCACTTGCCATGCACCGGGCAACCCGTGACTTAGCCCAAAACACCACCTGCGCTG
>NC_051416.1:20315773-20315852 GCF_015228065.2 Penaeus monodon
GTAATTTGATTTAATTAGGCCTCCATTATCGGAAGTCATTATTAAATTAATTCTTTCTAATGTTCCTTTCTCCTTTGAA
>NC_051416.1:20316053-20316185 GCF_015228065.2 Penaeus monodon
TTATAATTCGGTATTTCAGACATGGCCGATTTATTACATCATCATATTTACTATTTAGCATTTACTTATTGTCAATAACTTCATAATAGAATGGTTAATTCCGAGGTACGGGTTATTAGTAACAAAACCCCT
>NC_051416.1:20316215-20316383 GCF_015228065.2 Penaeus monodon
TTGACATATATCCTTGTAAATCCCTCAACATACATAACATAACAAATATAAACATTAAAACATTCTTACAAAGCAAATTAATAATGAAAGAGCGAACGGAAGAAAAACAATAATAAATAGATGAAGTAAAAATATATATGAATATTGCCTTGTAAATAAATCCTGTCC
>NC_051416.1:20317241-20317438 GCF_015228065.2 Penaeus monodon
CTAACCCTGTGCTTCACTCGGCCGCCTCGGGATTTTCCTGAAGATCAGTTATCAAAATCAACGAGACGAAATCCCCGAAAATTCCCTTCAGCTGTTGAGCAAATAAATCTCCAAGAATTTCTCTGGCTGTCTTCAAGCCAATTTTGCTGCAAGGCGAATGTAATTGTGCCCAAAGGAATGGGGAGGAAATAGAAAAG
>NC_051416.1:20317739-20317807 GCF_015228065.2 Penaeus monodon
AAAAAAAAGCAAGTTCACGCATAAAGAGAGGAGGGAATGAGAGGATATTGTAGCAGAGACAGATACTC
>NC_051416.1:20318096-20318196 GCF_015228065.2 Penaeus monodon
CGTTCTACTGTGTATACTCTTTCAGTAACAAAGAGTCGAGCCGTACCATACTATCACAGCCCAACCAGCCTATTGTATTAAGGTACCTTGGCCTTTTGCA
>NC_051416.1:20318216-20318280 GCF_015228065.2 Penaeus monodon
CCAAAGAAAAAGTAAATACAAGCTGGGAAGAAGGAAATGAGAGGATTTTTTAGCAGAGACAGAT
>NC_051416.1:20319127-20319214 GCF_015228065.2 Penaeus monodon
TCTATTTTTATCTATCTTTTAAAAATAAAACGATATGTTTTCCTTCCCATGATTTTTTTTTATGTGACGATTCGCAGATATATTTCG
>NC_051416.1:20319819-20320185 GCF_015228065.2 Penaeus monodon
CCTCGTTTACGTCTTTGATTTCTTTGTTTTGACGACCTCCTGGACAGGGACAGTTCAGGTCCTCCGGCCGGCCTCCCTCGCCGGCGCCCGTGTCCCGCGCCGCGAGGGAGGCGGGTCCTCGTCCGGCGCGAGACGCGGTTCGTGTTTTGCGTCGTCACTTGTTCGATGATTCTGGTGTTTAATCTTACTTCTTCCTTCCTCTGTTTTCTTTCCTTTTTGGATTCCTTTATTTTCTTCTTCTTTTTTTTCTTTTTTTTTCTTTTTCCTTTCTTTTGTTTTCTTTCTTTTTTGCTTCCTTTGTTTTCTTTCCTTCTTCCTTTCTTGTTTTCTTCCTTTTTATGTGTCTTGCACGTTGGGTTTGTTATT
>NC_051416.1:20320470-20320631 GCF_015228065.2 Penaeus monodon
TTGACTTTCCATTATTTTACTCGTTTCTCTCTTATTGTTTCTCTTTCATTCCTCCTTCGCTTGTATTAGATCCCAAGAGTGAAACTAAAATATCTTTTCTTTCTTAATTAGTTCTTCAATTATCGCTTTTTCTTCTTCGTTTCATTCTCCTGTGTGTAAAA
>NC_051416.1:20321018-20321323 GCF_015228065.2 Penaeus monodon
CGCGTCTATAATTCAGTTTATTTTCCGGTTCGTTATCTGCACAAGAGGATGTAACAGATTAGCAAACCCTCCTCCCCCTCCCCCCACCCCATGCATACTTTATTGTTCACGGAATACTTAGTTCAGTGAATACTCTCCCCTCTTTTCTAAGGGGTTGATGAGAATTTCTGGTTCTCATCTGCGCTACTTACGAGGGAGCGAATTTTGATGTAGTTTGTGGCTATTTTTATTGTGTTTTATTGTTGGATGTGTGTCTTCTGGAACTGCATTCAGGGTGCATGTGGGAGAGCTTGATGATTCCGGTG
>NC_051416.1:20321562-20321703 GCF_015228065.2 Penaeus monodon
CGAGTAAGCAAATAAGCTCAAACCTCGCCAACTTCTTGTGGACAATAATGATAGAATATCGAATCATCGAAATACCGTAAAACTGAATCGTCTGTATTGAGAATGAAATCGTCAAAGGAGAATAAACTCGCATAAAGTAGA
>NC_051416.1:20321791-20322180 GCF_015228065.2 Penaeus monodon
GTTTGCTACGTAACAAACACACAACCAGAGAAATAAAACCAACACACAACAATCAAACAACAAGCACTCGGCTCAGGAATCACAACACCTCACACCAACCTCGGGTACTCGAGTGGCCAAAGAAGCACTTACGGGACCGGTATTTTTCCCCAATTTTTCCCCCCTCCCGTGACCGAGGAATCAAAGAATTTCAAGTGAACTGCAAACCGTGAAAAGCCTTTTAAGGTCACGTTCCAGTGATGAACGCTCGGATACACTGATGCTTTTGTACAGATAGGCTGAGCGAGCAGGTTGGATAAAGCTTTGAGGAAGAACATGCTGGGGAAAGGGTGAGACAAAGACGCGGTATACTGGGTGTGGCTTTTCGTCTGTTTGGTGATGTGTGCGGT
>NC_051416.1:20322621-20322914 GCF_015228065.2 Penaeus monodon
ATGAATGAGTAGGCAGATAGGTGCATGTGTAGACTCACTCAAACAATTTTCTTGTTTACACAGACTTGACCCAATTTCCGATTTTTTTTTTCCTACTTTATTCCAGGGATGTTTATTCGATATAACAAAAGTGTGTTTGCAATCTATATTTTCTTTTTTTTATGCGGAAAGCAATTGTTTTAAATTCTGGAAGATTTATTGAATCAGAAAGCAAATTCGCAAACGTATTGACCTGCACGGATTTTAATTAGTAATTTAACTCTAATCTTCTTTTTTAGCAACACTCGGCCGGT
>NC_051416.1:20323549-20324321 GCF_015228065.2 Penaeus monodon
TATTAGTTAATATGGCTAAAACTTTTCCATGGCGAAGGAAAACAGTTACAAACCCTCTTGATTGGTGTCTGATAAAACAAGCATGAAGCCATAACAGATCATGATGAATTGAGAAATTGTGATCTTTACAGTTCGCTAATCATTGAAAATATATAATATTCTGTTGAAATGATCCTGAAATCGTGATTATATACACTATTTCGTCGCTCTGAATTTTGCCTGAATGTGTGGTCTATACAGTTGGCAATTCAGAAAAAAAATATATATATATTACATCGCATTGAAGTTAGCCTGAAAGCATGACCTATACATTTAATAATTCATTAAAACATTTTAGATTCCGCTGAAATTAGTCTGAAAGCATGATTACAGTTCGCAATTCATGAAACCATATGACACCGCGATAAATTTAGCATGAAACCATGACCAATACACTTTGTAATACACTTTGTTACCCATGTAATCCATGCTTAAATAAGCCTAAAAGCGTGATTCTATTACAGTTCGTAAAATTCACAAAACCCATTTTACGTCGCATTGAAATAAACCTGAAACCATGATCTCCAACAATTCTTGATTCTAAAACGCCAAGGGATTTACAGAGGAATGGATGAATCCGAAGCTGGTTCGAAGCCCATACGAATCGTGTCGGTTTTGCACGTGCATTAGCGATGGGAGCGTCGTGTTTACTGAATTGGTAAGAGGCAGCGATAGGGAGGCCGCCATGAATTTCGAAAGAAGGTTTAAATGTCACTCCGAGCTTTTTTACTGC
>NC_051416.1:20325154-20325817 GCF_015228065.2 Penaeus monodon
CCCATTCTTTTGTTTATGATTTTCTCTTTTTTTTCTTTGTCTTTTCTATTTTCTTTATTCTGTTTTCTAATTTCTTAATTTCCTTTTCTCTTTGCTCTCTTTTCTTTTTTTTCTTTTTTTTTACTATTTTCTTTTTGTTTATTGTCTTTATTTTCCTCTCTTCCCTTCTTTATGTGATTATCCTTTATTTCTTTGTTTGTTTTCTTGTCTTTACATTTTTTCCTTGTTAATCTTTTGTTGTTGTTTTAAATCTTCGTTATTTGTGTTTTATCTTCTTCATTTTACTTATTCGTAACTTTAATTAATTCTTCCCTGATATTATTAATTTCAAAATTCTTCCACATTCTTTACTATTTATCTTTAATTCTCCTTGAACCTCTACTCTTCTTTAAATTTCTTATTTATCCTTCATTCTTCTTATTCAGCCTTCAATCATCATTTCCTCGCGTATTGCAGAAGGCTCTGCAACGCTGTATAATCCCACTCGCTTTATGAATGAGCTTTGCCTGCGTGCAAGAGCCTCTCTTCGCCGAAACAAGGGACGATATCCACACACCAGATAGATTTGCACAATAAGTAGGAGATCCACACACCAAGGAAGGTATCCTCATGCATCGTAAGGGAGAATCTTACGTTGCATAGGATATCCACACAGTAAGGAGG
>NC_051416.1:20325899-20326242 GCF_015228065.2 Penaeus monodon
TGTATGTAAGATTCGTACAGACTGCAAGAGAGATCTATATACCCTGCATAAGAGATTGTCATATTGCATCGAGATCCACACACGTACACAGCTGAGAAGATCCACAGAGGAAAAACGAGGACACAGACACAGAAAAACGAGGAGATCCACACGCTACACCGCAATAGATATCCACACAAACCCCCTAGAAGATCCACACACCTCGGAATTCCCAAATAGCTAACGAAAACCCACATCCACCGCACACACAAGATCCACACCCACCCAACAGGAAATCCACATAAAACCAAACAGAAAAAAAAAAAACGAAAAACCCACGTACACACATTCCCCAAAGGGGAAA
>NC_051416.1:20326274-20326659 GCF_015228065.2 Penaeus monodon
TCTCTGTGCGGCGGCTGTTGGAAAGAGGGAGGGACGCCTCCATGGGGATTAGCGCCGGGTTGCAGGATCACCCGGGGGAGGAACAAGCCATCAGATCAGGTGTTGGGGAATCGAATCCTCCTCAGCGGCGCTTCAGACATATCGAGAGAATAGGCTCGTTTACGGGTGTTAGACACGCTTAAGGAGGGGGACGGGGGAGGGGGGTTGGCGATTGGCTTCTGTAGGGGTGGGGGGGGTGAAGGGGAGGTAGGAAGAGGAGAGGGAGGAATATGGATAGGGCAAGCAGGGTGAGAGGGGGGGGGGGTAGGAGAGATAGGGGAAGGGAAAAAGACGAAACAGATGGCGGGGGGGAATCAAGGGATAAGGGGAAGGAACGAGGAAAGGA
>NC_051416.1:20326777-20326945 GCF_015228065.2 Penaeus monodon
AATAAAAAAGAACGATACTAGGAAATGCAAGGAGAGAACCAGCTGTTCGCAGAAGGGGGGAAAAAGGGGGGAGAGCAAATTTGGGGATAAGACAAGCTGTTCAGATAACATACGACCCGACTGTGACTTCAAGAGGAGGATTAAATATCACGTGAACAATCGTGGACA
>NC_051416.1:20328723-20328990 GCF_015228065.2 Penaeus monodon
AAACTTTCAACCAAACTTTTATCCGAGCATTTCATTCTGTTGTTGGGTATTTTTATTGGCTCATTTTATAGCGGAGCGACTTTGAATATTTCCCAGATTGAAAATTCCTTAAACTTTTGAAATATTTGTGTTAGCCCCGCGTGGCCCGCAAGAGGTAAAACTGGCGGGAAATACTTACAATTCCTTACTTTTATTCGGGAATATCGGTTCCGCCCGCTGAGCTTTTTGGGCTCCCTCGGGTTTATGAGTGGCTTTTCTGGATGATAA
>NC_051416.1:20329444-20329678 GCF_015228065.2 Penaeus monodon
TATTATTTTATTATATTTAATATATTATATTTTTAATTTATTTTTTGGTGTATTAATATTATATATTTATATTTTATTATTATATTTATATTATATGTTTCAGGAAATTTATTTTTATATTTACTTTTATTTAAAATTTTATTTTATTATTTTTATTTTTATTTTAATGTTTTATATTTTATCTTTTTGTTTATTTTTTTAATAATGTAAAATATAACATATTCCTGCAAACAT
>NC_051416.1:20329718-20329804 GCF_015228065.2 Penaeus monodon
TATTAATATTTTTTTACTATTTTTTTATATATTATTTTATTATATTATAATTTTTTTTTATATATATATTGCTTCAAATTTATTTT
>NC_051416.1:20330147-20330342 GCF_015228065.2 Penaeus monodon
CATCACCTTTCTCTTTGTAAACGTCACAGCCTCTTTCTGTCAATCTGAAACTCATTTTCGTCCTTGGATAAAAAAAAATCTCTCTCCCTCTTTTCGATTCCATTTTCACGCATCACACGGTTATCCTATAAACATTACACATGCGCCTTTAATTCAGTGGAATTTTATTACCTACTATGTGCTTCGACAATCGTC
>NC_051416.1:20332644-20332770 GCF_015228065.2 Penaeus monodon
TGCTCCGCGCTCGGGGGATCTCTGCTCTTATTGATTCTGTTGACGGACGCTTGGCTCTGAACAGGGGCGATTCTGGGTGTGATTTTCTGTTTTTTTCTTTGTTTGTTTCGGTTTGTCTGTGTCTGG
>NC_051416.1:20333039-20333133 GCF_015228065.2 Penaeus monodon
GCGTCTGAATTACAGGAAACGTAAAGGTTGAAGATTACAAAATAAGTTTGTTAATTAATATACGTGTGCAATGTAAAGTAAACGTTTTTCCATT
>NC_051416.1:20333181-20333285 GCF_015228065.2 Penaeus monodon
AACAGATTAAGATTACATTAAAACAGATCAGATTACACTAAATAAAAAAACAACGTGCATATTTATTAGCCAAAAAAGTAAACAACCTATGTTTTCCCTTAAAA
>NC_051416.1:20333311-20333498 GCF_015228065.2 Penaeus monodon
ATCTGTAGAATTTATGCGCGCCTCTTCATCAAATATGAGACACATTTTCTTATATGCAAAACACGGACTTTCGACCCGGCTTCATTTCATTATTCAAACAGGTGCTGTCTGATGCCTGAGCACAGGGCACAGGCTAACGGGACTTCACTCTCTGTCTCATTGCTTACACACAGACTGTTGCAAAATC
>NC_051416.1:20333901-20334446 GCF_015228065.2 Penaeus monodon
AGCAAACAGAGATTTCTTTTCCCTCCCCTTCCCAGTGGTGGTAAACTAATCGTAGGAAACTTATTGATGAAGAAGCAATTATAGTATGCTAATTAAAGGGGGCGAGGGAGCTCAATCAGAGGAGTCCGGGTGCGTGTCCAGCGAGCCAACGTGTCCAAAAAAATTCGAAATAATGAAACGGTAGAGAGATCGAAATGACTCGTCGATGAGTGCCACATGCCATGCCACTTGCCAGACCGTGTCAGGTTGCTGATGGAAATCTCCTAACCCACACAGAGGAACAGAGGTGCCGCCGCCAAGGGAAGTTGTTAGGCCACAGGAAAGGCCTCGGAGGGAGATAGAGTCAAGGCTGGCAACAGGGATGTCCAAGCCCCGAGAAATTAGCGAGTCCCCAAGAAGTTAATTAGTCTTTGGAAGTTCTCCGGCCGCAGGAATGGCCCGGAGGCGCTGGCGAAGGGGTTGGGGGGGGCGGGGGGTTGAAGGGAGGTGATGTTCCGAAATGCAGTGAGTTGCAGAATCAGTGACGTTCGAAGGTTTGGTTAACA
>NC_051416.1:20335682-20336741 GCF_015228065.2 Penaeus monodon
TAACAACGTCAAACTCCTCTCATTTTTAAACTCCACCAATTTAAAACAGACAGTCTCCGCTAATGTAAAACTCCACTCATTCTTAAACTCCACCAATTTAAAACAGACAGTCTCCACTAACGTAAAACTCCACTTATTCTTAAACTCCACTCATTTTTAAACTCCACCAATTTAAAACAGACAGTCTCCACTAATGTAAAACTCCACTTATTCTTAAACTCCACCAATTTAAAACAGACAGTCTCCACTAATGTAAAACTCCACTCATTCTTAAACTCCACCAATTTAAAACAGACAGTCTCCACTAACGTAAAACTCCACTTATTCTTAAACTCCACTCATTCTTAAACTCCACCAATTTAAAACAGACAGCCTCCACTAACGTAAAACTCCACTTATTCTTAAACTCCACCAATTTAAAACAGACAGTCTCCACTAACGTAAAACTCCACTTATTCTTAAACTCCACCAATTTAAAACAGACAGCCTCCACTAACGTAAAACTCCACTTATTCTTAAACTCCACCTATTTAAAACAGACAGTCTCCACTAACGTAAAACTCCACTTATTCTTAAACTCCACCAATTTAAAACAGACAGTCTCCACTAACGTAAAACTCCACTCATTCTTAAACTCCACCTATTTAAAACAGACAGTCTCCACTAACGTAAAACTCCACTTATTCTTAAACTCCACCAATTTAAAACAGACAGTCTCCACTAACGTAAAACTCCACTTATTCTTAAACTCCACCAATTTTAAAACAGACAGTCTCCACTAACGTAAAACTCCACTTATTCTTAAACTCCACCAATTTCGAACCGACGAACTCCCCTCACTCCTCCAGCGATGGGCCTTGGGACGCGAAGCCCGGCGGAGGGAAGGCGGCTGAGAGACCTGAGCCTCGAGACCGAAAATAAGCCAAGGCGATCGCCAGGTCCTCGACGCCCCCCCTGGCTTGCCTGCCTCGGCTCCTCGAGTAGGACTTTCGAGTAATTAAGGAGGTGAGGGCGAGGCGGCGATAAACGGAGGAGGAGGGGGAGAGGGGAGGGGAAGTG
>NC_051416.1:20337008-20337316 GCF_015228065.2 Penaeus monodon
GTCCTCACTCATAGTTATTTCCTGTATTGTTATCGTTATTATTGTTGATAATATAAAATGTACCATCCTTATGACAAGATTATTATTATTTATATCACTTAAATATGTAACTGAAATGTCACAAAAATATGAATAAAGTATAATTAAAATATTACCGAAATATCACCGTTACTTACATCTGTCTTATAGTATTGCTATATAACTGATGAAATATGCGTCGGTAAATTTAGAAAGTAGATTTAAGGTATTTCAGTCATCATCATTTTCATTGTAAACATAATCTACAGTAATGTGTTTGTATATGAATT
>NC_051416.1:20337521-20337727 GCF_015228065.2 Penaeus monodon
TCATTCTTCTCTTAATTTATCTTGTAATTTATTTTTTATGATATCATAGCGGAGAGTTTGAGCGAACTTCAAACTTTTTTCTTTTTCAAATTATGGGCTCGTAGGCCTAACCATAGTCAGATTATACATTAAAAGCATCTTATAATTGCCAAACTTTCATTAAACCATGATAAGCATTATCGTCGTTATTAATTTCTAAGACTTTT
>NC_051416.1:20338287-20338396 GCF_015228065.2 Penaeus monodon
TTTTATGGCAGCTTTTACTACGGAATTATCAAAAGCCAAAATCCAGCTGCTTACTCACCGCAAAGGAAGAAAAGCGAAATCTTAAATGGTGGAAAAGGAGAAGAAGAAG
>NC_051416.1:20339008-20339967 GCF_015228065.2 Penaeus monodon
AACCAAAGGTTAGACGAATTTTCAGAGTCACTAATATTGAAGAAAATTCAATTACGAGGACTTGATATTTAAAAAAAATCGAAATTTAAATCTAAACATTTTCACTTGTGTTTATTTTGTAAACGTTTTCACTTGTAATTAATTCTCTTAGAAATTGCGTCTGATGCGATGTATTTTGATCAGATTTTGTAATCAGTCATAGTGTAGATAAGATTTATATAATGTACAGATAACGTAATGTGCAGATTATGTAATGTACAGATTGTGTAATGTACAAATTATGTAATGACAGATTATGTTATCTACAGGTTATGTAATGCAAAGAATATGTATTGTACAGATAATGTAATGTACTAATCATGCAGTGTATAAATTATGTAATGTACTGATCATGCAGTGTATAAATTATGTAATGTACAGATTATATAATGTTCAGATTATGCAATGCACAGATTATATTATGAACCGACAGCTTGAGAAACTGTAGTAACTTTTTCTATTTTTTTAATATCCAATCAAAAAGTTAGTTATAATTAGTTGAACTCAAATGTACCCTAATGATATCACTTTATCCTAAATAAAATTCCTCAGTAATCTATCAATATATTATCAATCAATATTCAAACTACCAATGGTAAAAAAAAGGAAAAATCAACAAAATATACAAAAAAGAAGAAAAATCAAAAAAAAAAAAAAGAAGAAAAATCAACAACAACAAAAAAATCAACAAAATATATAAAAAATAAATTAACAAAAAAAAAAGTAGAATTAACAAAATATACAAAAAAAATCAACAAAAATTAACAAAAGATACAAAAAAAAATGAAAAAACAACAAAATATACAAAGAAAAAGAAAGAAAAACCAACAAATACACACAAAAAAGTTATGTGTTGTGATCTCGTCTTGTCTTTCATCTCGAGGCAGAATGTAGATTTTCTCCCAGTAATGCAGCCGTTG
>NC_051416.1:20340749-20341093 GCF_015228065.2 Penaeus monodon
AAGTGCTAGGTATTGTCAGACGAGTGATGTGACAGGTGTTACTCACACGCATTATTGCTATTATATTACCTAATGTGTATTGACATATTCCATTAAGATCAAAACAAGGAAGATAAGATACTGTTGATATATTCAAGATTGATATTTTTATTCCCTCCCCCTGATGCCAAAACACAGTTCAAGCGTCGAGGCATAGCACCACTAACTCGGCTGTCAAAGATGACGATCCCATGCTTCCTAGACATTATTCACGTTTGCGAGTGTTTTGCCGCATATATTTTGACACGGCCGCCCACACGTTTTCATTCGGGTTGAGATCTCATCTGAGTGGCCGTGACGGCAGT
>NC_051416.1:20341269-20341626 GCF_015228065.2 Penaeus monodon
TCCGTTAACTTACGTGCATCCACCCCAACAACCCTGTGGTGATTCACCTGGTGTTTTTGCTGACGCTATACATGAATATCTCGCAGCGTTAGTACCTTCAGAATAAAAAAACATTGTCGTCGCAGATTATTATATCATAGAGGGCTTGTGGCCTGTTTGCATATTACAAGGCATATTCCATCCTTTTCGGGAATAAGATCACCATGTCACAGTGAATCCATAGGATTTCCGGAACGACTATTCGATACATTGCGAATCAGTACGAGACCAATTCGAACCCCAAAATACCAACCCTTTCGTAACAGACGGTTCTGTTCGTTATTGAATGTTTCGACACCCCTTCAAACGATAGTTTTC
>NC_051416.1:20341700-20341783 GCF_015228065.2 Penaeus monodon
GACATAAGTCCCTCTCATTTCTTTTTATTGTTTGGATGTTCTGCTTGGGAGGCGAACGGCTGTTCAGCCATGACGGGTGCGTA
>NC_051416.1:20342603-20342850 GCF_015228065.2 Penaeus monodon
CACCAGAGAGACATGGAAAATTTACAGCTTAGAATTGCCTATTTCCGCATCAAGTTATATAAGCTAGTGCGTACAGGATACAGAGCTAAAGTCACCTCTTCGTGATGTAAATTGTGTACTATATTTGCCTTTGGTTGATCAAATATCCCTTTCCAGATAATATTAATTGAAATAGCTTTGTCACAGACATTGTTTTGCATGTTGTTTTAGTAGGATTATACTACACTGATTTCGTATCGAATAGCTT
>NC_051416.1:20343056-20343229 GCF_015228065.2 Penaeus monodon
ACACACACACAGTGATTTACACAGTACGCAGTTCCCCATGACAGACATGACTTACTCTTTGCCCTAAACCCTCAACCCGGTCCATTTGGCAGAGATGATGATGGTCGCGAAGTACATACCGATTGGCTCGAGCTGGCTTGTGTTCCCAGGATATGAGATATAACACAGGCCAC
>NC_051416.1:20343258-20344016 GCF_015228065.2 Penaeus monodon
GGACTGAGTTCATTGACCTTGCTGTACAGTACGAGTTCGCCTGTTGTTAAGGAATAATTTTCGATTGTGGATGAGACTGTGAGTGATCATAAGTGTTTGTTTAAGAATAGATGACTGTGAAAGGATGTATACGATCCGGAAGTTCTTATTTTTATACTTAAACATATACAGACTCGAATAAACTTAATGTGTGATGTAAAGGAATGTGTGTCTGTTCATGTTTATCATATACTTAATACAATTAAAAGAAAAAGTAACCGAAATATACAGGACACATATACACGCGTGTCTATGTTTATTTATATACATAACAACACGTCCATATATCCTGTTCACGGATAAATTAACATGTAGAGGCATATTCATATACAATTTCTTTCAACTTTATTAAATGTGTAATAAATATGAACACACACGCTTTTCCATCACGCAAAATGTCTCTTTACGTGAAAGTGTACATATGTATACGTGTGTAATACATGACCGGAAGTCATTTCATATAGAAATATCAAATATTCATATCCGAGGAGACGAAGGCGAACAACTTGGAAGCAAAAACCATTGTAAGGTTTTTGAAAGAATCGTAATTTCCTTTATTGTATTATCAGTCATTATTATTGTACTGCATCATTGTTATATCCTTATTCGTTATTGTATCATTGCATTGTGGTATTATCTTTATTCATTATTCTTTTTGTATGATGGTTATTGGTTAATGATAAAAAGAAATGAATGTGCTTATTTGTTACTGTTTACTG
>NC_051416.1:20344245-20345139 GCF_015228065.2 Penaeus monodon
CTTATTGTATAATCTTTTTTTATTATTTCATTTACCATTTAAGAGTATTTTTCGTCCTGCCATCGGAAATACTGTGCAGGTCTCACCCTAACGGCCTAACGTTGCAAGAGATGGAAACTTGGCATCAAATCGTCCTAACATTGATTAATTCCTAGTCGCTGACCTCATCTCACCGTCAGGTCAGCCGGGGTCAAAGGTTAGAGTCTCCACCGCGTTCATGTCCTTTGCATGAGCGAACGAACCCGTAGGCGTGGGCGGCCGAACCCGTAGGCGTGGGCGGCCGAACCCGTAGGCGTGGGCGGCCGAACCCGTAGGCGTGGGCGGCCGAACCCGTAGGCGTGGGCGGCCGAACCCGTAGGCGTGGGCGGCCGAACCCGTAGGCGTGGGCGGCCGAACCCGTAGGCGTGGGCGGCCGAACCCGTAGGCGTGGGCGGCCGAACCCGTAGGCGTGGGCGGCCGAACCCGTAGGCGTGGGCGGCCGAACCCGTAGGCGTGGGCGGCCGAACCCGTAGGCGTGGGCGGCCGAACCCGTAGGCGTGGGCGGCCGAACCCGTAGGCGTGGGCGGCCGAACCCGTAGGCGTGGGCGGCCGAACCCGTAGGCGTGGGCGGCCGAACCCGTAGGCGTGGGCGGCCGAACCCGTAGGCGTGGGCGGCCGGGCAGGCAGCATTTTACTTGCTGTGTGAAACCTACTGCTACGTTGCGAATTTGCCTTTGGTGGTTCGCGAGTGTGCGTGCAATTGAGACAAACACGTTGCAAATACACCATGTAGTCATATTTTGCATAGATTTTAAGTCAGTTTTTACATAGATTTAAAACTTTTTTTTTCAGGAGATGAAGCGTAAGTGATATACCATTTATTCATTAATGAATTACATTTTATACTAGAGATGA
>NC_051416.1:20345568-20345647 GCF_015228065.2 Penaeus monodon
GTGCCGAAAAATGAAGTGATTCTGACGTAACACTTTCTTGATACATAATCCCTGTCGTACTTTCTTTTTAAGTACACGT
>NC_051416.1:20345723-20345972 GCF_015228065.2 Penaeus monodon
GAAATTTTGAAGAATAAAGCTTAATAAGACGATAAATAAAGATAATTTTTTTTTTCTTTGTTATGTGGCGAAGATGCATATTGGGTTGTCAGCTGTGGTTGGCTGAATGCAATCATCCCTAGACTGCCATTTGTCAAATAATCATCATAAATGAACACGTTATTCTGTCGTCAGTTATCACAAAAAAAAAAAACACTAGAAAAAGGGATATATAAGTACGTTTACGATTTCTTTTGCCCGGATGCATAT
>NC_051416.1:20346200-20346812 GCF_015228065.2 Penaeus monodon
GATCGCACTTTCTATCTCGAAATGATAATGAAAAAAGCTCTTATCATTAACGAATTTATGAAGCTTCCACCCTCGAGATTATCACTATCATAGCATTACTTTTAATTATCAAAATATCAATCACGCTGCAATACTGTACTTATAGCCATTCTATCTCTCTTATGTAATTAGCACTGCATGTGATTAATTTATAGTTAAGAGGATCATTACTAACCTCGCTATCGCTAATAACAAGTACATAAGTTGTTTATTGCCTTTTGCCCTTTCTTTACCTGAATAACAGATTATATATATCTTTTCTATAATAATTACATTATAGATCACAGTCGAGTATCCTTTTCCTACTAAGTTGATATTACGTAACTTGTTAAATTACTCGATATTCAACTTTTTTTCTCAGATTCTGTAAACTTATTTTTAATGTTGAATTTCCAGAATACTGCTGATACGCTTTCTATATCATTAACGTTTTTCAGTATTATTTAATCGTTATCATTCATTTATTCAAATATATGATCCACACATTATTTGGCGCTCATTATTTATTCACTCATTATTCACAAACTTATGATTTATTTATTCATTAGTCCTTTGCTAAAATGCACCACTGAC
>NC_051416.1:20346856-20347295 GCF_015228065.2 Penaeus monodon
CTGAAATAGCTTTCAGTCAGCAATTACTTATTCATTATTCATTTACTCAACATATCTTTCACGTTTTATTATTTATTCATTATATATATACACTCACAAACATCATTCACTCATTATTCACACATTATTCATCGACTCAAATGCATACGTCACCTAAGATCTTTCTACTCAAATACACTATTCACCCAAATACATAAGTTACTTAATATCTATCTACTGAATCTATCTACTACTCATCCAAATACGTAAATTACTTAATATTCCTCTACTGAAAGATATTATTCACTCCTACTTTTCAGCCTTGCTTTCAGAACCAGTGAATACGAAATGATGTCACTCAGGAGAGGCAAAACCCGCCCATTTGAGACGACAAGTGGAATACATCAGTTAGACGTCCCACAGAAATATAAAAAATGGAGCTTCGCAAGATCTATTATAT
>NC_051416.1:20347679-20347954 GCF_015228065.2 Penaeus monodon
CTGTAGATATCCAGCAACCTATTTTTCCCCTTTTTTTCTCCTATTTTTTGGTGGGGGGGGGGATACCATTTCCATCACAATCCAAAAATATTCAGTGAAGGAGGAAAAGTCCCAGGGAGAAACATTAGTCAGACGACATGGGCCATCAAGCAAGGGCATTGGACCAAATACACCGGCCGCTGCAAGCTACTCCCGCGGGTGAGTCAAAATTTTCAGACAAAAGGACCCTGAACCCCTGACCTGACTGTTTTAGGGGGGGTTTTGGGTAGTCAAAG
>NC_051416.1:20348039-20348148 GCF_015228065.2 Penaeus monodon
GAGAACGAATGAAGGAAGGAAGAGCGACTAATCGGCAATAAGTCACGAAAGGAGAATAGTTGCCTTGTACTTTTTTTCAAATAATAACAAAATGTCGGTTTTCCAAAAT
>NC_051416.1:20348595-20349236 GCF_015228065.2 Penaeus monodon
CATTTTTAGAGAAAGGTAGAAAAAAACATGACGAAGTAAACTCACATGAGGAAAGAGGAAACATGCATTCCGGGAAAGAGAGGGACGCTAAAAAGAAAGAAAAAAATGCACTTCAGAGGAACAAGTAGACGAGGAAGGAAAAAAAATTAGAAAGAAAAATTGTTTTCTTTTTGTTATTGTTATTTTTTCTTTTCCTCTCCGTTTTCTTTTCTTCCATTTTTTCTTTATCCCTTTTTTTCTTATCTAATGTTGTTGTTTCTACGTTTTTCTGTTAATGTTTTTATTCTGATGTTAAAACTGACTGTTTTTTTTAATAAAAAAAAATATAAGGTATGATAATGAAAAAGATTTAAAAAGATAACAGTAGTAATGATAAGGAGAGGGAGGTGGGAGGGGGAGGGAGGAGACGGAGGTGGGAGGGGGAGGGAGGAGAGGGAGGTGGGAGGGGGAGGGAGGAGAGAGAGGTGGGAGGGGGAGGGAGGAGATAGAAGAGGGATGAGAGGGAGGGGAAGGGGGGGGAGCGGAACGAAGAAGCTTATAAAGGAAGGGGATAAGAGATAAAATACGAACGAAGGGAGAGAGGGAGAGTAGCGATAAGTAAAAAAAAATCAAAGGGTTTGTTCTGAGAGAGATAGGCCAAT
>NC_051416.1:20349545-20349686 GCF_015228065.2 Penaeus monodon
AAAGACGAAAAATGCTAAATATGCAAAAAAAAAAAAAATCCTTCATTTTTGTTTTGGAGAAAGAAAACAAAAAAATGGAAAATTGTCTGAGCAAAGGGGAAATATACCTCGGGGAAAAAAAGGGACGGTAAAAAAAAAATC
>NC_051416.1:20350272-20350526 GCF_015228065.2 Penaeus monodon
GTCGGGCGACGGGCCACCAACGCCCACGCTAAAACGCACCGCATTTCGACGCAGCGCCGACCTCCACTTCCGGCCGTGGGATGTGAACGCAAGACACGATTGATCTTCTCGAACTTAAGCTCTGTGTCAAAGTTATGCCATTAAGCTCACTACTGGCGCCCTCGGGTATGGACAGGGGCGTTAGGGGAGGGAATTCAGGCTAATGGGATTCGGAGGAACAGCCTTTGGGGCAGGAGAAGGATATACGTAAATAT
>NC_051416.1:20350872-20351630 GCF_015228065.2 Penaeus monodon
GACGGGATGGCATCGTGATCTTCACTAGTCTAGTTGATATATCCGGGTCAACATAGCTACGTATATCTACTGATTCACTCACTCTTTTATACATTTACAGACAGATTGTTGTATGTAATGTAGCCGCATTGTTTACTATTACATTACCGAGCTATAGGACTTAAGTTCAAGGATAATTTAAGTTAAGGATAATTTGATTCATATGTCAATATATCTTCAACTTAGATGATGTATTTGTCCAAGAGAAAGGTCGGCCGGACGTTACGTGGTCGAGATGAATAATTTACGGAGTTCAAATACCAGCTAGATGTTCAATGTTCGTTAAGAGCAAGTGGTCAGATGATAGAATCCTGGAGACAAGATTAATTTGAGAGAAATCAATATTGTCTGTCAATCCTGTTGAGTGATAACATTGTTCAGCAGCTGGTGAATCTTGCAAAGTGGCTACGTAACATGTTTCGTGGTTGATTATGCAACTGCAATGATGGTACTGAGTTCTGCGGGTTGTCAGCGCATCTGTCTAATCTCACTTGAAAGCTTGCAATAGGATTAATGAGGATTTAAGTGCATATCCGATCTCTGTTGTTTCGTGAGAAGCATAATCGCCTCAATTCTCACAGCTGGTCAACTATTTAGACTACAATGTGCTGACAGCTCTAGAGGAAATGTGTTTGGCATTTCATTTGTAGTCGTAATAGTTTGTGTAGATGGTCTATGACATTAGATCAGGTATATTCCATCCTGGGGTTTGGTCAGTC
>NC_051416.1:20351778-20352094 GCF_015228065.2 Penaeus monodon
CCCTTCTTTCTCTCTAGCTCTCTGTCTTTGATTCCATCTTTACGCCTCTCTCTTTCACACGATATTTCATTAATAAAACTTCGTTGATTCCTCTTATTCATCGCATCTTATTACTCTTTATTACAACTTTTTTCTCCTCATTTCCAGTATTTCTCATCAACCTCACTTTTTTCTCATGCTCTTTTAACTCTTTCATTATGGAAGTTTCATTCCCCGACCGTCGGCAACTGTACAACCTGGAGCAAGGGAAGATGAACATTAAATAAAGGTTGTGTATTGGACGATTTTGTAAATCTCTGTATCTATTTTGATTGTA
>NC_051416.1:20352264-20352522 GCF_015228065.2 Penaeus monodon
AACTCCTACGTTGTTCTGTACCGATTTATCTATCTATCCATTTACATTCGTACATGAACTTCTATGTTTATCTCCTACCCGTGTAATCTTATTCACCTATCTTTCCCGATCCCTAAACCACGTCCCCCAAATCTCTAACCCCCCCTCCTCCCCCAAAAAAAAAAAATCTACCTCACGAAACATTCCAGAAAATCTCTGGTTTAACTCCAACATAAACCATTACGTACGAGGCGAAAGTTTAAAAGATCACGGACGGGG
>NC_051416.1:20352577-20353698 GCF_015228065.2 Penaeus monodon
AAAGACACTTTTTTCCCCCTCATTTTGAAAAAAGTGCCATGCGCTATACTGTAAATTTTTATTTAAAATTTACTCCCCCAAGTCCCTTTTTGTTACGTTTTTGGGGGTCCCCTAAAAAACCCTAAATTTTTTACCTGATTCTGTCAGGTCTCTGTCGGCTTTTTTGGATTTCCTCAACGTGGAATCCCTTATCGAACGTGCAAAGTGTACATCTCTCTTGACAAAAGGGGAGGAGAGAACGAGGTCAGGGCGGTTTGCCTTGCGGGGCTGAGGAGGTGTTGGCGATGTGATGGGGATGGTGGTGGTGATGTTGGTGATGATGGTGGGGATGTTTGATGGTGTGTGGGATGGGGGTGGTGATGTTGGTGATATGGGAGGGGGGTGTGTTGATGTGTGTGATGGGGATTGATGGAGTTGGGGGAGTGGAGGGGGGGTTTTGATGTGTGTGTGGGGTGGTGTGTTGGTGATGTGGGGGTGGCGGTGATGGTGTTGATTGATGGGATTCGGTTTGGTGCTTTGTTGTGGGATGGGGGGATGTTGTATATGTGATGGGGTTTGGGGGGGTTTTGGTGGGGGTGGTGTTGTGTTGATGTGTGTTGGGATGTGTTGCTGTTGCTTCTGTGTGGGCTGTTTCTGTGCTGTGTGGGGTGGTGTTGCTGTGCTGTGCTGGGGTGGTGTGGGTTGGGGTGGGGTGGTGTTTTTGTTGATGTGGTGTGTGGGGATGTGGTGTGTGTTGGGTTGGGGTGGGGGTTTGTCCTGGGGGTGGGGGTGTGACTTTGGGGGGGTGGGGATGTATGCGTGGGATGGTGGTTGACGTTGGTGAGATGGTTGTGATGTGTGGGGTGTTGGGATGGGGGTTGTGTGATTTTGGGGTGGTTTGATATTTGGTGATGGGTTTGGGGGTGGTGGTGTGGTGATATGTGGTGATGTGGGGGTCGTGGGGATGGGGATGGTGTTTATGTGTAGTGTGTGGGTTTTGTGTGTCTGTGGGGATTTGGGGGAGATGTTGGGGGTGTGGGGGTGGTGGTGTTGATTTATGTGTGGGGTCTGGTATGAAATCTTGTGGTGGTGATGATGAAAGGGAAGAAGGAGAAAAGGTTGAAAACGAAAAGGGGAAAAAA
>NC_051416.1:20355571-20355741 GCF_015228065.2 Penaeus monodon
GTTGCTCTGATGGTGTTTTGGATGGCGAATTGAGGATGTTGATCTGATGACTTGTTTGGCGTTTTTATTCATATTTTGTTGTTGATAAAAAGGTGATTTACGTGAACAAACCCTATTGATGAGATGAAAAGCTTATTTGGGAAGCCCTATTTTTAAAAGTCGATTCTGTT
>NC_051416.1:20355802-20355976 GCF_015228065.2 Penaeus monodon
TGATTTCCCTTTCCCCAAAAACTTTCCGTTGATTGCTGTAGCCCTCTCGAAAGCTCTTTAAATTTCGGGAGGGTGGGAAAAACCCCTTTGGGCCCCAGTAAATCCAAAACCTCCATTGATGGCCGGCGAGAGGATCATGCCGCCGAGAATTTCTGTTCATAAGCGCTTAAAGGG
>NC_051416.1:20357073-20357628 GCF_015228065.2 Penaeus monodon
TAACTATAGATAGGTATCCGTACCAAATGCGGAGACATAACCATTATATTGTATCAACGATGATAATCAAAGCTTTCGTCATGGTTATGCAAATATGCATAGTTCATGTTAGAAAAAGATAGTGTTTAAAAGAAAATGACAAAAAACGATTATGAGGTCGAGAGAAGAGAGAGCGAGAGACTATGCTGTATGGTAAGTGTTTATCTCACAGTGACAATTAATGGAGAGTATTAAAGTTCGCATATGCATGATTGAACAGACCTAACTTCTTAGATAACTATATAAAACAGTTAACTTAAGAGAAGAGTTCAAGTTATCAACACCAATGACGCAAACTGTGTTTACATTAGGATAAAAGATGTACAGAAATCATGAGTAAGTATTTTAAACCCAATATCTTATCAAGGTACCAATACTGAAATATACTGTAGAGACCTTAAATAGTGATCAGTATATTGAGAGCACTGAGAACGAAGTAAAATAATTGTGAGGAAGATTTATTCTAGACTGGAATCTTTAAGAATGTGTGGAACAGTTCTGGTCACTATTCCTTGA
>NC_051416.1:20357757-20357877 GCF_015228065.2 Penaeus monodon
TTTTCTCACTATTCCTTATTGATATTCCAAATTTTTGAGAAGAGACAAGGCCCATATGTAGGAAAATTACTGGTATTATACTTTTATATAGAAGTAACGCAGGCAAAAGTTCTGATGGAT
>NC_051416.1:20357946-20358237 GCF_015228065.2 Penaeus monodon
ATGATTACAATATAATTGCGAAAAGCATTTGCACAGAAATCTGCTTGCGAATTGAAGAAGTTTAGGCAATGAAACTAACCAAGTTTGAAGTGGGTATTGGTGGTGATGCTGTAGGCCAAGTTCAAGTTGGCAACACTGATGCGGCTGAAGAAGCAGCTCCTTCACCTTGAAATGAGGGAAGAATTAGATATATACTTACATATTGTACATAAAGACAAACTGGCATACAGAAAGATACATTTGCATTCACACAAGCACACACGCACACTCATCCACACAACCATACACTCG
>NC_051416.1:20358364-20358582 GCF_015228065.2 Penaeus monodon
GTAACCATCCCTCCCCAAAGACACAAACAAAGACAGACAAAACATATCACCTGACTAACAACGTTATATTCATAGGATAAATTTATGATGAAGTCAGTTCCATAAAGACCAAATGGTCAGCCTCCTGAAGCAGCGCACCTGAGTCAGTCCTGTTTGTGGTGAACGCCTGGCAGTCGGGGTCGACGCCACACATCCGAATGCAGTGACCTGGAAACACG
>NC_051416.1:20359255-20359497 GCF_015228065.2 Penaeus monodon
AATCCCAGCACAAAGCGAGCTCCGTGGCACCTGACCGAGGCTCGTGGCATTTCACTTTATCTTCGCGTCGCCTCTGATCAATGGGTCGACGGCACCACGTGTTTCTTCGCATATTAATCTTCGTAGAAGTGTTATTGAAGACCAGATACTCAGATATATCAATAAAGGCTCATTTTGGAACGGCTATATGTGGCGTCCGGTTATTGGTTGCTCAGGAATGGGAGGAGGAACACATGCGCACG
>NC_051416.1:20362672-20363058 GCF_015228065.2 Penaeus monodon
CTCCCATTTCTTCACACTTAGAATTAAGGGAACTGCTTTTAACCATCAATTTCTCATCTTTGCCTTAGCTTGTGCTCATCTCACGGGGTAGTGTAAACAAACCTTTTATCAATTACGTGGTTTGTCAGTGGAGTCTGAAAGGTTTTATTTCTTTGAGTTTCGACGAAATTTCGAAACGTGAATCTGTGAACGTTTTTCTCTTTTTGAAATGAAGCCAAACGCAAAGACGAGTAGATAGATAAAAAAGATGAACTAATGAGAAATCGTTTTTGAAAATGATGATAATGATGCTCTTCTGAAAATCCTAATGCACATTTTTTTTTTCATTAATAAGCATGCAGTTATAAGATTATTAGATTAAGATTTCTAAATTTTATCAAAACGTC
>NC_051416.1:20368524-20368899 GCF_015228065.2 Penaeus monodon
GTGTGTGTGCGTGGGCGGCATAATCCCGGGGGATAAGACCCCGAGGACTCCAGACTAAGGCCTGTATAGACTTTGCTCCAGATTTCCATCAGCAGTGGTTATGGCTATTCACTTGTTGCAGAAAAGGACTTTAATCAAGGCTCTCACTCACATAGCGACGGGGCATAAAAACTCGTAGGCGACGGCGTCCTTCGGGATCCGCGCCTCAGGGTACGTGCCCATCGGGAGAGAGGCACTTCCAAGGGCTGCCCACGCCAGGAGTGCCAACGCCGCCCACAGACGCCTCCTGCTCCTCTCTGGGCACTGGGGCATGGGTCGGCTCTTCAGGGAAGGTAAGATGCGGATTAGATTTATTTCGTTATCCTCCACACAGAG
>NC_051416.1:20368995-20369263 GCF_015228065.2 Penaeus monodon
TTTCAAAAACAAAAATTAAAACTAGCGATTTATAAGCAATGAACTTCGAAAAATTACATTGCACACATTCCCTATGACCACTCAACGCTTTAATATTAGTATCCCAAGGGGAAAAAATATACACAACTCCATATACAGAGAGGAATATTAGGTCTGATATGCTGGCCTGATACTCACAAGGGGTATACGGGATTATAAAGCATACAGGAGAGAGCGTCCG
Source organism: Penaeus monodon (assembly GCF_015228065.2). NCBI lineage: Eukaryota > Metazoa > Arthropoda > Malacostraca > Decapoda > Penaeidae > Penaeus > Penaeus monodon. The sequence continues at coordinate 20,369,216 of NC_051416.1, forward strand.
GCAGAGGGAACTGGTCTCAGTGGAATGAAGGGGCGATCGGGAAACGAG
>NC_051416.1:20369374-20369600 GCF_015228065.2 Penaeus monodon
AGACGACTATTAGGTCTAAACGCCAGGTATCATGAGAAGCGATTTCGAAATTTTGTTTTTCCATTTCCAGGCCACGAAGTTCGTGCCATTGTGAAAAATAACCCCAATAATGGCTTGTCAGAGTAAAAAAACGGGAGTAAAAGATAACACGGAAACACGTGGCACAAATAAATATGATACCTTAAGTGTGTTCGTTATCCCTTGCATTACACATTTAATTGAATTC
>NC_051416.1:20369995-20370137 GCF_015228065.2 Penaeus monodon
AATCGAAGCCTCGAAGGAACAGAGCAAAAGGTAATGAAGCACCGTGGCTCATACCGTCCCCGTCTTGAAAGCTGGAAGGGTGTTAGACGTCGATAGCGTGTTAGAGAGAATTAATGTGTCTTGTCTGTGGGAGTATTTCCTG
>NC_051416.1:20370829-20371097 GCF_015228065.2 Penaeus monodon
TAGAAACATCAATACCACTGAACGAAACCCCTTTTGCCCTATCTATTAGTAGCGACGACAGACATACTGAGCTTTGCAAAGGCAATAATCCTCCTAAAGTTGCAAAGGCAGGGTCATGTATTCGAAAGACAGTCCAGAGAAACAGTGGAAGAGCTTGGCTGTTCCTCACGTCAAAGCGCAAACACTCTCGAACTCCCTTACGCAGACAATAAACCGAGGACTCGGTTCCTTCTGAAAATATTTCCAAAACTTTTGACACGGTGGGGTA
>NC_051416.1:20371948-20372355 GCF_015228065.2 Penaeus monodon
ACGTGCCCATCAGCGTAGACCGTAAGCACCACGTCTTATAATCATATCGAACAAAAATAAAACTTCCGAGCCTCTTGACATTCGGGCCCTGAGGCGGTGAAAGTTGAAAAAATGTTAGAAGAAGTTGAAAAATAGTTAGAAGAAGTCTGTAGCTGCAGGGATGTTCCTTACGTTCGCTCGACCTCACAAAGTTGCGGAAAAATTTTTCCTCGGCTTCTTGCGTATTCTTTTCCAGATTTATTATTCCTTGGCTTATAAATTCGGTCGACATTTTTTGATGGGATTTATATATATATATACACAGCCTTCGGTAAATAGATATGTTTCTCGGGTCTGATTTTGTGTCGTTGGGTGACCGAGTAAATACGGATGCATAGATATATGTATTAAGAGACACGTGTTAAGAG
>NC_051416.1:20372593-20372787 GCF_015228065.2 Penaeus monodon
AATGAAAACCACTCACGGAAACAAGATCGAAATCCGCCACATTGTGTGTCGAAGAGAGGGGAAGTAGGGAGGAGAGGGAGCGGGAAAGGGGGGAGGGGAAAAGGGGGGGGGAGGGGAAAAGGGGGGAGGGGAAAAGGGGGGAGGGGGAAGTAGTTTGTTCATCCTTAGCATCTTCTCGGGACAGGAAATACCCG
>NC_051416.1:20375015-20375248 GCF_015228065.2 Penaeus monodon
TTCTCAAATCTTATGACAAACAACGAAGCAAATATATTCCACCAAAACCCACCATCCTCTCTCTCTCGCCTTTTTTTTCTTTTAGGATATACAAACCATCATAATTCCCATTTCCAGAAATGGGTTTAAGGGTAATTTCTCTTAATTAAGGAACCAATTAGCGCCCGGGGGTTGATTTGGCTTCCTCGGGGGTAAGTGGGATGGTGAGGGGGGGGGGTCTGGTCCTTTACCTT
>NC_051416.1:20375605-20375721 GCF_015228065.2 Penaeus monodon
TATGTCATCTCTCACCCTCAGTGCTACGTAATGGACTGAGAAGTTTAGCGTCTCGTACGTGTTCGTTGAGGGGAAGTTTGTTCGTAATCAAGAAGTTTGTACGAGAAGTTCATTGA
>NC_051416.1:20376259-20376370 GCF_015228065.2 Penaeus monodon
TGTAGGTGAATATATGGATTTCGGTTTGAGTTGAAGTTCAATTGAATTCCGGAATACGTTCGCTTTAAGAGTAAACAGTTTTTAGTTTTGAGTTTGAATAAATTCAGTAAA
>NC_051416.1:20376414-20376946 GCF_015228065.2 Penaeus monodon
ATGTTTTCTATTTAAAATGAAACTGTTTTTAATATGTTTAAAGTTTATTTAGTTTTGAATAAGTAAGTTCAATTTACAATTAAAACTATGTTCAGAGGAAACTATGTTTGAATAAGTTCAGTTTGAATAGCCTATGTTCAGTTTAAGTTTAGATAAGTTCAGTTTATGATGAAACCACTTCAGTAGCTTAAGTGGATTCAAATAAAGTTTCTATTAGATTTAGCGTAATTTTAAGTTCAGTCCATCTTATTTCAGCTTAAATACACTCAAAGATCCAGTTCCAGTTAAGTATACTCAAATCAGTTAAAAATCCAGTTCAGTATCGGGATAGATTTAATTTTCACTTAATTTTAAGATTTTGGATTACGTTCAGTTCAGGATTAAATGATTTTAAGTTTAAAAGGGAATCAACCAAGCTCGTAATCCTCATCTGCGCCAAAATCAGATTTTTTCTCACACAAACTTTTATAGATTAGCTAATCATCTCCTGTTCTGACTATCTCTTCGTATTTCGTTTCCTTTCACTCACTTA
>NC_051416.1:20377365-20377429 GCF_015228065.2 Penaeus monodon
CCGACTTACAACAACTCCACTCGCTCTGCTTTCCCGTCTTCGCAATCAGCTGTTTTGTCGTGGA
>NC_051416.1:20377812-20377920 GCF_015228065.2 Penaeus monodon
AAGCAGTGCCACGTGGTGCCTTCGCGGTGCCATCCCCAGACAGAAAATGCCTGCGTCCCTCGTGGCCTCCGCTCTGCCTAATGATTTCGCCGACTTCCTTATCTTTAA
>NC_051416.1:20378452-20379170 GCF_015228065.2 Penaeus monodon
TCGCCGACGGTTCGTTGCCTTGAATTGCTCCTGAAAAATGTCGAATCATAGAGCGCTGTAATCTGTTTGCCACTCTGATTGCATTTTGCTGCGAAGGAGGACAATGCTGGGCCTGGAATCCTGTAGCCTTATCTGACCCTGGACCCAGACTCAGGTCGGGAATATCGACCTTTTGGCCAGGCTTGAGTGTGGAGAATCAGATGTGCTAATTCTTAAACGGGTAAAGGACTTCTGTTCTTTATTATTAAATGTCATCATGCTATTATAATATCATTAAAAGAGTTCTGAAGTCGGGTTTACAGACACCAAGCTTGGGGAAATGTAATTGTAATGTAAACAAAACAGAAGGCGGAGTCAGAATCACCGCCATCACGGCAAAGTATGCGAATGCAATGACAGAGCCCAGACTTCGGATTAAGATAATAACCATATCACATTTGCAATTGGGTTAATCATTTGCAGATCCTGAACTTATATTATAATCTTCTACAGAATATCCATACAGTGTTACGAAGTTTAAAAATACGTTACTGAATATACTGAACACCGAAATCTGGGTTCTAGCTTCGTATTCGTAATGGTGGTTCCACTAGGCTGAGTGGCCGAGGTAGCTCGGGGAACAGAGATGAGTCTGGGCCGTGTAACCATTGGCTTTGGGGGCGTCGTTACGGTCATCCTGCTTATGGTTATAGGTGTAAATATATCGGTAACATATCTA
>NC_051416.1:20379214-20379298 GCF_015228065.2 Penaeus monodon
ATCAGAGATGAATTTGGTCTAAGATGGAAAAAAAGACAGCTACTGCATGTCAGTATTCCGTCTAATACATCAATATTGAGTTCC
>NC_051416.1:20379828-20380076 GCF_015228065.2 Penaeus monodon
ACTAATGTACCAGGTCCCTCTAAGAAAGAAAGAGAGAGCGAAGTAACTGCAGAACGTAAATACTGAGAGACATTTGGTACACATTAATTTTACAAAACCAAACATTCAACGTAAAATGAAGTCTCTGATGGGATGGACGGGGTGAGGGGAGGGGCAGGTGGCCTGAGAGGGGGGGGCAGCAAGGAAAAGCGTTGTCAGAAAAAGAAGAACTAAAAGATGTGAAAATAAGTAAAAAATACGGATTTTGT
>NC_051416.1:20380687-20381026 GCF_015228065.2 Penaeus monodon
GGCCCATGACTCCGCCACTACTTAGCATTTAAAGTAGTTGATGATAACCCGCACAAAAATGGTCCAACGAAACCCAGTCTAATACCAAGACGAAATACTCCATCTTCCAGGTACGTAGAATCCCCATTTCCTATGAAAAAAAAGGATCCAATAAAAGGTGAAATTCGACCGCGAGGACTTCTCATCATTGCTTCTGAAACTCCTTCTGGCGGTTAATTAAAACTTTCTGCCCCGAGTTGCTGATCGCCGCAGAAAAACAATTTATGGGATAACTGCCTGGCTGACTGGCGACCGAGGAGCAGGCGGCATCTTGTCTGGGATTGACAAGAAACGAGAAAC
>NC_051416.1:20381177-20381274 GCF_015228065.2 Penaeus monodon
AATAACTTCCCATATAAACACAAGTGCTTCCAACACACTCACCTTCGAAGTTCGAACCGCAAATGACTGCGCAAGAATAAGTCCCAGAGGCCGGATT
>NC_051416.1:20381630-20382636 GCF_015228065.2 Penaeus monodon
CTGCTATGGGGAATACGCATTTTTTTTACAGATTTTTTAGATTTGTTTTACAATACACTTTGATGTCAACTATCCGACTAAACAATTATTTCGAGAATTATTATTCCGGGCCTTCCAATGTATTGGTGACTGTTCGAGGCGTGGCAATAGGACAGCTGAGGTTCATGGCTTTCCATTGTTGTGTTACGTCGAGCAGACTGACGCTGATTGGGCAATCGACAATCGATCTGCATTCTCTTGGCAGTCTATGGAATCAACTTACAATATGCTTACAACATTCACTGATCTTGAAGCATCCTATTGTTTCGCGCGAGCTGTTTGTGAAGTCAAACAAATCCTTGGGGCGCCATGACGGCGTGACCCAAATCGCAGCCGCACTTTGGAGATAGCTGCCACTGATATCTTTTGAGATCAGTGGTAGAAGCTACAGCTGCACTTTAGTTACTACTAAATTTATCTCAGCCGCTCAATCGGCAAACTTTATTATCTAGGTAATGGCTAGCTTTGCTACCTTTGAACCATGCGGCACAATGGGTTAATAGGTATTTTGCTATCATTGCTCTTCTATATTGTGATGGCTTATTGTGTTTACATACTGGTTTTCTTTCCATTCAATATTTTCACCAAGAAATTAAAGACAGAATTCGAATTATCCGTTACTTTGCTCAAAGATAATTTTCTTACGTTTTGGAAATTATGTACAATATCTGTCGAGGGCGAGAGCCTAAGGAATGCGGCTGCAAAATCTGATAAAAAAAAATAACTGTGGAAGACAATTAAAACTTTAATTTGTGAACAATTAAAATATTTGCTTGCTTTTTTTTTGCGCGATTTGGCCATCATATCACCAACAGACAAGCTTTTACCCAACCTAACTCCTGCAGTTTTTCTGTCATTTGCCGGCAGCCACTGAATACTACACCTATCATAAGCATCACATCGAAATTTTTTTTTATGAAATTTCCACCGAGGCCGTCACTCGCAGGCCAGTGTTGCCGCTTGATTC
>NC_051416.1:20382839-20383273 GCF_015228065.2 Penaeus monodon
AGACCCTGAACTAAAGACATTCCATTTTCATAGGAATTGCCTCCCTCCTTCGTCTAGGTGACTGACAGGGAACTTTTACCTGCACACTCCATGAACACAGGCATATTGTTCAGGGAGAAAGAGATCTATTCGAGTTGTTACTTTCGCTGTTCAAAGGACGCCAGACTTTCTTTAAACATTTTACTTCTATTTTTCAACCATTTTTCACCAAAGTGCTAATGGTAAGAGGGTGGAGTTACATTTTTTTCACTGAGGAATGGGGGTACGTGTGTAAAGTTAAATAAACAGTATATACTTAAAGGAAAGAAAGAAAAAAAAAGTGTTAAGCATACAGGTAGAAATATGTAAATATGAGCTTTACTAATACAACATGCGTTGAACAGAAGACCTGTATGGGCATAAGAAAAAAACCTGCGTAAAACATTTTCCAAAAT
>NC_051416.1:20383302-20383645 GCF_015228065.2 Penaeus monodon
CACACTGTGCGAAAAGAAGTTTAAAACAGGAAATAGACCGAAAACAGTAGACCTGAATGGAAATTGCTACGACCTCTCCCTTATACCATAGCTGACTTCTGAGCACTAAAAGCCAATCCGACTTAGCACTGATCTACTTTCGGTCCCAGCGGCTTTTCTCACGCCCCGAGAGAGGACTGAGTTTGGAAATTGAACTTAGATTGATCTAGAATCGGCGATCTCGAGAGTAGACATTTGAATATGAGTGAAATATCCATAATTTTCTTTTCTTTTCGTGGACGAGCGAAGGAACCGTTTTCTTGTAGTCGATGGCAATTAACTCTCTTTTTTGCATAATCTGTCC
>NC_051416.1:20383673-20383750 GCF_015228065.2 Penaeus monodon
ATGTAATTTCGTAATGAGGGTGCTTAGTTATATCAAGGTTTTCATAAACATTATTAATGTATATTTGTTTGCTGATA
>NC_051416.1:20384098-20384403 GCF_015228065.2 Penaeus monodon
CACTTATTCAGAAATTACAATAAGCAAACTTTTAATAAAGTAAACGATAGTGTAATATAGAATTATCTGCGTTACTCTGATTTGCATTAAGTAAATTAATGAAGCTTGAAGGACGGTTGAAAGACAAGAATAATTGTCATCTGTGAGATTAATAAGTCTAAAATTTGCTGGCAGGCTTTGCTGACTGCATATGATTTAAAGAGATAACATACCGTATTGTTATCATCTCTTCATGAGACCGGCAGTTTGATCTGTCAGTATTCCAATATGCATTACAGAAAAATATACTGAAGCACACATACACT
>NC_051416.1:20384988-20385315 GCF_015228065.2 Penaeus monodon
ACCGAATGCCCGTGGAATAATAAGGATATAGATACACTGACCTACTTCTCTCTCTCGTTATTGACACAACCGGTATTTTTAACTGCTGTCCGGGAAATTAACTTTCTCTTAACAGTACAAATTAAGTAAGAATCAAAGCGTCTGTTGATATTAATGTCAGAACAAGAGAATTGCGTCATTTCAATCTGGGATTGGAAGACACACTTCTTCCACCTCTCATCCGATTACCTCTGTCTTCTTAAAGAGGAATGGAGTGGGAGCACTTTATTCATTAAGTCAATCAAGACCAAATAAGGTGAGAGGGAGATAGGGTGGTGGGGGTTTAAG
>NC_051416.1:20385345-20385449 GCF_015228065.2 Penaeus monodon
AATCAGGTGTAATTAGGGAATCAGAATCATCTTCACTTCTCTTACGAAGCAACTACGAAGTTCTTTGATGTAGAGAGGGTCTGTCTTGTCCTCCCTCCTCTCCC
>NC_051416.1:20385485-20385635 GCF_015228065.2 Penaeus monodon
CCCTCTGGCATAACAATGGGAGCTGTGAAGGAGGAATTATTCTTCTCTCTGTGTTATCTCGTGTATTTTCGTTTTACGCTTCTCTATTCTTAGTGAGATCATGTTATCAAGTATATAATGTTCTTTTATGTGACTTGTGTCCGTTGTAGT
>NC_051416.1:20386133-20386970 GCF_015228065.2 Penaeus monodon
ATTGCTAAATCCTTCCATAGCGTGATACGGTTCTCGCATGCTTTAAAAATGCCCTAAATGATGTCAATCTCTCTGTCCAGAAAACCACGCGTATCCGTGATGTAATGTTCTTTGGTAAGACGAGATTCAGAAGCACGGAAGAAGATATGAAAACCGCAAGGAACTTAAACGCAAGAAAGGACGAATTAAGAAATGGCTATTTACTTTGGCTCATCTTGTTCCTGAAGACATGCATAGCAATCTAATTTGCAATGCAGAATATTGTTAGATCAAAGGATGTTGTTTTGACTTTGTGAAATTTATTGTCATATTCACAAGCACTAAGAGAAAAAAAATGATTTACGACTTGTTTTATAACATGCAGCCCTCTTTTTGCATATACATATTCCATGTCCGAAAATGTATGAAAAGTAACCTCCCAAACACTTAAAAAACGTTTCTCAATAAGTATTATACAATTTCAAGATTATTTTCTTTGTCCAAAGCTCTTCACGGAACGTGGATTCGAGCTGCTGGAATAATAGGATTCAATTCCAGTGGTTCTCGGCAGTAATAGGAAACACATACCCACTCTTGCTCTACATTTTGCTAGAGGAAACTTCAATCAAAAGAAAACGGTTGTGGACGATATATTTCGCTGGTAAATGATCGGCAGGATTTAAATAAATCTCCTCCGAATTTTCTTTTTCATTTCATGCAAGCAGATTTAGGGGATGAATGATTCGCGTAGAGCCTTGTGTGTTATTTACATGCAGCCTCGCGCAGATGTATTAGCATCCCCCTTAAATCTGGCAGCCGAGGAAAGAAACGGGCTGGAGCGAAAGGACCCTGGGAAAT
>NC_051416.1:20387527-20387715 GCF_015228065.2 Penaeus monodon
GAAGGCGGTGCTGACGGGGGGCGGGCATGCATTTAAATAGCACGTGTGCGGTGGGCTGAGAGGTCCCGCGGGCGGCTTTGGGCGGCGCGGGCGGGATTGTAGCCTTTGCTCATGTCAGCGAGGGAAAACGAAGTACTTGGAAGTGAAAGACGGGTTTGGCATGGGCGGGGGCGCAGGAAAGGACGTGG
>NC_051416.1:20388103-20388906 GCF_015228065.2 Penaeus monodon
AAGGAGAGAGGTCGGAGCGAGATCACAAAAGGCCCAAGGAACTCAGAACGACGAAGAACAATGTCTCAAATCTCAGCCACAATGCAGCACAGGCTAAAAGGGATGTCTGTAACTTATCAGAAACAAAAGACTACATTATATATACGATTTTCCTCTTGCTGAATGGGACAGGATCGGGGGAGGGGGAGGGGGAGGGGGAGGGGATAGGGGGAGGGGAAAGGAGGGGTTAGGGGGAAGAGGAAGGAGGGAGGGGGAGGGGGGAGGGAGGGGATAAGGGGAAGAGGAAGGAGGGAAGGAGGAGGAGGAAGGAAGGAGGGAGGGGGAGATAGGAGAGGGGAGGGGGAGGGGAGGTAGGAGAGGGAAGAGGAAGGAGGGAAGGAGGAGGAGGAAGGAAGGAGGGAGGGGGAGATAGGAGAGGGGAGGGGGAGGGGAGGTAGGAGAGGGGAGAGAAAGGAGGGAAGGAGGAGGAGGAAAGGAAGGAGGGAGGGGGAGATAGGAGAGGGGAGGGGGAGGGGAGGTAGGAGAGGGAAGAGAAAGGAGGGAAGGAGGAGGAGGAAGGAAGGAGGAGGGAGGGGGGGGTAGGAGGGGAAGAGGGGAGGGGAAGGGGAATCACTTATGCAGAGTCAAGCTTCAGAAGCGGCTTAAAGATACTTGAAAGGGACGAGGATCCATTAAAGAAGATAAAAATGGGTAAAAAGAAGAAAAAAACAGGGTAAAGAAAGTTAAAGAGATTTATGAGGCAGAGAGCAATGAGGGGAAAACTGAAGTACAAGACGAGACAAGGTTTTCGAGTATCGTTGTTT
>NC_051416.1:20389574-20389734 GCF_015228065.2 Penaeus monodon
CGAGTCGAAGCCGCACCACCACAGCGCCCACAGACATAAAAACGGGAACACACTAAATTATTTTTAAAAAAAAGACCACATTTTGGACCACATTTCCTCGCGAAAGTGTTGCTTTGGAGGCGAAGGCAAAACGCAACATTTTCGCCGTGCATTTCGTCTG
>NC_051416.1:20389763-20389827 GCF_015228065.2 Penaeus monodon
TTCAGCCACGGCGTTGCATTTTCGACAGAGGAAACGGACTCGGGAATTCGATGTTATATTGGGC
>NC_051416.1:20390825-20391592 GCF_015228065.2 Penaeus monodon
TCCAAAACAGGGCAGGGCCAAAGGACAAAGCCCGGGGGTCCCCCACCACCGGGATCGGAGGGCCGCGTTTCCCCGAGGGGCGGGGGAGGCGAGGTGGGCCCAGGGGCGGAGGTGCCGAGGGCGATGTCCCGAGGGCGAGGAGGCGGAGGTGCCGAGGGCGATGTCCCGAGGGCGAGGAGGCGGAGGTGCCGAGGGCGAGGTCCCAAAGGCGACGTGCCGAGGGCGATGTCCGAGGGCGAGGAGGCGGAGGTGCGAGGGCGAAATCCGAGGGCGAGGAGGCGGAGGTGCCCGAGGGCGAGGTGCCGAGGGCGAACGTGCCGAGGGCGATGTCCCGAAGGGCGAGGAGGCGGAGGTGCCGAGGGCGAAATCCGAGGGCGAGGAGGCGGAGGTGCCGAGGGCGATGTCCCGAGGGCGAGGAGGCGGAGGTGCCGAGGGCGATGTCCCGAGGGCGAGGAGGCGGAGGTGCCGAGGGCGATGTCCGAGGGCGATGTCCCGAGGGCGAGGAGGCGGGGGTGCGAGGGCGAGGTCCCGAAGGCGACGTGCCGAGGCGAAATCCCGAGGGCGAGGAGGCGGAGGTCCCGAGGGCGAGGAGGCGGAGGTCCCGAGGGCGAGGAGGCGGAGGTCCCGAGGGCGAAATCCCGAGGGCGGCGCAGTTCTGGCGAATTTCTCGAGGCCTCATTCCCATTCCAGGTTTTCTGGGAATCTGTTCCGGAGGGAGGCTGGTGGTGGGGGGGGATGGGGGGGGGGTGGGGGTGGGAAGGGATATA
>NC_051416.1:20391841-20392338 GCF_015228065.2 Penaeus monodon
ATTTATACAGCGTTGGAGATTTATCCGAGTGTGTGCTTCTGTGCCTTGTAAACCTATAAAAAAAACCTGTATAAAATATATATAAAATAAGTAATGAAATTGTGCTTATTGAAATCAAGCGGACAGTCTTTTTTGCAATATATTGACATCGATCATAATGTTGTTTCCTTGTCAGTCAATCCTTGGCACATATATTGGCAAATGTCAAAAAGGAGAGGCATAGAATTAATCGCATATTCCCTTCATATAGTAGGCGCTCTGAATAGTACAGGTTGATAGTTTAAAAAGTTTAATAGTTTGCAGAGTAGGGTGAATGCAACCCTTTCAGATATTGTTCGTTATGTCTCTTAATATGACGGTTGGGGTTGCAGTTTGCATTAATGGGACAATATTGAGGGTTTTTTCATAATACCGAAATGACATCAAAAGAAGTGCGAGATGGGCAGGGATGGGAAAAAAACACGGAGGTGATTAAAAGCTTATTTCTTTGTGTTTAG
>NC_051416.1:20392374-20392441 GCF_015228065.2 Penaeus monodon
TCCCCTCTCTCCCTATCTCTTTTCCATCTATCCATTCGATATATATAAATACATGGATTCATATAAA
>NC_051416.1:20392582-20392834 GCF_015228065.2 Penaeus monodon
CACACACACACCACACAGGCACCCAGAGCGCCTCCTTGCTTATTTCTTCATCTCGTGCCCCTCGTCCTGTTGCGTCCCGAAGCTGATCTAAAAATAACTGGATTTTTCCCCGGCTTTCTGGCGCTCTGGATCCCATCGCCGGCGCTGGCTCGGCCAAACCCGGTTACAAGCGCTTTTTATGATTCCTCGCTCGCATTTCGGCGATAGTTTGTATTTTGATATTTTTCTAGGGGGTCTGTACGTTGTCAGCCC
>NC_051416.1:20393032-20393147 GCF_015228065.2 Penaeus monodon
AAGACAAGTAGACAAATAGACAGATAACTGAACAAGGAGATGGAGAAAAGGAGAGACGGAGACAGAAGATAAAACCTTTTACAAAAAGGGGGAGGGAGGAGGGGGGAAGGAAAGG
>NC_051416.1:20393367-20393516 GCF_015228065.2 Penaeus monodon
TAGGGGGCATATGGGATTTGATTGCAATGATTGTGATATGTATGCATATAAAAGAGTGATTTCACGTGGAAATCAATCCGTATATGATGATGATGATGAAATCGCTTATTGGTAAAAGAAATATTTTTAAAAAGTACGAAATTACTGTT
>NC_051416.1:20393551-20393754 GCF_015228065.2 Penaeus monodon
TTCGCTTTGAACCCAAAACATAAAAACAATGATTTCCTTCCCCAAATACTTGCCGTTGATTGCTGTAGCCTCTCGAATGCTCTTAAATTACGTGGAGAGGAATGGAAATCCCTTTGGCCCGAGTAACTCCAAACCTCCATTGATGGCCGGCGAGAAGGAGAGTCATGCAGCGCCGAGAATTTCTGTTCATAAGCGCTTAAGGA
>NC_051416.1:20394419-20394580 GCF_015228065.2 Penaeus monodon
TCAGTTCACTGCGCCGTTATTCTCAGAGAAATGCTGAACGAGCTTAGTGTTTACTTCAATTTAGCCAAGTGCCGGGACACGTAGAGGGTTGAGGGGGGGGGGGGGGTAGGGAAAAGGGGGGTGTAGTCCTATCCCTTATATTTTCTTCCTTCCTTATTCGT
>NC_051416.1:20394864-20394945 GCF_015228065.2 Penaeus monodon
CCCATGTAAAAGGTTTTATCTTCTGTCTCCGTCTCTCCTTTTCTCCATCTCCTTGTTCAGTTATCTGTCTATTTGTCTACT
>NC_051416.1:20395182-20395367 GCF_015228065.2 Penaeus monodon
AACTATCGCCGAAATGCGAGCGAGGAATCATAAAAAGCGCTTGTAACCGGGTTTGGCCGAGCCAGCGCCGGCGAATGGGATCCAGAGCGCCAGAAAGCCAGGGAAGAAATCCAGTTATTTTTAGATCAGCTTCAGACGCAACAGGACGAGGGGCACGAGATGAAGAAATAAGCAAGGAGGCGCTC
>NC_051416.1:20395667-20396166 GCF_015228065.2 Penaeus monodon
CCTAAACACAAAGAAATAAGCTATTTAATCACCTCCGTGTGTTTTCATCCCTGCCCATCTCGCACTTCTTTTGATGTCATTTCGGTATTATGAAAACCATCAATATTGTCCCATTAATGCAAACTGCAACCCTAACCGTCATATTAAGAGACATACGAACAATATCATGAATGGGTTGCATTCACCCTACTCTGCAAACTATTAAACTTTTTAAACTATCAACCTGTACTATTCAGAGCGCCTACTATATGAAGGGAATATGCAGATTAAAATTCTATGCCTCTCACTTTTTGACATTTGCCAATATATGTGCCAAGGATTGACTGACAAGGAAACAACAGTTTATGATCGATGTCAATATATTGCAAAAATGACTGTCCGCTTGATTTCAATAAGCACAATTTCATTACTTATTTTATATATATTTTATACAGGTTTTTATATAGGTTTACAAGGCACAGAAGCACACACTCGGATAAATCTCCAACGCTGTATAAAT
>NC_051416.1:20396469-20397397 GCF_015228065.2 Penaeus monodon
TCCCTCCGGAACAGATTCCCAGAAAACCTGGAATGGGAATGAGGCCTCGAGAAATTCGCCAGAACTGCGCCGCCCTCGGGATTTCGCCCTCGGGACCTCCGCCTCCTCGCCCTCGGGACCTCCGCCTCCTCGCCCTCGGGATTTCGCCCTTGGGACCTCCGCCTCCTCGCCCTCGGGATTTCGCCCTCGGCACCTCCGCCTCCTCGCCCTCGGGACATCGCCCTCGGCACCTCCGCCTCCTCGCCCTCGGGACATCGCCCTCGGCACCTCCGCCTCCTCGCCCTCGGGACATCGCCCTCGGCACCTCCGCCTCCTCGCCCTCGGGACATCGCCCTCGGCACCTCCGCCTCCTCGCCCTCGGGACATCGCCCTCGGCACCTCCGCCTCCTCGCCCTCGGGATTTCGCCCTCGGCACCTCCGCCTCCTCGCCCTCGGGACATCGCCCTCGGCACGTCGCCCTCGGGACATCGCCCTCGGCACCTCCGCCTCCTCGCCCTCGGGACATCGCCCTCGGCACCTCCGCCTCCTCGCCCTCGGGACATCGCCCTCGGCACCTCCGCCTCCTCGCCCTCGGGACATCGCCCTCGGCACCTCCGCCTCCTCGCCCTCGGGATTTCGCCCTCGGCACCTCCGCCTCCTCGCCCTCGGGACATCGCCCTCGGCACCTCCGCCTCCTCGCCCTCGGGATTTCGCCCTCGGCACCTCCGCCTCCTCGCCCTCGGGACATCGCCCTCGGCACCTCCGCCTCCTCGCCCTCGGGACATCGCCCTCGGCACCTCCGCCTCCTCGCCCTCGGCACCTCGCCCTCGGCACCTCCGCCTCCTCGCCCTCGGGACATCGCCCTCGGCACCTCGCCCTCGGCACCTCCGCCTCCTCGCCCTCGGGGGAAAGCGACGGTCCTGGCGAGTCCCGGTGGTGGCGATCGGGG
>NC_051416.1:20398147-20398226 GCF_015228065.2 Penaeus monodon
TCATGAATCCACGACAGAACCCCAAAACTAACAAACCTTTAAGAAAATCAGCAGCACAAAGCATCCGACATTACATCAC
>NC_051416.1:20398297-20398362 GCF_015228065.2 Penaeus monodon
GCCCATATATAACATCGAATTCCCGAGTCCGTTTCCTCTGTCGAAAATGCAACGCCGTGGCTGAA
>NC_051416.1:20398391-20399078 GCF_015228065.2 Penaeus monodon
CAGACGAAATGCACGGCGAAAATGTTGCGTTTTGCCTTCGCCTCCAAAGCAACACTTTCGCGAGGAAATGTGGTCCAAAATGTGGTCTTTTTTTTAAATATAATTTAGGTGTGTTTCCCGTTGTATGTCTGTGGGCGCTGTGGTGGTGCGGCTTCGACTCGTGTTTGATGTTGCTTTGTTTAGATCTGTTTGTTTGCTTGTTTTGTTTGTTTGTTTTATGTTTATATCTTTTTTGTTTTTCGGTTTTTTTTGTTTTTTTTTAATCTGTTTTTTAATTTGTTTGTTTTTTTACTGTTTGTTTTTGTTTTGTATGCCTGTTTGTTTAGATCTGGTTTGATTGTTTTTGTTTTGTTTTGATCAGTTTTGTTTGTTTTGTTTGCTTGTTTTTGTTTTCTTTGTTTTTTTTGTTTTGTGTAGATTTGTTTTGTTTGTCTGTTTGGATACGTTTTGTATGTTTGTTTTTGTTTTGTTTGTTTGTTTTTGTTTTGTTTGTTTGTTTTTGTTTTGCTTGTTTGTTTTTGTTTTGTTTGTCTGTTTGTTTTTATTTGTTTAGATCTGTTTTGTTTTGTTTTGTTTATTTGTCTGTTTATTTTTTGTTTGTCTGTTTGTTTTTGTTTGATTGTTTCTGTTTTGTTTGTTTTGTTTAGATCTGTTTTATTGTTTGGTCTGGTTTGGTTTGTCTGTTTG
>NC_051416.1:20399271-20399985 GCF_015228065.2 Penaeus monodon
GAATTACAGATGGATGAAAAGGTAAAAAACAACGATACTCGAAAACCTTGTCTCGTCTTGTACTTCAGTTTTCCCCTCATTGCTCTCTGCCTCATAAATCTCTTTAACTTTCTTTACCCTGTTTTTTTCTTCTTTTTACCCATTTTTATCTTCTTTAATGGATCCTCGTCCCTTTCAAGTATCTTTAAGCCGCTTCTGAAGCTTGACTCTGCATAAGTGATTCCCCTTCCCCTCCCCTCTTCCCCTCCTATCTCCCCCTCCCTCCTTCCTTCCTCCTCCTCCTTCCCTCCTTTCTCTTCCCCTCTCCTACCTCCCCTCCCCCTCCCCTCTCCTATCTCCCCCTCCCTCCTTCCTTCCTCCTCCTCCTTCCCTCCTTCCTCTTCCCCTCTCCTACCTCCCCTCCCCCTCCCCTCTCCTATCTCCCCCTCCCTCCTTCCTTCCTCCTCCTCCCTCCCTCCTTCCTCTTCCCCTTATCCCCTCCCTCCCCCCTCCCCCTCCCTCCTTCCTCTTCCCCTAACCCCTCCTTTCCCCTCCCCCTATCCCCTCCCCCTCCCCCTCCCCCTCCCCCGATCCTGTCCCATTCAGCAAGAGGAAAATCGTATATATAATGTAGTCTTTTGTTTCTGATAAGTTACAGACATCCCTTTTAGCCTGTGCTGCATTGTGGCTGAGATTTGAGACATTGTTCTTCGTCGTTCTGAGTTCCTTGGGCCT
>NC_051416.1:20400461-20400664 GCF_015228065.2 Penaeus monodon
AATATGCAAATGACATCCACGTCCTTCCTGCGCCCCCGCCCATGCCAGCCCGTCTTTCACTTCCAAGTACTTCGTTTTCCTCCGCTGACATGAGCAAAGGCTACAATCCCCGCCCGCGCCGCCCAAAGCCGCCCGCGGGACCTCTCAGCCCACCGCACACGTGCTATTTAAATGCATGCCCGCCCGCCGTCAGCACCGCCTTC
>NC_051416.1:20400941-20401755 GCF_015228065.2 Penaeus monodon
ATTTCCCAGGGTCCTTTCGCTCCAGCCCGTTTTCTTTCCCTCGGCTGCCAGATTTAAGGGGATGCTAATACATTCTGCGCGAGGCTGCATGTAAATAACACACAGGCTCTACGCGAATCATTCATCCCCTAAATCTGCTTGCATGAAATGAAAAAGAAAATTCGGAGGAGATTTATTTAAATCCTGCCGATCATTTACCAGCGAAATATATCGTCCACAACCGTTTTCTTTTGATTGAAGTTTCCTCTAGCAAAATGTAGAGCAAGAGTGGGTATGTGATCCTATTACTGCCGAGAACCACTGGAATTGAATCCTATTATTCCAGCAGCTCGAATCCACGTCCGTGAAGAGCTTTGGACAAAGAAAATAATCTTGAAATTGTATAATACTTATTGAGAAACGTTTTCAAGTGTTTGGGAGGTTACTTTTCATACATTTTCGGACATGGAATATGTATATGCAAAAAGAGGGCTGCATGTTATAAAACAAGTCGTAAATCATTTTTTTTTCTCTTAGTGCTTGTGAAATATGACAATAAATTTCACAAAGTCAAAACAACATCCTTTGATCTAACAATATTCTGCATTGCAAATTAGATTGCTATGCATGTCTTCAGGAACAAGATGAGCCAAAGTAAATAGCCATTTCTTAATTCGTCCTTTCTTGCGTTTAAGTTCCTTGCGGTTTTCAATATCTTCTTCCGTGCTTCTGAATCTCGTCTTACCAAAGAACATTACATCACGGATACGCGTGGTTTTCTGGACAGAGAGATTGACATCATTTAGGGCATTTTAAAGCATGCGAGAACCGTATC
>NC_051416.1:20402301-20402412 GCF_015228065.2 Penaeus monodon
CTTGATAACATGATCTCACTAAGAATAGAGAAGCGTAGAC
This sequence comes from Penaeus monodon, assembly GCF_015228065.2. Lineage (NCBI taxonomy): Eukaryota > Metazoa > Arthropoda > Malacostraca > Decapoda > Penaeidae > Penaeus > Penaeus monodon. The sequence goes on from NC_051416.1 coordinate 20,402,342, forward strand.
GAAAATACACGAGATAACACAGAGAGAAGAATAATTCCTCCTTCACAGCTCCCATTGTTATGCCAGAGGGG
>NC_051416.1:20402457-20402554 GCF_015228065.2 Penaeus monodon
GGAGCAAGACAGACCCTCTCTACATCAAAGAACTTCGTAGTTGCTTCGTAAGAGAAGTGAAGATGATTCTGATTCCCTAATTACACCTGATTCTCCT
>NC_051416.1:20402612-20402905 GCF_015228065.2 Penaeus monodon
TATTTGGTCTTGATTGACTTAATGAATAAAGTGCTCCACTCCATTCCTCTTTAAGAAGACAGAGGTAATCGGATGAGAGGTGGAAGAAGTGTGTCTTCCAATCCCAGATTGAAATGACGCAATTCTCTTGTTCTGACATTAATATCAACAGACGCTTTGATTCTTACTTAATTGGTACTGTTAAGAGAAAGTTAATTTCCCGGACAGCAGTTAAAAATACCGGTTGTGTCAAATAACGAGAGAGAGAAGTAGGTCAGTGTATCTATATCCTTATTATTCCACGGGCATTCGGT
>NC_051416.1:20403548-20403779 GCF_015228065.2 Penaeus monodon
CTGACAGATCAAACTGCCGGTCTCATGAAGAGATGATAACAATACGGTATGTTATCTCTTTAAATCATATGCAGTCAGCAAAGCCTGCCAGCAAATTTTAGACTTATTAATCTCACAGATGACAATTATTCTTGTCTTTCAACCGTCCTTCAAGCTTCATTAATTTACTTAATGCAAATCAGAGTAACGCAGATAATTCTATATTACACTATCGTTTACTTTATTAAAAGT
>NC_051416.1:20404123-20404230 GCF_015228065.2 Penaeus monodon
TGCCCCCTTTCCTATTCTTCTGCTTCTTTATATCAGCAAACAAATATACATTAATAATGTTTATGCAAACCTTGATATAACTAAGCACCCTCATTACGAAATTACAT
>NC_051416.1:20404259-20404749 GCF_015228065.2 Penaeus monodon
GGACAGATTATGCAAAAAAGAGAGTTAATTGCCATCGACTACAAAGAAAACGGTTCCTTCGCTCGTCCACGAAAAAGAAAAGAAAATTATGGATATTTCACTCATATTCAAATGTCTACTCTCGAGATCGCCGATTCTAGATCAATCTAAGTTCAATTTCCAATCTCAGTCCTCTCTCGGGTCGTGAGAAAAGCCGCTGGGACCGAAAGTAGATCAGTGCTAAGTCGGATTGGCTTTTAGTGCTCAGAAGTCAGCTATGGTATAAGGGAGAGGTCGTAGCAATTTCCATTCAGGTCTACTGTTTTCGGTCTATTTCCTGTTTTAAACTTCTTTTCGCACAGTGTGTTTTTTTATTATTATTATTTATTTGTTTATATTTTGGAAAATGTTTTACGCAGGTTTTTTTCTTATGCCCATACAGGTCTTCTGTTCAAACGCATGTTGTATTAGTAAAGCTCATATTTACATATTTCTACCTGTATGCTTAACA
>NC_051416.1:20404772-20405071 GCF_015228065.2 Penaeus monodon
TAAGTATATACTGTTTATTTAACTTTACACACGTACCCCCATTCCTCAGTGAAAAAAATGTAACTCCACCCTCTTACCATTAGCACTTTGGTGAAAAATGGTTGAAAAATAGAAGTAAAATGTTTAAAGAAAGTCTGGCGTCCTTTGAACAGCGAAAGTAACAAACTCGAATAGATCTCTTTCTCCCTGAACAAAATGCCTGTGTTCATGGAGTGTGCAGGTAAAAGTTCCCTGTCAGTCACCTAGACGAAGGAGGGAGGCAATTCCTATGAAAATGGAATGTCTTTAGTTCAGGGTCT
>NC_051416.1:20405230-20406283 GCF_015228065.2 Penaeus monodon
TGCGAATTGAAGCCAGCGCGAAACTGATGCCCTGGCAGTGTGACCCAGAATCAAGCGGCAACACTGGCCTGCGAGTGACGGCCTCGGTGGAAATTTCATAAAAAACAATTTCGATGTGATGCTTATGATAGGTGTAGTATTCAGTGGCTGCCGGCAAATGACAGAAAAACTGCAGGAGTTAGGTTGGGTAAAAGCTTGTCTGTTGGTGATATGATGGCCAAATCGCGCAAAAAAAAAGCAATGCAACTATTTTAATTGTTCACACTTAAAAGTATAATTGTCTTCCACAGTTATTTTTTTTTATCAGATTTTGCAGCCGCATTCCTTAGGCTCTCGCCCTCGACAGATATTGTACATAATTTCCAAAACGTAAGAAAATTATCTTTGAGCAAAGTAACGGATAATTCGAATTCTGTCTTTAATTTCTTGGTGAAAATATTGAATGGAAAGAAAACCAGTATGTAAACACAATAAGCCATCACAATATAGAAGAGCAATGATAGCAAAATACCTATTAACCCATTGTGCCGCATGGTTCAAAGGTAGCAAAGCTAGCCATTACCTAGATAATAAAGTTTGCCGATTGAGCGGCTGAGATAAATTTAGTAGTAACTAAAGTGCAGCTGTAGCTTCTACCACTGATCTCAAAAGATATCAGTGGCAGCTATCTCCAAAGTGCGGCTGCGATTTGGGTCACGCCGTCATGGCGCCCCAAGGATTTGTTTGACTTCACAAACAGCTCGCGCGAAACAATAGGATGCTTCAAGATCAGTGAATGTTGTAAGCATATTGTAAGTTGATTCCATAGACTGCCAAGAGAATGCAGATCGATTGTCGATTGCCCAATCAGCGTCAGTCTGCTCGACGTAACACAACAATGGAAAGCCATGAACCTCAGCTGTCCTATTGCCACGCCTCGAACAGTCACCAATACATTGGAAGGCCCGGAATAATAATTCTCGAAATAATTGTTTAGTCGGATAGTTGACATCAAAGTGTATTGTAAAACAAATCTAAAAAATCTGTAAAAAAAATGCGTATTCCCCATAGCAG
>NC_051416.1:20406642-20406739 GCF_015228065.2 Penaeus monodon
AATCCGGCCTCTGGGACTTATTCTTGCGCAGTCATTTGCGGTTCGAACTTCGAAGGTGAGTGTGTTGGAAGCACTTGTGTTTATATGGGAAGTTATT
>NC_051416.1:20406887-20407225 GCF_015228065.2 Penaeus monodon
GTTTCTCGTTTCTTGTCAATCCCAGACAAGATGCCGCCTGCTCCTCCGGTCGCCAGTCAGCCAGGCAGTTATCCCATAAATTGTTTCTGCGGCGATCAGCAACTCGGGGCAGGAAAGTTTTAATTAACCGCCAGAAGGAGTTTCAGAAGCAATGATGAGAAGTCCTCGCGGTCGAATTTCACCTTTTATTGGATCCTTTTTTTTCATAGGAAATGGGGATTCTACGTACCTGGAAGATGGAGTATTTCGTCTTGGTATTAGACTGGGTTTCGTTGGACCATTTTTGTGCGGGGTTATCATCAACTACGTAAATGCTAAGTAGTGGCGTGAGTCATCGG
>NC_051416.1:20407844-20408078 GCF_015228065.2 Penaeus monodon
TTTACTTATTGTTTCACATCTTTTAGTTCTTCTTTTTCTGACATCGCTTTTCCTTGCTGCCCCCCCCTCTCAGGCCACCTGCCCCTCCCCTCACCCCGTCCATGCCATCAGAGACTTCATTTTACGTTGAATGTTTGGCTTTGTAAATTAATGTGTACCAAATGTCTCTCAGTATTTACGTTCTGCAGTTACTTCGCTCTCTCTTTCTTTCTTAGAGGGACCTGGTACATTATT
>NC_051416.1:20408600-20408684 GCF_015228065.2 Penaeus monodon
GGAACTCAATATTGATGTATTAGACGGAATACTGACATGCAGTAGCTGTCTTTTTTTCCATCTTAGACCAAATTCATCTCTGAT
>NC_051416.1:20408728-20409449 GCF_015228065.2 Penaeus monodon
TAGATATGTTACCGATATATTTACACCTATAACCATAAGCAGGATGACCGTAACGACGCCCCCAAAGCCAATGGTTACACGGCCCAGACTCATCTCTGTTCCCCGAGCTACCTCGGCCACTCAGCCTAGTGGAACCACCATTACGAATACGAAGCTAGAACCCAGATTTCGGTGTTCAGTATATTCAGTAACGTATTTTTAAACTTCGTAACACTGTATGGATATTCTGTAGAAGATTATAATATAAGTTCAGGATCTGCAAATGATTAACCCAATTGCAAATGTGATATGGTTATTATCTTAATCCGAAGTCTGGGCTCTGTCATTGCATTCGCATACTTTGCCGTGATGGCGGTGATTCTGACTCCGCCTTCTGTTTTGTTTACATTACAATTACATTTCCCCAAGCTTGGTGTCTGTAAACCCGACTTCAGAACTCTTTTAATGATATTATAATAGCATGATGACATTTAATAATAAAGAACAGAAGTCCTTTACCCGTTTAAGAATTAGCACATCTGATTCTCCACACTCAAGCCTGGCCAAAAGGTCGATATTCCCGACCTGAGTCTGGGTCCAGGGTCAGATAAGGCTACAGGATTCCAGGCCCAGCATTGTCCTCCTTCGCAGCAAAATGCAATCAGAGTGGCAAACAGATTACAGCGCTCTTTGATTCGACATTTCTCAGGGAGCAATTCAAGGCAACGAACCGTCGGCCGAA
>NC_051416.1:20409903-20410035 GCF_015228065.2 Penaeus monodon
GGCCTCACCTTTAAAGATAAGGAAGTCGGCGAAATCATTAGGCAGAGCGGAGGCCACCGAGGGACGCAGGCATTTTCTGTCTGGGGATGGCACCGCGAAGGCACCACGTGGCACTGCTTGAGGGGAGTGGGG
>NC_051416.1:20410439-20410544 GCF_015228065.2 Penaeus monodon
TCCACGACAAAACAGCTGATTGCGAAGACGGGAAAGCAGAGCGAGTGGGAGTTGTTGTAAGTCGGAACGAGACAAAAACAAACAAAAAAAATGTCTCGCGGGAGA
>NC_051416.1:20410929-20411139 GCF_015228065.2 Penaeus monodon
TAAGTGAGTGAAAGGAAACGAAATACGAAGAGATAGTCAGAACAGGAGATGATTAGCTAATCTATAAAAGTTTGTGTGAGAAAAAATCTGATTTTGGCGCAGATGAGGATTACGAGCTTGGTTGATTCCCTTTTAAACTTAAAATCATTTAATCCTGAACTGAACGTAATCCAAAATCTTAAAATTAAGTGAGATTAAATCTATCCCGAT
>NC_051416.1:20411192-20411691 GCF_015228065.2 Penaeus monodon
TTGAGTGTATTTAAGCTGAAATAAGATGGACTGAACTTAAAATTACGCTAAATCTAATAGAAACTTTATTTGAATCCACTTAAGCTACTGAAGTGGTTTCATCATAAACTGAACTTATCTAAACTTAAACTGAACATAGGCTTATTCAAAACTGAACTTATTCAAACATAGTTTCCTCTGAACATAGTTTCATTGTAAATTGAACTTACTTATTCAAACCTAAACTAAACATTTAAACATATTAAACACAGTTTCATTTTAAATAGAATACATTTAAACTTATTCTTAAACTAAAGTTACTCTGAAACGTTTAATCTTTTTACTGAATTTATTCAAACTCAAAACTAAAAACTGTTTACTCTTAAAGCGAACGTATTCGGAATTCAATTGAACTTCAAACTCAAACCGAAATCCATATATTCACCTACATTTTTTTTTTTTTTTTATCCGAATCCATTTTCTCACTCCACCTCCGCCGATACTGACACTTATACTTATA
>NC_051416.1:20412086-20412346 GCF_015228065.2 Penaeus monodon
TTTCCCTAAACTCTTACCCTTCAATTTCTTTCCTCGCTACATAAGCATCTTCCTGCCTTGCTTTTCTTATCCAGTCAAACAATAACAAAAAAAATGAAATAAAGAATGAGAAGCTAAAACAAAAACAAAAAAATACAAATAACATCAATGAACTTCTCGTACAAACTTCTTGATTACGAACAAACTTCCCCTCAACGAACACGTACGAGACGCTAAACTTCTCAGTCCATTACGTAGCACTGAGGGTGAGAGATGACATA
>NC_051416.1:20412381-20412943 GCF_015228065.2 Penaeus monodon
TCCCTTATCCTTATCCTTTTCTCCCTCTATCCCTTATCCTTCCCCCTTTCTTATCAGTTTTTTCCCCATCTCTTATCCTTTATCTCTCCCCTTCCTCTCCTCCCCTTCTATTATCCCTCCCTCTCCCCATTATCCCTCCCTCCTCCCCTTCCCTTATCTCTTTTCCATCCTCCTCCCCTTCCCCTTCTCTCCCCCTTCCCCTTCCTTATCTTTTGTCCCTCCCCCTCCCTCCCCCTTCCCCTCCCTTATCCCTTATCCCTCACCCTTCCCCACCCCCTTATCCCTCACCCTTATCCCTCCCTCCCCCCTCCTTCAACCCCCCCCTTCCAAGGTAAAGGACCAGACCCCCCCCCCTCACCCATCCCACTTACCCCCGAGGAAGCCAAATCAACCCCCGGGCGCTAATTGGTTCCTTAATTAAGAGAAATTACCCTTAAACCCATTTCTGGAAATGGGAATTATGATGGTTTGTATATCCTAAAAGAAAAAAAAAGGCGAGAGAGAGAGATGGTGGGTTTTGGTGGAATATATTTGCTTCGTTGTTTGTCATAAGATTTGAGAA
>NC_051416.1:20415506-20415697 GCF_015228065.2 Penaeus monodon
CGGGTATTTCCTGTCCCGAGAAGATGCTAAGGATGAACAAACTACTTCCCCCTCCCCCCTTTTCCCCTCCCCCCTTTTCCCCTCCCCCCTTTTCCCCTCCCCCCCTTTCCCGCTCCCTCTCCTCCCTACTTCCCTCTCTTCGACACACAATGTGGCGGATTTCGATCTTGTTTCCGTGAGTGGTTTTCATT
>NC_051416.1:20415936-20416342 GCF_015228065.2 Penaeus monodon
CTCTTAACACGTGTCTCTTAATACATATATCTATGCATCCGTATTTACTCGGTCACCCAACGACACAAAATCAGACCCGAGAAACATATCTATTTACCGAAGGCTGTGTATATATATATATAAATCCCATCAAAAAATGTCGACCGAATTTATAAGCCAAGGAATAATAAATCTGGAAAAGAATACGCAAGAAGCCGAGGAAAAATTTTTCCGCAACTTTGTGAGGTCGAGCGAACGTAAGGAACATCCCTGCAGCTACAGACTTCTTCTAACATTTTTCAACTTCTTCTAACATTTTTCAACTTTCACCGCCTCAGGGCCCGAGATGTCAAGAGGCTCGGAAGTTTTATTTTTGTTCGATATGATTATAAGACGTGGTGCTTACGGTCTACGCTGATGGGCACGT
>NC_051416.1:20417041-20417362 GCF_015228065.2 Penaeus monodon
TCCCCTCCCTCCCTCTTCCTTCCCCTCCCTTCCCCTCCCTTCCCCTCCCTTCCCCTCCCTTCCCCACCGTGTCAAAAGCTTTGGAAATATTTTCAGAAGGAACCGAGTCCTCGGTTTATTGTCTGCGTAAGGGAGTTCGAGAGTGTTTGCGCTTTGACGTGAGGAACAGCCAAGCTCTTCCACTGTTTCTCTGGACTGTCTTTCGAATACATGACCCTGCCTTTGCAACTTTAGGAGGATATATTGCCTTTGCAAAGCTCAGCTACTGTCTGTCGTCGCTACTAATAGATAGGGCAAAAGGGTTTCGTTCAGTGGTATTGA
>NC_051416.1:20418037-20418205 GCF_015228065.2 Penaeus monodon
CGCATCTCTTTTACTCCTACCCTTCCCAGGAAATACTCCCACAGACAAGACACATTAATTCTCTCTAACACGCTATCGACGTCTAACACCCTTCCAGCTTTCAAGACGGGGACGGTATGAGCCACGGTGCTTCATTACCTTTTGCTCTGTTCCTTCGAGGCTTCGATT
>NC_051416.1:20418532-20418758 GCF_015228065.2 Penaeus monodon
GAATTCAATTAAATGTGTAATGCAAGGGATAACGAACACACTTAAGGTATCATATTTATTTGTGCCACGTGTTTCCGTGTTATCTTTTACTCCCGTTTTTTTACTCTGACAAGCCATTATTGGGGTTATTTTTCACAATGGCACGAACTTCGTGGCCTGGAAATGGAAAAACAAAATTTCGAAATCGCTTCTCATGATACCTGGCGTTTAGACCTAATAGTCGTCT
>NC_051416.1:20418869-20419137 GCF_015228065.2 Penaeus monodon
CTCGTTTCCCGATCGCCCCTTCATTCCACTGAGACCAGTTCCCTCTGCCGGACGCTCTCTCCTGTATGCTTTATAATCCCGTATACCCCTTGTGAGTATCAGGCCAGCATATCAGACCTAATATTCCTCTCTGTATATGGAGTTGTGTATATTTTTTCCCCTTGGGATACTAATATTAAAGCGTTGAGTGGTCATAGGGAATGTGTGCAATGTAATTTTTCGAAGTTCATTGCTTATAAATCGCTAGTTTTAATTTTTGTTTTTGAAA
>NC_051416.1:20419222-20419588 GCF_015228065.2 Penaeus monodon
CTCTGTGTGGAGGATAACGAAATAAATCTAATCCGCATCTTACCTTCCCTGAAGAGCCGACCCATGCCCCAGTGCCCAGAGAGGAGCAGGAGGCGTCTGTGGGCGGCGTTGGCACTCCTGGCGTGGGCAGCCCTTGGAAGTGCCTCTCTCCCGATGGGCACGTACCCTGAGGCGCGGATCCCGAAGGACGCCGTCGCCTACGAGTTTGATGCCCCGTCGCTATGTGAGTGAGAGCCTTGATTAAAGTCCTTTTCTGCAACAAGTGAATAGCCATAACCACTGCTGATGGAAATCTGGAGCAAAGTCTATACAGGCCTTAGTCTGGAGTCCTCGGGGTCTTATCCCCCGGGATTATGCCGCCCACGC
>NC_051416.1:20425332-20425696 GCF_015228065.2 Penaeus monodon
TCTTAATCTAATAATCTTATAACTGCATGCTTATTAATGAAAAAAAAAATGTGCATTAGGATTTTCAGAAGAGCATCATTATCATCATTTTTCAAAAACGATTTCTCATTAGTTCATCTTTTTTATCTATCTACTCGTCTTTGCGTTTGGCTTCATTTCAAAAAGAGAAAAACGTTCACAGATTCACGTTTCGAAATTTCGTCGAAACTCAAAGAAATAAAACCTTTCAGACTCCACTGACAAACCACGTAATTGATAAAAGGTTTGTTTACACTACCCCGTGAGATGAGCACAAGCTAAGGCAAAGATGAGAAATTGATGGTTAAAAGCAGTTCCCTTAATTCTAAGTGTGAAGAAATGGGAG
>NC_051416.1:20428778-20428987 GCF_015228065.2 Penaeus monodon
AATAACCGGACGCCACATATAGCCGTTCCAAAATGAGCCTTTATTGATATATCTGAGTATCTGGTCTTCAATAACACTTCTACGAAGATTAATATGCGAAGAAACACGTGGTGCCGTCGACCCATTGATCAGAGGCGACGCGAAGATAAAGTGAAATGCCACGAGCCTCGGTCAGGTGCCACGGAGCTCGCTTTGTGCTGGGATTTACT
>NC_051416.1:20429597-20429817 GCF_015228065.2 Penaeus monodon
CCGTGTTTCCAGGTCACTGCATTCGGATGTGTGGCGTCGACCCCGACTGCCAGGCGTTCACCACAAACAGGACTGACTCAGGTGCGCTGCTTCAGGAGGCTGACCATTTGGTCTTTATGGAACTGACTTCATCATAAATTTATCCTATGAATATAACAGTTGTTAGTCAGGTGATATGTTTTGTCTGTCTTTGTTTGTGTCTTTGGGGAGGGATGGTTAC
>NC_051416.1:20429922-20430215 GCF_015228065.2 Penaeus monodon
CGAGTGTATGGTTGTGTGGATGAGTGTGCGTGTGTGCTTGTGTGAATGCAAATGTATCTTTCTGTATGCCAGTTTGTCTTTATGTACAATATGTAAGTATATATCTAATTCTTCCCCTCATTTCAAGGTGAAAGGAGCTGCTTCTTCAGCCGCATCAGTGTTGCCAACTTGAACTTGGCCTACAGCATCACCACCAATACCCACTTCAAACTTGGTTAGTTTTCATTGCCTAAACTTCTTCAATTCGCAAGCAGATTCTGTGCAAATGCTTTTCGCAATTATATTGTAACTCA
>NC_051416.1:20430276-20430408 GCF_015228065.2 Penaeus monodon
GACTGTTTCTATCCATCAGAACTTTTGCCTGCCGTTACTTCTATATAAAAGTATAATACCAGTAAATTTTCCTACATATGGGCCTTGTCTCTTCTCAAAAATTTGGAATATCAATAAGGAATAGTGAGAAAA
>NC_051416.1:20430541-20431081 GCF_015228065.2 Penaeus monodon
AGGAATAGTGACCAGAACTGTTCCACACATTCTTAAAGATTCCAGTCTAGATAAATCTTCCTCACAATTATTTTACTTCGTTCTCAGTGCTCTCAATATACTGATCACTATTTAAGGTCTCTACAGTATATTTCAGTATTGGTACCTTGATAAGATATTGGGTTTAAAATACTTACTCATGATTTCTGTACATCTTTTATCCTAATGTAAACACAGTTGTCGTCATTGGTGTTGATAACTTGAACTCTTCTCTTAAGTTAACTGTTTATATAGTTATCTAAGAAGTTAGGTCTGTTCAATCATGCATATTGCGAACTTTAATACTCTCCATTAATTGTCACTGTGAGATAAACACTTACCATACAGCATAGTCTCTCGCTCTCTCTTCTCTCGACCTCATAATCGTTTTTTGTCATTTTCTTCTTTATAACACTATCTTTTTCTAACATGAACTATGCATATTTGCATAAACCATGACGAAAGCTTTGATTACTCATCGTTGATACAATATAATGGTTATGTCTCCGCTTTTGGTACGGA
>NC_051416.1:20431774-20432595 GCF_015228065.2 Penaeus monodon
TTTTACATGAACAGAAAAAATATCCTGAAATCTTCTCCCCCCCCCCCCAGACGGGTCACCAATCCCACTGGCACCACCACCCAGTGCCGCCGCAGCCTCTGGTGATCCTCCAACATCTCCAACACCAACGGAAATCCCTGGCAATACTACAGCGTCTCCACCAACGAGCATCTCTACCAATCCTCCGACGTCTCCTCCAACATCTCCTCCAACATCTCCACCAACAGCCAGTATCACTAACAATCCTCCAACATCTCTACCAACATCTCCATCTCCTCCAACATCTCCACCAACAGCCAGTATCACTAACAATCCTCCAACATCTCCACCAACAACCAGTATCACTAACAATCCTCCATCTCCTCCAACATCTCCACCAACAGCCAGTGTCACTAACAATCCTCCAACATCTCCTCCAACAAGCAACACTAACAATCCTCCAACATCTCCAACATCTCCAACAGCCAGTATCACTAACAATCCTCCATCTCCTCCAACATCTCCACCAACAGCCAGTGTCACTAACAATCCTCCAACATCTCCAACAAGCATCACTAACAATCCTCCAACATCTCCACCAACAGCAAGCATCCCTAACAATTCTCCAACAAGCATCTTCAACAATCTGCCAACATCACCAACAAGCAACGCTAACAATCCTCCAATATCTCTACCAACAATCCTCTCCAACAATCCTCCAACATCACCACCAACATTAATCTTCAACAATCCTCCAACATCACCACCAACCACCTCTCAACTAAATACATTTACATCATCGACAACACTTTCGTCAACTATTGCTGCTGCTAAAAGTGGAG
>NC_051416.1:20432793-20433048 GCF_015228065.2 Penaeus monodon
ATACCTCTACGAAAAGTATGTACCGCTATCCATACCCTATAAATGTATATAACGCTGTTTTAATTACGTGCCTATAGAGAATCACACACACACCCCTCCCCCGGCAGTGTTCCTGTCCGTCGACTCGACCACCGACGGTTCCTTCAACAGCCTAAAGGCGGTCTGTGCCGCAGAGAACGGCCAGCCTGCTTACCTCACCTCCATGGACACTCTCGACAGCTTCACCGACGAAAATTCTGGTGAGTGTTATCGGTG
>NC_051416.1:20433392-20433566 GCF_015228065.2 Penaeus monodon
GCTCCAGAAATAATCCTTTTTGGAATCATCCTTCACAGGTGCCATAAATAATGGAGCTTGGACGATCCTTACTGGCGATCCTGCTAACCCGATGTGGCCGGACGGTACAGCTTACTCGAACACAGACGTCACCTATGACATCGTAAATATGACCTGTCCTAACTCGGTTATCTA
>NC_051416.1:20433911-20434252 GCF_015228065.2 Penaeus monodon
TTTGGGTGTGTGTGCAGTAGAAACACCAGCATTTGTAATTTTGAAAATGACAACAGAAAATGAAGTTCATGGAAATAATAAACTTCACACTTTTCGATTCCTTTTTTCAGAAGCGTTCGTACATGGGAAGTGGATGTTTTCACCTGAGCAACGAAAAGGCTTTCTATGCCTTCCCATGCAAACTGTTTTTCCCAAGGAAGGTAGTGTGCGTGTACTAAGGGACTTCACCAACACATTTGCTCCAAAAGAAACGACGAAAATTATATGTGTACACTTTACATCCCACCCCCTTACACATATATTTACACTCATAACACAGACGTGTACTAATTCGCACGCAA
>NC_051416.1:20434672-20435302 GCF_015228065.2 Penaeus monodon
TGGACATTTTTTTCCCAATGACCTGAAGATTTTCTATTCTATTTTTCTTAGTCGTAAGATTAAACTTGCTACAATATCTGTATCACACGTAACAATGGGACTTCAATACACTGACACTATATGCAAAGAGTGAAAGAACACCAAGATTAAGTGCAGGCTTAGCACTTAGGATAAGGTTAATACTTTATACTTAGTTAATACTAGTCTATAACGCTTTTATTTCATAGCCTTTTCAAGCTGGTTGTCATCTCAAAACCTCTTCTAAAGCCGTATTTGAAAGAGGCAAAACTCTGATCTTCTGCCAGTTTATTATAAACAGTTGATTAGTTTTTTCATGAGGGTATAAAATGATTGTAATAAAGCTATATTATTCAAGCATTAAAGGAGTATGCTAGGAACATAAGCACTTTTCTGATGGCTACAAACTGCCATTAATGCAAAATTAGTAGTATTATATTAACAAATCTGAATGTTGCATTGTTTTATCCATAGTCAAACTATTACTGCTTACTGTAGAACTTTTTTTGTATGTTTCTCTTGGTTTTCTGTCCTCTCATATTTCTTGCAAAAAAAAGTTACAGCAAAAGTTTGTTTGAAATCAGTTTTTTTCAGAAATAATGTTATGCTATC
>NC_051416.1:20435363-20436613 GCF_015228065.2 Penaeus monodon
TCATCAGTTTTCCATGACAAAATCATTATTTCTTTCCAGGAACTAATTACTGATTAACAATGTTCTTTTATTCCTGAAGCCATAAGCTAGATTGCTGGAAAAATGTACAATGAATTGTTCACTTGCGAAACAAATGCATTTTGATTTAATGTATCTTTTAGTTATATTTTTCTATTTCTCTATTTTAATAAACTAAAAACCTTTATCATATGAGATATATTAACAAGTGCCTTCATTTTTCAGAACTGATAAATTAATTTCATACTTATTTCCAGTATAACTTTAGTATTTTCCATGTTATTAGATGAAACCGTGAGCCAAGTTGTATATAGTAAAGAAGAGGGGAAAAAAATTGTAGTGTGTATATATAAATTGTGAAAAAAAAATAATAGCTATATTTATGCAGTACATTTCAGACCAAAAAGGTTCTAAAGGCAAAACTTCATCCAGCTTCAAATTATTTATTGTAAATGTTTAGTTGCTCCTAAGCTACTAACCTGAATTATCAGATAGTATAATAATTTCATCAGATTTCATTAAATTTCTCGTTATATCTACTATCTCTCTTATATTGACCTTTTACTATACGCTCATTATGTAAACAAGAGGACAAAGCAAAAGGATTAAGGATTTCCAAAGGCAAAATAATGACTTGTGTGGAAAAAAAAGTCTTGAACATTGTTACATGTACTGGTAATAGTATTATACACTGTACATTAAAAAATATGTTAATTCTTCACATAAACCTGACACAGTGAAAACTTTTGTAAAACTGTTATCTATAACCTTGCAGGGTGCAAGACAGAAAGAGTTAATAATTAACTTCGCTTTGATAAAGCTGGTGGTTCCAGAGATTACTCAAATTAATTTTTTAATAGTAATCTCACATATACTTTACTCATGAAAAAAATTTGCTCAGTTGGGCACACAATCATGTCAGATCACTTCCAGCCCTACTTAACCACAACCGCCAGTGAAGATGCAGCATTTGGATAATTGGATTAGGTGTGTTGATGTAGTTTACTTGTGTATACAGGAAAACTAATTGCAAACTGGCACTTGTAAGCATAGACTTATTTGATTAACTTCTTTAAGATGAGTTTCTTGCTTCCTCTGACTTTAAATAAAAATATCTGACAGCATAAAGATGGAAAAAATGAAGAAATAATGAACCAGTTTTTGATACTCACAAACTGACCTTTCACTTCATTTAAAGTTTGTACAAATTTCATAAACTGAGCCTATGGGAG
>NC_051416.1:20436684-20437585 GCF_015228065.2 Penaeus monodon
TTTGGCAGTTTAATCTGTTACATTTTCTCTTATATTTAATGTAACTTAAAGTTGATCCATGGCATAAAATGAATCTGTCTTGTTTCTTATTCTTTTTCTCTTCTTCATAAAAAACAAGTTTATAAAGTTTATAAACAACTAAAAACTAACAGTTTCTAAACAACTTCAGAATTATCAGGATTATCACAATGAGAATTCTGAGGTAATAAGGACAGACTTCAGAATTATCAGGATTATCACAATGAGAATTCTGAGGTAATAAGGACAGAAATTAGAAAGAAGAAAAAATCTGACCAACAAACCATTAAAAAAAATATATATATATATCCAACAATATCAAAATTGATAAAAATTATTACAAAATTAGATAAAAACAACCAAGCTGACAAAGTAACATTTTAAATATACAAAACAATGAGAAATTAAGGAGTTTGCAGCAGACAAAGTTGACACTAAATAAAGCACATTGTGACACTGCAAATGGATATAACAAAGAAAGTTTTGCATCACTATCATTTGCTAATGACATATACTCTTGGTAATGAGCACACCTAACAATATCTTAACTACTGATTTTTTTTTTTTTGTGCTGTCAAAACTAAGTATACAATAGGAACCATTATGTTGTTAAATTACCTTATTACCTTTTGCACTAGAAATAAAATATTAATGATAGCTTGCTCTATGACCTCAAAAAGGGAAAAAGAAAGAGGAAAAGGAGGTAGTATGTAGGAGGACCAAAAAGGAGTAAAATTATTTCTATTCCTGAAGATTCTAATTTTTTTAGATAATTACCTCTTGGGGAATTTTGGGATTTGAAACTTCTACCGAATATTACTTCATCTTCTCTTTTTTTGGCCAAAATATATCTCTTCTCTACTAAGTGCATTCCTTCTGTTCA
>NC_051416.1:20437879-20438400 GCF_015228065.2 Penaeus monodon
TACCTGCACTTCCTCTGTCCACTACTCTTCTGTATTTGCTATTACTGGCCTTTAACATATACTTTTTTTCATTCGTAATATACACATCTTCAAATATCTATTCACCTTTTGCAAAAGACTTAGATCACAACCAAAGGGAATGTTTGAAATATACTTGCACTGATCTATAAATATAAATCACACATATTCTTAATTCCCAACACAAAAGTATACCCCATCAAATATGTGACTTCCTTACCTGAATAACTGCAACATACAACAGTTACTGTAGTCTGAGGCAACTCATAACATACAGTACTAGCTGCAGAGATACGAGAAACATAAGTGAAAATCCCGCACATGCTATAAAAAAAAAAAATCTTGTCAGGTATTGAGATTTTAGAAAGTTAAAATAGGAGTTCAAAATTTCCCAAGAATATGCTTCATTCCTTTCCTTCTCATTATTTCCTAATCAGATACTTTATTTCTATTCATTATTAACCAGACAATCTCACTCTGCACTTTTCCTTTTTTTATAATCT
>NC_051416.1:20438574-20438705 GCF_015228065.2 Penaeus monodon
TTCCCCTGTGATACTGTCTGATTGAGGTCTATTTGACTTGTCTTTCCTTCCTCTATTTCTTCCTCCCTAATTTCCTTTCTGCTTGCAACCAATCAACTAACTGATTCACATGCCCACCCACCCACCCTCAA
>NC_051416.1:20438981-20441189 GCF_015228065.2 Penaeus monodon
ATTTAGATTGTAATACACAACCATAATACATAACAAAATCTAGCAACCAAAGTGAGCATTGTACAGTACATCAGTATTATGAACTAATAACATAAAATGCTGATTAGTACAAAACAATATTGTTTTACTTTCTCCATCTCCTCAAATCAATAAAATCTGTACTTCGAAATTCTTGACAATATCAAAGAGAAATCACAAAACAGCTTTCTTTATGGAGTTCAAGGTTAAGTATTTCAACATTTGTAAAGTATACAAAGAGACTTGTTAAAGAAAATCATTGCACTTCAAAGGAATGGCTAGTCTTCAAATGAACCTGCTATATCACCTTGTAATAACACTTTACACAAATTCATAAGTATCCCTGAATGAATAAAACAATAAATGGAATTATGATAGGAACTTCCGTGATATTTCTATCCAACATGACTGAATCTATGGAATATTCTTTGCTCACAAACCCTCTGGAAGTTTTACATCACTCCAGTATTCAGGACCTTTGATATCACGCATATCTCTTGGCACAAAGTCTCCCTTCGAGAAATAGGTGGATAGGTGAGGCAGCTCTAATAATTCTGGCCTGAAGTGGTGCAGCAGATATATCCAACAATCAATTGCCTCCTTAGATTCCTGCATCCTGGCTTTTACCATCTGAAAATAAAGGAACATACTGTGTACCATTTATTTATTTTACATTGAGCATAGTCCTGTATATCTACCTTCTATTTTACAAGTACTTTTTATTCCAATACTCTTACTTTCCTAGCACACATGGAAACTGGAACTATATATGAAACCTGTTGTCAAATATATCTTTTTGCTCTTTACCCCAGATGCATAATATTCATTTCAAGCAATTTACAGCTAGCAAGAATTTTTTTTTTTTTTCTAGCAACTGATGTATCTGGTAAAAGACTTGATACTAAGCATGGCTAGGTAAGTCATATGCTACCAAGTCATATGCTAGACATCACAAACTACCAGACTAAGAGTAAGATTTTGCAATATAGCACTTCTTTCTTTCTGCATCTGATTTTCAAGTGGCTGGATTTACATAGGCCATAACAAGCACAGAAATACAGTGCAAATAATCATAATGTTTAAGGTACCTAAGCACTTAATTTCCTGTGTGGCATTCAAGTACGTATGTACCTGTGGATGAACTAGCTGTTTCAAATATTTGGTGGCAATCTCATCTCTGTTATTATATAAGATAATTGTCTAAAGTGCTATTTTGCAGTGGGCATTCCTTTGACAATTTGTTTATAATTACTGATCTGTAATTACTAAGTGCATGTCTTTGATTACTGATCTGCAGGTAATTCTCAAACTTACTGTATCTGGGGTTAAGAAATTTTATACATTATATATGTTAGCCTGCTTTATCTCTCCTGTCTCTGCATTTATTCCAACAAAAGTAGCTTCTTCTTCCCCTCTAACTAAAAGGAAATATACTATGTATTCTTTCACTGATTTAAAAATTTGTATTTCTGTACCACTCATTGATAATATCACATATCAACTTAAGTACCACACTATCTACAAAAACTTTAAACTTACAGCTTTCAAACTTTTAACAAAAGTAAAAGCTGAGAGTCTTTCACTGCAAGTTTTTAATCGGTTACTCTTAGCCACTTTTTGGTGCTTGACTTTCCTGAACTTAACGGTGTGGGATACCATTCATTATCCCAATTATCTGTGCAACTGCCATCAATTTACTGTCTTGTCTTGATATACAAATTCCTTAAATAATTACATGAAGAATGAAGTAGATAAACTTTAGTATTTATTTTCTCATAAATGTATCAAATCATAAATGTTTTTGATCTCCTTCTTCACATAATATCGAAATATGTTATTGAAGACTATAATAATTTGGTAAATTTTCTCCCTCATAAGCACTCTGACTATTGCAAATGTACCCTTATCTTTATAGCTATCTATGGAATATATTACAAAAAATCAAAGAATGTTCATCAACAAATTATCATATCCCATCAACTAATCTCTTAACACAACATAACTTACCTTTCTCTCATAATACTTGGGATGTGCTTCCAAAATATCAAGCCTGGACAACATTTGCTCGTCAACTTCATATACCTCACCCTCAATTTGCTGAAACAGATGTTATACAATAAATATTTCATTGTGCAACTGATACATTTCTACAGATTAAAGACACACTGCACATTTTCACATAACTTTGAA
>NC_051416.1:20441582-20442036 GCF_015228065.2 Penaeus monodon
CTTTGTTGTTTAAATTGTCAATGACAGCATAAATTCTTTTCAAGATTACTATTTTTCCCCACGTCTAAAGATATAATTCACAAATTCCCAATCTGAAGATACGACTTATCTTTGAGTATTGATTTGCAAATCCTCCCCAGTTTAATACAAAACATGAAATATAAATATTACTCATGCATATAAAATTTCAGATCACCATGGAGGATTTCAGAAAATAATAAATTAGACTTTTCCATAAGTGTCTCTCATACACTCGAAGAAGAACTGTGTGTACAGAGTTTTTTTTTTTTTTAACTATCAAATTCAGTTCAAAGATTGAATTATGACAGTGCATTACCAACCCCTAAAGCTATAAATATAATCTAGGGACTTAGATTCTGACTGTCTAAATAATTAGAGTTCGGATTTATACTACAAAGTTCATGAATAACTAATGAATCTCTTAGACCTGCCA
>NC_051416.1:20442121-20442946 GCF_015228065.2 Penaeus monodon
CATACACACACACATATGCATATGATAAATAATAATTACTCTGAAGATGCAATGCTGTTAGCGAGAATAGGATGTAAATGCAAATGCTGCAAAAGAATCCTGTAGATTTGTTAACAATAAAATTAAAGAATTATATGACAAATAAAATGAAGTGGATAATTACAATCCAGGAATTATGGGATGAAAACTGCTTGAATTTTCTTCAATACTTCAACATTTATCAATTCAAGAACGGATCAGATTTACAATGACAATAAATATACATCACATGATGAAGAAATAAGATCTTGTTTTTGGATAATAATCTTCTCATTCACAAACCTTTCATGGCGAGAGCGAATTTATATTAACAATTATGTTTAAGTTGAATTTTGAAGTGAAAAGCACATAAACTATGTGAAAAAAAACTTCCACAATTCAGAAAACTTCTAAACTTCTCAAGTACTTCCAGCAAGGGATTATTATATGACAACAATATAAAACACCCCTTCAGATTTTAAAACTAAAGAAAGTACTATACCTTTCCAGTCCCAGGGGATGCGAGTACATAGGGAATATTGTATCGAGAAGCGACAACAAGAGGAAACTTCTCCTCAGTTGTGGCAAGTCCTCGTAAATGACCCTCTCCGTTTGCCTTGTCCGTCAGCCAGTGATGATTAGGCTGGGTTTGCTTGAGGGAGCCATACACAAAGACTAAATTGCGGGACATTGTACTGAAACACACCAATAAAATATAGATGTAGAATTTCCATAGAGACTATTTCACAGATTTTCTTAATTTAATGATAATTCATAAACTACAACATCTAAGTTAGAGCTTCAGGT
>NC_051416.1:20443449-20444211 GCF_015228065.2 Penaeus monodon
AAGATATAGTACATCAACAAATGAAATATTTTAAAAACTTCAACTCTAAATCATTACAAATTTGTCTTACAAAAAAAAAAAAGGCTAATTCCCAACAACAAATTTCATGCACTTATAAAAACCCTCTATACCTCTACACTACATAATCCAAATAATTTCTTTCTCTCAAGTACCTCTCTCGCCACCCCTCAGGAGACTTGACGTAAGTCGAACATATCACTATCGCTAAAAGCAGTACGAGAGCCAACACCAAGAGAGATTTTGGGTTCTTCCATGGGAATCTACAAGTATTTGATCAATGTAAGAGGGTCATGTTTTATAATATACTGATTTTTTTTTTTTTTTATGACATTTATGGTGAATGTGAGACAAAGCAGACTACCATATTAATAAAAAATATTAAAAAATTATTGAGATGTGAATATCATATTTATCTCAGACTTATCCCATAACAGACTTTCATTTCTTGGATTTTCTGTAAAGAAGAGTAATGAATCAATTTGTACAAACAATTTAAAAAATAACAAATAAATGGACATACCGGCAAACATTCATTATTATCATAACTCTTTGAGTGGATCCTTGGCAAACCTCGAAATGGACTATTTTCCGAGATTTCTTGAATTTATAGTCTCTCTGTTAAGAGTTTAAGTGACATTAGTAACCCTGCCTTTCAGGATAGATGGTATATATCTCTCTTACTTTCTACATTCCTTTATTATTTAGATTTCTAGTTTGTTTGTTTTTTCTAGTTCTCTTGGT
>NC_051416.1:20444483-20444565 GCF_015228065.2 Penaeus monodon
CTAAACCCATCATTTTCATATTCTACCAATATTCTAAGGAGCGTTTGTGTCACACACTCCTACAGACATGCTGACTCTCTGA
>NC_051416.1:20444686-20445012 GCF_015228065.2 Penaeus monodon
AGCTTTCCTCTCTTTTACCCTCACACTTAACACATTTTTCTACTTTAAAAATTTTATATTTTTTCTTATTTCTTAAACTAATAATTTTTCTAAGTATAATTCATCTAGGTAGGGTGAAGAACCCAGCTAGCACTAAGACACCCCATGTCACCCCAATATACAAGAAATCTCTTTTCGTTCAAAATTCCTCTGTAGAATTGGAGCTCTGAATCTTATATATATATATAAGATTCAGAGAGATAAAGCTCTAATAATATGCCTATTATCATCCTTGTCATAGACACAGATTTAACTTATTACAACGGAAGCAATATCAGCTTGACCAA
>NC_051416.1:20445062-20445186 GCF_015228065.2 Penaeus monodon
TACTTATACTATATTTCCTGCCAAGAGAATAGTCAGCTGAACATAAGTAAGTAAATCAAGCACTTGTGAAATGGAGGTCTCTCAGTTTTACAGTTATTATCACATTTGAATACTTTACAATGGT
>NC_051416.1:20445502-20445859 GCF_015228065.2 Penaeus monodon
GTTTGCCTTTACCATTGTAAAGTATTCAAATAATCACTGTAAAATTGAAAGACCTTCATTTCACAAGTACTTACTGATTTACAGATGTTCTGCTTTCCATTCTCTTGGCAGGAAATGTGCTATAACTAGTGGCCTAGCTGATATTTCTGTGGTGATAAGGTAAATCTATGTCCATAATAAATATTATAATAGGCATATATGATCCAGAGTGATATACCTGTAATTCTACAGATGAATTAGAGGAATATTGAGAGAAAGGAGATTTCTTGTATATTGGGGCGCGATGGGCATTATAACGTATTTCCTAGTTCTTCACCCTTCGGGTTACACGCTGGTATTTGGTAGGTTACAGCACTG
>NC_051416.1:20445909-20446560 GCF_015228065.2 Penaeus monodon
TGGAACTTAGATGATTAATGACATAATGACAAGGGTATAATAATAAATAATGATTTATTACTTTAAGAAATATAGCCACATAACATAGAGAATATCTTGTATGCTAAATTGAGACGGAAATAGTAAATGCTAATCTACAGTAAAAGACAACCCAAAATTAACCGAAAAGAAACCATGCTATTGTAAAAAAAAATCAAATTGGCTCCCAACGTTGTATAAATCAACTTGCGCGCATGTAAGATAAAGGCGTAGTTATTTATTACAAGTTCTCCCAGTGGCTCCAGCCCTTGCGGCGCCAAAACGCTCGGCCAAATATTTATCCTGACATAGGGTCTGAAGGCATTTCTGGTGACCTATCATCAAGCCTTATGTCACTAGAGTATATGTGGTCCATTGGTCATACCTTACCCCTCTTTGATATTTTGTACATTACATGTTTCCTAAATATCCTACGTTACATAATTTTTTTTTTTTTTTATATTACTATTCTACATTTCATGCAAAAAATTTCCCTTGTAATATATGGCTGCTGAAAACTGAAAAAAATCCCTATCATTCTTACAGTGAATAAAATAATGGTTATATGCTTACAAACGACAAGTTATCACAAATATTCTTTCTCCATAAACCACCACTGAATACGAGATAGTT
>NC_051416.1:20446676-20447255 GCF_015228065.2 Penaeus monodon
TATCACAAATATTCTTTCTCCATAAATCACCACTGAATACGAGATAGGATATGGTAATTCACAAGGTGTAATAATTCAGCCTTTAATGCAGTCTCTACCTTTCAAATTACTTTTTTTTTCAGTTCTTTAAAGGGTATTCCTACATTCTGCAAAACTAGCTTGACTTACTGACATTATAAGTTTAATTACACTTACATACAAGTAATTATTTTCCGTGTGAATTACAAGAAACCCGATGCCACGTGCCAGGTTTCTCTATAAAAAAAACAAAAACATTTTTATCATTACCCCATGTATATATAAATCAATAATAACATTAAAATCCCTCAGTCCTTTAATATTTAAAGAATGTATGAATCCACAAGGACAAGAGTTGTTTTTATAACGAGTTAAATATATATATATAAGAGGAAAAGTTGCCGGTTAGAGTCGCGTGATATTTCTTAGTGTCATAAGGCGGGAAATTTTGAATGTGGTTTGTGTGTTCTTTATTTTTTTTTTTTTCTCCGTTTTAGTAAGGGTAATGGGATCTGCTGATACTTAGCTTTTCCTTGTAAAGATTTAAGCGAGGATGGTAAG
>NC_051416.1:20447282-20447432 GCF_015228065.2 Penaeus monodon
AGAATGGGGGTGAGGGGGGGGAGCAGCGCATCTAATCAGTTAAATATAACTTGTTATCTTTTGTCTTTTTTAAATATTTAACGTTGAGCTTTTCATTTGTGTGAAATGACGTAAATGTGGTGGGACGGGGATCGGGACTGGCATATGCAC
>NC_051416.1:20450468-20451703 GCF_015228065.2 Penaeus monodon
CTTTCTGAGTAGGCTAAATGTATAAAACAACTCACGTTGCATGAACCTTCCTCCTCGCAGGCATCGCTCACTCGTGCTTGGAGAACACGTCATCGGGAAGGATTTTCACCTGTGTTGAATTCCTGTCGAGATGCAGCTTTAGTCCTCTATTCCATTGCTAGCAAAGACATAAATGTAATTGGATCAAAAAGGGAAATTGGTCATATAAAAAAAAATAAATGTTTGTGATTATATAGATTAAAGTGTCGAGCGTCAGAGTTGCATGAACTTTGTTATATCGAGTTCAAGGCCGATAAACGTTTCCTTGGGGGAAGGGGGAGGGCTTTTTTAACATAGTTCCTCCGCCTAAGGAGAAAAAAAAACACTGATAAAGAAGGAATATTGCCGAGGGGGAGAGGTCACGGAAGGAGACAGTTGCCAAGACTCACAAGATTGGCCGTCAGTTCGTACTTGTAACTGCCGGTGGAAGGTTGTTATTACCATCGCTTCCCGGAGTATACTTTACAGGAGATTTAGAGGAAAGGAAAAGAGGAATACCAAACTAGGAAGTATTAAAGCACACAATTCATGAACATGCAAACTATGGAGAGATACGAGACTCACGTGTAATGCTTTTTTGAAACCAGTAGAAAAATCATTAAAATAAGGTGATCGTGAGAAAGCCGAAGTACATCACGTGGCGAAAAAAAATTAAATATAATTTTTATTTCCAAACCGCGGGAAATATCTTACTTTTTTTCAAACCGTGTACACTATTATATCATACATTATACTGCCTCCGACCACCACGCCAATGGCCCATAAACTAACCCGCTCGCTGCCGCTGCTGACTCTGCTCGGCGTCGCCCTCATCTACTACTGGTCGTCGCCTCCTTCAGATAACGTCAGCGTCCGCCTCCTCCAGGACGGGCAGCTCCTCGACCTCGACCTCTCCGACACCCAGATGCACGACATCCTGAAGAAGACGGAGAGCCTTCAACACATCACAGACCTGACCTCCTCCTCGCGACGTCCCCAACTCCAGAACGAGACCCGGAATGGCCTGGAGGATTTCGTGGTGATCAATAATAAGGTGTATGCCAGGGGCGACCCGCTCCCGAAGAAGAAGCTCAAGATCCCCGTTCTGAAGCCGACGACGGGGAGGTCGCTCAGGAGGATGGACTTCGCCAGGTTCAAGGGAGAGGTAAGGGAGAGGAGACGGAGCTTGTCATTTTCTTTCTCTTAAATCCTGTCGT
>NC_051416.1:20452426-20452680 GCF_015228065.2 Penaeus monodon
TCGTCCCATATAATCCCTAATCCCTTCTGCAGGAGAGGAAGTTCATGGAAGGGCGTCGCAAAGAATTCCTGGACAGGGCATCGCGTCTCAGCTCCATGTGCAAAGCCAGATCCAAGCTCATTGCGTCCAAGCCTGTGACTCTGATATGGGACCTTAAGCATCAGCCTGGCGTGGTCTGGTGCCCGAGCCATCAGGTATAGACGGGGGTTGTGTGTTGGGGAGGTGGTGGTGGGGGTGGGGGGTTGAGGGGGGAT
>NC_051416.1:20453500-20454069 GCF_015228065.2 Penaeus monodon
GCGTAATCATAAGCCTGAAAAAATCCGGTGGGTTTATTCCCGTTAGGTCACCGCTCTCTGTCTTCACTTCTCTGTGTAGCGGGATTACTCGAAAGTTGCCGATTAGTAATTTATTTTTATTTTTTCCTCGCTCTTGTTTTCCAAAGTCAAACACTTTGTCGAAATCCCCGAGGGAATTGTTAAATGAAGGAATTATGTTCTTGGATGTTAAGACTGCCATAACGTAGTTTTTTTATTTATTATTTTTCAGGGGAATTAGGTTTAATAACTTGACAAGAAGAGGTTATTGAGTACGTGGATACTATATGTTACTAAGGTCATATTTTTAAATAAACAAATAACACTGTTTTTCCAATATGTATCAACAAAATTGCGTGTAACAGTGATATTAAGAATGATCTTCTGTTATAGTAGTTAATGATTGTGTAAATTATATGTATAAAATGTATGTAGAATGTCCTCGTTTCAATGTGATAAGTTTTTTATTTTTCTAATTATCATTTTCATGGTAAAGGCGTCTTCGTTAATATAGAGCGAAAAAATAATGATTTATTAAATGAATGTAGATG
>NC_051416.1:20454375-20454487 GCF_015228065.2 Penaeus monodon
CTAACGAGAACTTGAGTAAAGAAATGACCGCTATTCTTCTGCCCAAAGACCACCACGTCATCTACCCTTCTGAAGTCCCTGCGGCCTCCCCGCGCGAACGAGGATCAGCCAG
>NC_051416.1:20455468-20455662 GCF_015228065.2 Penaeus monodon
CAAGAGCAAGAACTTCAGAGGCTGACCTTCCCTTGCCCGACAGAAGAAGACAAAACGACTCAGTGTTTTCAACGCCTACCCTCCTCCAGACGACCAAGACGACCTGAACCGCGCCTTCAGGAGTGCTGTGCGGGTCATCAGCGTCAGGCATCCCTTCTTCAGGTAGGTCCTTGGGGGTACTTGTGTTTACGTGA
>NC_051416.1:20455932-20456190 GCF_015228065.2 Penaeus monodon
CCCCCCCTCCACCTCACCCTCCCTTTCCTTCCAGCCTGCTCTCCATCTACCGGGACAAATTTAACAAACTGAACCTGAAGCCGAATAAAGCTCGCTTCAGGGAGCTTCAGACGCGGATTATTTCACGATATCGAGCCACCAATAGCACCGAATCCTCTCCTTTCCCGACGTTTGAGGAGTTCGTGAAATATATCGTCGATCTCACGAAAGATTTCAAGACCTTGGGGGATTGGGAAGGGACGGTGAGAGACACGCCGT
>NC_051416.1:20458045-20458358 GCF_015228065.2 Penaeus monodon
GATCCCGCTGTGGGTGCAATGCAACGTGTGCGGCAGCGACTACACCCTCGTCCTCAAGATGGAGACCCTGGCCGAGGACGAGCGCTTCCTCGCCCTTCTGGCTGACTACGAAGAGTTTCAGGTGAGTGCCTGCCGGAGCCAAGTTGCCTCTACGTTGCTCCAAAACTAGGGGGTGGAAGTTTTTAGTCAGCTTCGCTTATCTTATGTTCCATTCAGAAGCCGTTGGTTCTTTGTTTCGTTTCTGTGTAGTTTTTGACAAATGTAAAAGTTGAAGAAAAGTTGTGGTAGTGAGGAGTTCGTGACATAAAATCGG
>NC_051416.1:20458590-20459029 GCF_015228065.2 Penaeus monodon
CTCTCAATATCCCTATTTCCTATATTTTTCCTACTCGTTTCCCCCACCAGCCTGGCCCCCACGAGGATAAACCTGAAGAGAGTGTCCCACAGGAATTCTCACAACTCAACTACCAGCAGTTACAGCAGCTTCACCAGCGGTACCTCCTCGACTTCCAGCTCTTCGGGTACAAAATAGACCAGGAATTCTTCAAAATGGCAAGAAGCACATAGCTGGTTCTGGAGTTTGAAAACGCAGGATGCAGATATACAGGATCTAGTACTAAGAGTTTATTTTTCTGTGTATAAAGTTTCATTGCGTGGCTATATTTGTCAATAGTTCTAAATGTAGGTCTAGCATATATATCCTTACATATATATCCTTTCTTCTTCGAAAAGTAATCACCGTTGCAAACGAAGCACACTTTTTATATAATATGCAATTAATCAAAGACAGTAGA
>NC_051416.1:20459103-20459278 GCF_015228065.2 Penaeus monodon
TGATTAACTGTATTCTGTCCCGCCAAAGTCCTAAGCACGAGCTGACTTTGCTGAGCAGTTAATCCAGGTGCACAGAGAGTATGTGTAAGTGTATGAATACATTCTTTTTCTGTGTTCACATATGCTCGATTGCTTATGTACAGTATATGTGTAAGCACATAATGTAAACAATTGC
>NC_051416.1:20459443-20459530 GCF_015228065.2 Penaeus monodon
ATACGTGCACGAGACTATAATTGTTCTACATTAGAACAAAAAATTTATCTCAAAATTATGGAAATATTCTACATTAGAACATCTAAT
>NC_051416.1:20459577-20460198 GCF_015228065.2 Penaeus monodon
ATTCATTTACATTATGTGTTTACATATAAAGACTATTTTTATAGCCCAAAGTTGTAATAGAATATCGTACAATTTGAATTGAAAATAAGAAATTACAAATCGTGTTTCACATTCATCATTCCCCAGGGTAAACAAATCAAGGTTAATGTATAAGTGCGAACCACTTTTTTATTTATTTGTTTATTCAGTAGTACACAAACTGCCTACGATACAGATGACTGGTCCCTCAAAAAGCCAGAAGATCAGTATTATCGGCCCCCGAGCCAAGGTAACTGGTTCCTCAGTATTATCGGTAGGAGCCACGAGCCAAATTCCTAGGGCCCAAAAAAAGGTTTGTTCAGGCCCTGTGACAAAACACCCTTCGCATGGAATGTCAAGATCGCTACTATAACGTGTAACAGTGGAGCATATATTATCATACGAAAAAGTATCCAAAGTAAATGGATAATACATATATTTTTTATCTTTTCTTTTCTAGATAAAAATGTTTTTGAGTAGACAACCCTTTTAAATGTTTTAAGAGTGACTTTGATAATAAATCTTTATAAATTCAGAGTCTGTTAGGTCGCTGAATATAACTGTGCATTCTCATGCTCATGCATCCTCCAGTTTTATGCATAC
>NC_051416.1:20460302-20460779 GCF_015228065.2 Penaeus monodon
AATTTGATCCTTTGTAAACCGCTAAAGGAAATTTAAGAAGATAAGTAAATTTAACTGATGAAGTGATTAATGACAGAACGCTCTACCATGGCGATAAAAAACACACAATAGTTTCAAAAACCTTTCTGAAAAACAAAAGAGAATTTAAAAATCGCCAATATTTCAACATTTATATGTACAGAAATAAACAGTTCATAGTTACCATGCATCCTACAAGAGTTTAATGATAACCTAAGACTACCCCGGAAAAAAAATATGGGATGAAGCGATACATAAAGAAAGAAATAGATCCTATCAGAAAATTTTAACCATGGACTTCGAGCATAACTGTAGTGCAGAGTTTCACGTCTTGAATAATTATTAAGACCGGTGTGAAAATCTGATACTGGTAAAGAAGTTTTATCAGACTGGCCTAGCACATTTAATAACGTAATGCTATGGGAAAAAGTCTTTACTGAAGAAGGCAGATATAGTTTG
>NC_051416.1:20460817-20461722 GCF_015228065.2 Penaeus monodon
TTCTAATACAATAGGTCAGTAGTATTTATTGAGGCTCCATCTTAATTGTTGGTTAATTGTTCAGTAAATTAATTCAAAAATCCTTTCCTCGATATCAAAAACATTTTCCTTGGAATATATTTCAAATATAAAGAAAAGCGGGGGAAGCGTCCTGCTATAAATTTGTAGCATTATGTAGGAAAATCGTGAGCTTTTTAGTATGAAACTTGGCTTTTACAGTGAGTGTGGTGGACGGAAATGGCAGTTTTGAAGAAAATAACGAACATTTCTGTTGCAGGTGATGAAGTAAATAGGTCTAAAATATCTTATTTGTTCCGATACTATATATCATTTTCGGAGATTATAATAGATGAAAATCTATATCGGTTCAGTGACACCGCATTATCATTTCAAGAGTGAGATGATCGAAGCACTTTTTTGAATACCAACAGTTGCAAGTCATGCTCATTCGCTACACGTTAGGAAAACGCTCTAATTTCGACAGTGAGAACCATACTGTTTCGCTTCCAAAGGTCTTACAATAGACTCGCTATCCCCACTTCTCCTCAATACACAAATACCTAGTCTCAGGGATACGAAGCTACAGGAGGTGCTGAAACAGAACAGTAGGGTGAACCCATCTGTACTTCTCCTTAATACGCAAATTCCTGGTATCTGGGAATAAGAAGCTAGATAGAGTGTCACAAAAACAGTAGAATAAAACCACAGCATCGGTACATCAAATACCACACACGTTCATACTCCTGGCAACAAAAAGTCAGGGTGAGGCTTGGATCTGCCTCCCGGTTGACGGAGGTGAAAAACAGTTATAACGGTTTTAACGGATATTTCCACCCACTTGGAAAACTTCGCAATGATCACGTTTTACGTTTAATTAACTGAAAAGCGATGTTCTTGTCAGATTC
>NC_051416.1:20461781-20462082 GCF_015228065.2 Penaeus monodon
CCAATTCGGGTGAGCAAGAGGGGTTGATATTGGCACCGAGAGGCAGGCTCGGACAAACCTGTTTCTAGGAAAAGCGTGAGAAGTTACAATAACAATGGAATATCTTTTTTTTAATCTTTGTTTCAGTAATCTTCATTACCAACTCAAGCCATCTCATGTTGGCATGTTGACAATGCAAGGATTTCCGTTCATATTTGGCTGACACCTACCGTGTCGACGTGCATATTGTTGAACCTCCTTCCTCCAGTGCTTTTTAATGGGAATTATACCGTTACATCGTTTGACGAATTGCATTTAGAAA
>NC_051416.1:20462257-20463719 GCF_015228065.2 Penaeus monodon
AAACGCAACGTCTCTCCTACGCATCAGAACACATCCGAGAGAAAAGAAAAAAATGTCCCGGACGAGGAAGATGCGCCAGGAGAGCAGGATGGGGGGGAGGGGTAGAGGGGGGAAGGGGTGTAGGATATACCTGGAGACCGGTAGGCGGATCTTCCGAACTGACTTGCTGGTCCGGCTCGCCAGTCAGGTCGCCACCTGCTCGGGAACTGGTCGGGTGGCTTCTAACAGCTGCGTCTTAACACTCGGGGGCTTATAACAGGCCGTGTAGGAGAATTATTATATCCTTTATTGTGGCGAAGTGTATACCAAACAAGGAGAAATGAGTTAGTGCGAACCATAGTGATTTTAACCATCTGTGTCAGGTGTCAGTATCGAACCCGAGAGACGAGCAAGATGCATCAGACAAGCGTAGAATGATGCAAGTTTTACCTTTAACTCTCCTGTGTGCGATCTTTACTCCACTACACACATAGCGACAAACAAGCCGATCATGCCTGGGGGAGTAAGACGCAGCTACATCTTGGCAGTCGTCGCCGTCGTCCTCTTCGCCCTGTGTTACCACTCGTCCTCACCCTCCCAGCATAGGTACAACGTCCGCCTCAACCAGGACGTCCAGGAGCTCAACCTCGAACTTTCCGAGGCCGAGATAGAGGATTTCCTGAAGACCAGCGCTCAGAAGACTAAGAGCGAGGCAGCACCGATATCAACCACAACCTCGGCAGTGCCACAGGCGTGGAACAAGAGCCAAGGAGATGACGTGGAGTTCGTGGTAGTGAACAATAAGGTGTACCTCAAGGGCGAGCCTATTCCGCAGAAGGTCCGCTACCCTGTGCTGAAGCCCTCGAAGGGACGGGTGCTCAAGAACATGGATTTTAGCAGATTCAAAGGAGAGGTCAGTAAAATAACTTACAAATGTTCAACTGTTCAGATGTTCAGGTGTTTGGATAATTAGTTGTTCAGGTGTTCAAATGTGCGTTTTTTCATCTGCTTAGGTGTTCAGTTGTTCTGATATTTAGTTAAGGGGTTCAATTATTCAGCTGTTTAATTGTTTAGGTGTTCACTTGTTCAAATGCTTAGTTGATTAGGCATTCAGCTGTTCATGTATATATTTATTCAGGTATTTAGTTGTTCAGGTGTTCAAGTAACAACACATTAATGCTACTGCGAATATCCTTTGATATACTGTTCACGCTCATTCCGTCAGCACCAGCATGAGACTTCTTACAACATCTGAGAACTATTTGTTTTTGTTACCAGGAGAAGGAGTTCATGGAGGCGCGTCGTAGGACGCTGCTGAAGAGAGCTTCTCGAGTGAGCTCCATGTGCAAAGCGCGCTCGAAGCTGGCTACCTCCAGGTTACTGCACTTGGTCTGGGATCTCCAGCACCAGCCTAATGTGGTGTGGTGTCCTAACTATAAGGTACGGTGGAGGTGCACTGGGAGAATGTGTGGCGAGTTTGGCC
>NC_051416.1:20464201-20464408 GCF_015228065.2 Penaeus monodon
ATGGCCCTATTTGCTGAACAGGGCCATTGCCAAGAGCTTACTTATTATGCATAACGGGTTGCAAGATGCACCACAAAAACAATGGCATTTGCAGAACACCTGGGGCATTGCACTTTATTTTTGCTTTACCCTTTTTACCACAAATTCAATATTCAATTCGAAGAGAACTCGAAAAAAAACATATCGATAAGACTATTTGTATTAATC
>NC_051416.1:20464890-20465368 GCF_015228065.2 Penaeus monodon
GTTACTAAAATTTAATTATGTGTACAAAAATGATACCGCAATTACTAAATGGAAAATAGTGAAACACTTGTACCATATACACATACATAAAATTTAATCTTTTACATACATAATCAACTATACGAAACTTTGGGAAACATAATACTTTAAAAAATATACATAATATACATGCACATACATCCCAAAAACGGGGACAGATGGGACAGAATCAAAAAAGGGTTGGGGGGAAAGAAAAAATTGGTGAGGAAAAGAGAGAGAAAAAAGGGACTTTAAACCCGCTCCTTCCGTCGATTATGGAGCAGGAAAGGGGGATGATGGAAAAAAAAAAGCAAAATTTTTTCTGGCTTTCCTTTTTAAATGTTGATTAAACCCCCGTCCCGGGAAAAAAGGGGCGTTTTTCAGGGTCATCTTGAATTATTTTAATTTCAAGTTGAGTGGGAAGTTTTTTTATTTTTCTTTGCAGGGAAAGGGGGGGGGG
>NC_051416.1:20465562-20466122 GCF_015228065.2 Penaeus monodon
CCAGACAAAGCGGGGGAGGGGGCAAAAAACACAAACAAGCAAAAACAAAAACCAAACAAACAAAAAAACAACACAAAAAAAACAACAGAAACAGAGGGCAAAAAACAAAAACACAACTGCATAATTTATCCGAAGGTTTTCTGCCACCAAACCCTAAGTGGCAACCCCCCCCCCACCTCCCCCATCAAAAAAAGGTTTCGTTGAAAAAGGAAAAGAGGGCGTCGGGGGTCTAAAAACCAAATGTTGGATTTTGTCACAAATTAACGTTATCAGGGGGAAAAAGTAAAGCAAAGGGGTTTTTGGTAACTATCTATTCGAAGGTTTTTGTAAGCTTGAATTTTAGAAAAAGGAAAGGGAGGAGGGGGGGGAACGTTTTAATAGAAAAAAATTTTTAAGGGGGAAAAATGATTTAAGAAAAAGGGAAAAAACATCTGCTTTGAATGGGTTTTTAAAAAATTTGAAAGTTGGGAGAATCCCCGGTCAAAATTTTATGTCAAATATGAAGATAATTTTTACCATTCCTCCAATTTTAAGGTCAAACTGAAAAAAAAAAATGTTCC
>NC_051416.1:20466341-20466472 GCF_015228065.2 Penaeus monodon
TTTATAATATTAATAATTTGTGTGTGTGTTGTTTTAGAAAAAAGGTTGTTTTTATATTTGCCACCCCCCAAAAAGGTGAAATTTTAAAAAATTTTCCGTTTGAAGGGGGGAAACGGTGCTCTGTAAATTTT
>NC_051416.1:20466489-20466613 GCF_015228065.2 Penaeus monodon
CTATAATTTTAAAAAATGTCACCCAATAGATAGGAGAGAGATAAAAAAGAGGGGAAGGGAACAAAAGAAGGAAAAAGGGAGGGGGAAGAGGAAAAAAAAAAAAAAAGGAGGTTTTGGGGGTTTT
>NC_051416.1:20467052-20467175 GCF_015228065.2 Penaeus monodon
CAGGTCGCTTCCACTTCCTGGATGGTCAACTACCTTCGTCTTGCGCACTTTAACGAAGGCAACCCCGAGATCCTCAAACTACCGCCGGCGAAGAGGGAGAAAAGATGCCCCAAGGGGAGAAAA
>NC_051416.1:20467668-20467868 GCF_015228065.2 Penaeus monodon
CCCTCACCGATCTGTAACCCCCCCGCCCACGCCCATCAAGGTGAAGTTCGGGGCGCGGCAGAAGAAGGTGTTCGAGCTGTACCCTGCCCCTAGCGACGGCGCAGAACTGAAGAAGGCGTTTGAGGGCGCCATAAGGGTGATGTTCGTCAGGCATCCCTTCGCCAGGTAGGTCCTTGTCTTCGCTTTGATGGAAGGTCGAG
>NC_051416.1:20468332-20469147 GCF_015228065.2 Penaeus monodon
CATATATTTTTAAAATGTATCTATTTATATTTTTATTCATTAATTGATTAATTTAAAACGGATATATTGTTACTATTCTTATTTTTGTCACTCTTAATATCATCCTTATTCGTGATATTATGCTGATTTTTTCCGTATTTGTAGCCTACATTTACACTTAATTAAACATGCAGCCATTATTTCGATAAATAATTCGCATAACACATAGTAATAGTTTGCCTTAATTAAACTAATACTAAAATTGATAAGCTAATAGAAAGGTACCAGTTCGTTCTATCCCCAATTCCCTTGTCTTCCCCTCCCCGAAAACACTTAAATTCCCCTCTGCACGAACACCTTTATCCTCCCCTCATATACCTCGCCCCAGAACACCCTTATCCCCCCCCCCTTATATCCTTCTCCCGAAAACACTCTTATCTTCCTGATAACACCAAACCAACATCACACCTGAAGACCTTTTTAAACCACACATCACAACATCACAACCTCTTTTCTCTCCCTCCCTCCCTAGGATCCTCTCAGCCTACAGGGATAAGATGAGTAAAATGGACCCCAAGCCTCGAGAATACCGCTTTCGGGACCTTCAATTGGCTATCATCTCGAAGTACCGACATGCAGATAGTCCTGAGACTTCTCCTTTCCCGACCTTCCCGGAGTTTGTACAGCATATCATTGACTCCACTAAAGGCTACCAGACAGCTGAGGACTGGGTGGAGCATGTGAGTTAATTAAGTGTATGTTCGTGATGTAATGATACTGTGTGTGTGGGGGGGAGGGGGTGGTAAAGCTTGTTGAGTGGTATTTTTGTTTGATTC
>NC_051416.1:20469210-20470125 GCF_015228065.2 Penaeus monodon
AACGAAACAAAACAACCCAGAAAGACCATGAAAATCGACCCCATAAATAAATACCAACCTCCTTTTGCAGGTGAAGTGCTGGACACCGTACTGGGCGCAGTGTAACGTATGCAGCAGTGACTACACCCTCATTCTTAAGCTGGAAACCATGAGTGAGGACGAGAGGTTCCTCATAAATCTTGCAAACTACGAAGAACTAAAAAAAGTAAGTTTCTTATACCAATCTTGCAACGATGAAAAGTTACAGTAAGTCTGCCTATCTTTGCATTAGGTTAATACAAGTGTAAAGCATGGAAGGATATCTATACATCAGAGCAATTCAAGATGATACACGAATAAAGCTAAATTGTATAATGTATGATTGGCGATGCACTGAGTCCTAATAAGATCATTCATGAGTAGAAGATGTATAAATTCTGGTTTATTATACATCTGATCTTAGTAGGATAATACATGAATAAATCAATATAAAGTCTGATTATATGTGCATCAGCTCTTAACAAGATGATACATAAGTCGAGCAAAGTTTTCAAGAAATACAATATATCTCCTTGCCAGTCTGATCAAGATATAGTAAAATAACTTCATATACAAACTGTTAGGGCTAAATCAATGAATTAATGAATAAGGATAAATAAGTAAGTACACGATAAATGAGTAAATACATAATTGCATAATTGATATCACAGGTCTAATCTACGAGCAATACATCATTAATGCAAGAGCAAAACCAAATCACATTTATTATCTATAAGCAAATAAACACAACATTTATAATATCAAAATAAAGTTGCATGGGTTATTTGCGTCTAAAACACTCCACTTTTATCTAAGAGCAAACAGCATCACATGTATTACCAAAAAGCAAAACAACGCTAAATATGCAAAGCAAAGTTACACTCATTACCATAATAG
>NC_051416.1:20470196-20470647 GCF_015228065.2 Penaeus monodon
CTTACATCCCAGAAAATCTTTATTGTCACCTGTGGAGGTTATAGCAGTTGGGGCTTCATTTATCAAAGAAAATGATGGATTTGGAGAGGGAGAAACATCACCCGTTTATTATTTCATCATACCACCTCCAACACCCTCACGGCCCATCGCTACAACCCCCCCCCCAAAAAAAAAAAAAAACGTTAAAACCCCGCTTTCTCCTAATCTCCACAGAGGCAGACGCAGGAGTGGCGGCACCTTCACAACGCGACCTCCCAGGACCTTGCTTCTCAGTACTTCTCTCTCCTCACGCACGAGCAGATCCTCCAGCTTCACCAGCGATACCTCTTGGACTTCCAGCTGTTCGAGTACGCGCTGGACGACTATTTGAAATATGCTAATGATCGATAAGGCGGGATTTGAGCGTGTTGGGATTACGGGAAGATAGGTCGTGTATGTGTTATGTGATCTG
>NC_051416.1:20470915-20471078 GCF_015228065.2 Penaeus monodon
TATAATTCACTCTTGTTCATCACGTTCCTTTGCGGTTCATCATCTTCATTAGGTTTCATTATGAATCATTATTTTCACTGTTTCCATATTTTCATTACAGTTCAAGAAGATTCACAATGTTCAGCTTCGTTCAGTATTACATTCTGACTCATCATTTTCACTC
>NC_051416.1:20471212-20472139 GCF_015228065.2 Penaeus monodon
CTGTTCACCGAAGTTTATTTTTCTCATTATTGCTTATTTAGTTCATCATGGATCGTTTTCATTAATGCTCATCTTGTTTATTATAGCAAACGTTCACCATAGCTCATTCGGCTCAATATAGATCATGATTTTCACCATGATTAATTTGGTTCATGTCTCAAGGGTCAATTCCTCAGGCAAAGCTGTTTTGATCGAAATTGAGTTCGAAACCTCACGCGTCAGGGAGATCAAATCAGCATTGTTATTTTGGCCAAAAGGGGGATATATAGTTAACCATCTATTTATCTATTTGATAATTTATGGGTGATTTGGGTTTCAGAATTATGTGATTATTAGATTTTAAAGGATTTAGTGCCAATACAATTTATTATAAAAAATGGGTCTGTTAGATAGTTCGTTTTCTTTTAGATGTTAAGGGTAGACTTATATATTTCCAAAAAGTTTTTCTATATATGATAAAAATGGGCATGGTTATGCTACAATACTAGAAATAGATAGTATTACACTCAGTACAAATTACAAACAGTGGATGTTAACGGCTGGTTAACATAGGGTAATATATATCCAGATTAAAATTTATTATTCTGTTTTAAGAAAATAAACAACAAACTGGAAAAAGACGTTTTATTATAACATGTGTTTACACTGTTTCGTTTTAGTCAATAGTCATAAGGAATTATGCATCATATTCTTACAAAGTAAACGTATGAACATGTTTCACTGTATATGTATGCAAGAATATCCTGTACAGATATACACAGAAAAATAAACACGTGTCTGTATATATCTCTTACAAGGACATAATTTAATCACTAAACCTCAAGAACTGAATAAAAACAATGCTAGCATCATGGGAGTTAGCTAGAGATTCAGACTAGAGTAAAAACTGCGAGCAATGGACGGAAGAGAAACAATAACGCAGTTCAT
>NC_051416.1:20473871-20474161 GCF_015228065.2 Penaeus monodon
GGTACTTATCATTTTTACTTTATTACTAGCATAAACACTTTTATCAAGATCATGACAATCAACACTGCCATTATCATCATAATCATTATTCCAATTGTTAGAATCATTATCATCACGTGTTTCATATATTGCTCTTCTGCGTTTCCCTGACACTCTCTCCATATTCTTTACAAGAAATCAAGGCATCAGAAACGTTAAAACATTTATAAAAATAATTTTAGCTCTCAACAAATAGTCATAATAATGAGATAAGTATTCATAATGCTAATCAATAGTAATCTATTGTTGAT
>NC_051416.1:20474196-20474260 GCF_015228065.2 Penaeus monodon
ATGTAATAAGTTAAGTCTAAGTCTTAAACGTCTTAATAAACATCAAGACACCAAATACATATAT
>NC_051416.1:20474287-20474637 GCF_015228065.2 Penaeus monodon
TTAACTCGCTCATTTTATACGCCCCATCCCTCCATTCTCTCGGAACGCGGAACTATATGAAAAAATACCCATTACCCATTACCGAAATGAGGAAGCCAATGGACTTAAGTTCGAACGTAAATCACCGCTGGACATTACACCAAAATTAATAAAGAAACACTTGTGTGTACTTTAGAGTGATTACTTTATCGTCGGGATCCTTAATTTTCTGACGTCATTTTGGTTGACGGGAGGATATTTCCGGGTCACGTGGTTTTGTATTGCTAAGGGATCCGTGGTATAATTGTGCCCTCGCTTTTACATCTCTCTCGCTCTCTGCCTCTCTGTTTGTTTGGTTGCCTGTCCGTCTG
>NC_051416.1:20475284-20475423 GCF_015228065.2 Penaeus monodon
TTCAGCAGTTGTGAATCCGAGGCGCCATCAGTCGTTCCTTCCGGGTTTCATTCAGACTCTCCTCTCCGGACGCGATGGCGAGACTCATCCTTGTGGCGCTCGTGGTAAGCCCCGCCAGACCGCGCGTGTGGTTGTTAGA
>NC_051416.1:20477670-20477768 GCF_015228065.2 Penaeus monodon
GGCTTGCATATAGCCATAGCTGAAGATGACGCCTGCAAACTAAGCCAGGCTCCACGTGGGTTCCAAAATCAGCCGCACAGTCAAAACACACTAGCCGT
>NC_051416.1:20477810-20477888 GCF_015228065.2 Penaeus monodon
CGTACACTTACATACTACTGTCGCTGTCCAACAAGGTCATGTTTAAGGCTTTCACTACCAAAGTATAACCTCTTACAC
>NC_051416.1:20478131-20478432 GCF_015228065.2 Penaeus monodon
CCAGTTCACTTTCATTGATATGACATTGAAATGAATAGCACGGCAGGTTTATTAACGTTTCTATGGTTTAAATCTTTCGTATACATAAACCCCTCGTTTACACGCTAATTAATGACGCAAACACATGTCACACCTGTGTCACGCTACTGATAATGACTTCCTTATTCCATGTAAACATTTCCGTTCATTGTGGTATTATCCTGGTAATCAATGCGTAGGGGTAACATGTCATTGCGTCACTAACAAAACTATTATCCACAGAATAGCCAACACGAGCGTATACAGTGATTTTCTTTATAGG
>NC_051416.1:20478520-20478642 GCF_015228065.2 Penaeus monodon
AACTCTGATATATATTCTTTTTGATATTTGCTTTGGTCAAACTTTTCATTGCAGGTTAACCTATTACCTCCGTAGATTATTTTAGGATCAATAATGACAGTCTGTGATTATTTATACTGGAC
>NC_051416.1:20478671-20479290 GCF_015228065.2 Penaeus monodon
GGATCCATCGCTATTATGATTGATTTTGTTAATGAAACCTTTTATGGCAGTTAAATGTAATAGTTAATTAATACGACACATTTCTTTTTAAAAAGTTATCATAAATTTTGGTTATAAAGTATCCAATTGCTTTATGCTCTTAATCACGTTAATTACTGATATGCGTAAATAATTTCGTGGCTCTAACCATAAGGACAATGAAGTACCAGGCCCTTGGTGATTTAAACTCAGTAAATAATTATCAAAACCGCCTAAAATAAACTATATTAATGGATATTCTATCATACACTGAAAAAGATATTTTTGACTACCGAGAAAGGGAATCTGTAGCTGGATTTGAAGAATTTCAGCTAAATTCAAAACGGTAATTTCTTGCTTACGAATTACGGTTATATTAACATCGTTATGAGAATAAAACAGTAAACACAGTAAAATATCTTGAAATGTCAGTGAATAACCACCAATATGACAAAGTAACAGAAACTAGTTCCACAGAGTCTTGTAAACTTACTTGACAGAACACGAACTAATGTACATATATACACATCCCAAGTCCATGATATCTGCACAAAAGGGAATATAAAATTTCGCCTCTCTCGTTCGTATTCGTTGTTATAGA
>NC_051416.1:20479386-20480437 GCF_015228065.2 Penaeus monodon
TCAGAAGCAGGAAGTAGACTCAAGTGCCAATTTGACTCACGTAGAAGCTGAAAAATACGAAAATCAATAGTAAGTATATAGCATCATTTGCCTTACGGAAGTGGTATAGGAAATGGTAGTCGGAAAAAGTTTATGCTGCTGAGCTGATATCACAGTGAATCATTATAGTTTGTTCCGTTTTCTGTTGATAGGATTATGATGAATTTTAAATTTATAAATACCTTCCCATCTTAGAAAGGAGGCATTCGCTGTAAATAATACCAATCGAGACTGAACCAAGATATTTTAAAAAGTCACTTAATAACCCTCCTCTTTTTATCAATTGTGTTATTCTCTCTAGTATTATGCTCAGATTGCAAATCATTAGATAGGAAACATCCTCATTATGGCTATTCCCGTATCGATCACTGTTAGTAAT
Organism: Penaeus monodon; assembly: GCF_015228065.2. Taxonomy (NCBI): domain Eukaryota; kingdom Metazoa; phylum Arthropoda; class Malacostraca; order Decapoda; family Penaeidae; genus Penaeus; species Penaeus monodon. The sequence goes on from NC_051416.1 coordinate 20,479,805, forward strand.
GATAGAAACGCGTAAGAAATACTGACAGTGTTTTAATCATGTTTTATATGATAATATGATTAACTTTACCGTATATATACTTTTCCAGGTTATTTCGTCGACTGAGCAGCTTCAAGCGAGACTGAAGAAACATAATCCTTCTGCAAAAGGCCTCCAGTCTCTGATCAGAGGCGATTCTGATGATATCCTTGGAAGCACACGATTTTTGGTTCGTCAAGATGACACCAAACAGCCAAAAGTTTCTGAATTAAAGGTTCTTGATAATCCCACACATGCTAACGCCTCAGGATTTATCATACCAAGGGAGGATTCCACTCATCCTAACGCCTCAGGATTTATCATACCGAGAGAAAGCCTAACGCACCCCACAGGATTTATCACACCGAAGGAAAATTCAAACAGACCAAAGGCCTCGGGTTTCATCTTTCCACGGGGGACTTCGAGGAAATCCCGTGGCCTGAAGTCGGATTTACCTGCTTTGCCCGCCAGCCTCGAGGAATCCAAAAAAATGAAGCGAGAAGAACAAAATCACGTTGAAAATTTACTCGGGAAATCTCGTTTACAGATGGACAGAAGAGGTGAGGTTAATTGTAGATACTCCCGTAGGATGATGTGAAATATACATGATGGAGT
>NC_051416.1:20480466-20480549 GCF_015228065.2 Penaeus monodon
TCTGTTCCTTTTGCTTAACCAGCGGAACAAATTCTTGTTTCTGTTCAAAAATATCTAAATGTTCACGTTGGTTGAGATAACGA
>NC_051416.1:20480738-20480938 GCF_015228065.2 Penaeus monodon
AATCAAGCACAGTGCAAAGAGACTGACTCTTTCTACTTTCTGCCTTGTGCACGGATATGCCCCCCCTCCCCCACAGCGGTGTCCTGCGGCCCCCACATCCTGCAGCCAGGGACCAAAGTCACGATCGCCACCAAGCGCTTCCCTCGGCCTTATCCTGCAGGATACAAGTGCTTCTGGTCCTTTCAGGTCAGTGCTTCACT
>NC_051416.1:20481143-20481324 GCF_015228065.2 Penaeus monodon
TCTTGACGATCCTCTCGGCCTTAGATTTAGCCATAGAATCTCAAATCAAGCCTCCATAAGCAATATTTTAGAAAGCCGCTTGAGCATCAGCGAAGGGCAACAGCTAGACCAGTATAAAGGTCACAAGCCAAGGGAACCGAGAACCTGTGGACTTGCTTTTCCTTTCCCTCAAAACGTGCCG
>NC_051416.1:20482015-20482216 GCF_015228065.2 Penaeus monodon
GCATTGCAGGTAGCAGGAAGTCCAAACGACGGCAAGCTGCAGTTGCAGTGCACGACCTTCCTCCTCCCAAGTTGCTGGCGAGGCTCCTGGCGCTGGAGGAGACGCTGCCGGGGCAACTACCTCGCCCTCTCCCACTCCTCCACCAACATGTACAAAAAGTGAGATCACTGACTTCGCGCTTTTGATTATGATGTTCAGTGA
>NC_051416.1:20482544-20482678 GCF_015228065.2 Penaeus monodon
CTTTTAAGTAAGTATTCAAGTGAAAATGTTAGTATTATCGACAATGATTATATGTGTGGTTTTGTTTTCTCTCTTCCAGCATCAGAGATTCCCGATACTGTTGTCTCTTCCATTATTACACTTACCATACTAAA
>NC_051416.1:20483118-20483367 GCF_015228065.2 Penaeus monodon
GTCCTCAGGTACTTCGGCAGAAAGGGACCCGATGATGTAACCACAGAAGGCGGTGTCCTTAAGCTTTTCCTCAGCACCGTAAGAGGTTTCCGAGCAAGGGGCTTTTCCTGCAGCGTCGAGGCATTCGCTGGTAGTAAGTTAAAAGTTTATGACGTTGTCTTTAAGCTTCTTAGCTGATGGAAAAATGAGACGGGTTGGAAAGCATGGGATTTGAGTGGAATCGTGATGCGTATTAAGATCTGTCGAGTC
>NC_051416.1:20483441-20484434 GCF_015228065.2 Penaeus monodon
CCATGGTCATCATTGCATTAATTTGTCCATATAGAATTTTTTATGACTAGTTATTGTGCAAAGATATGTTTCTAAGAACCTCTATTTCTACCAAGATACAACAATATGCAAATATACAAATATAGGTGAATATCCTCTTTATTAACACACATAAATTTATCACTTTATGGCTATTAATCTTTAAGTTTTTCTTTCCCCAGGTACGACAACCACCACAACCACCACTCCAGCTCCTGAGGTAGATGTATGTGGTAGGTATCTGCCATCTACATCACGGGTGGCAAACTCGTGGCCCCAAAGAGTTATGTGGCTCTCGAGTTGGACATAAGTGGCCCAGGAGTGGCAGTAGGATCTATATGAAGACAAATAAAGTCACGCACATTTTGTTGTCATTAGCAATTCTATTTAAATTCTGATTTATGAAGAGTATTTAGCGTATGGATATGTAATATCAGTTTTAATATATCTTGGGAAGCCAGGTCTGTTACCTTGGTTTTGCGCCCAAGATGGTACCTCTCATGGTCTATATTACATTGTCATTCGTGCTATATCACTCATTGAAACTTTTTCTCTTCTCAAGGAAAATAAACCTGCCTTTCTTATAACAAATGCAGGACCCTTAAAGAAAAATTGACTTTGAGTAAAAATCTATTACAGAACTCGCAGAAACCCGCTGTGGAATAAATCACAGAAGAAATACAAACCGCATTGTGTCCGGCCAAAACGCGGGCGTAGGGGCGTGGCCGTGGGTGGGCGGTCTCACTCTACGGGGAGATTCGGGCGTGTTCTGTGGCGCAACACTTATCCATCCCGAGTGGGCGCTTACGGCCGCCCACTGTGCTGAGGCGTATGTGACTAGCTATGCAGTCTACAGCGTTGATGTAGAAAGTCTTAATGTGGTTATTTACTGTAGTATTATCTCTGTGGTGTGACACTGTCTTCTCTTCCTGTTTACATCAATTCAGGATCTTATCTTGTCGCTTCTGGTAAAAA
>NC_051416.1:20484995-20485137 GCF_015228065.2 Penaeus monodon
TTATTAAAGGAAGAGACAACAGTTTCGAGAATCTCTGATGCTAATAGAGAGAAAACACAGTCACTCATACAAAACAGGTTATAATGATTAATCACTATAGATATAGTATAAAGACTTGAACAGTGCACTAGATGCAGTCGAT
>NC_051416.1:20485169-20485747 GCF_015228065.2 Penaeus monodon
CATATGTTTATTTTAAAGAACGTAATGAGACAAGTGAACATATCGATGCTTATATTGCAGATTGAATCAACAAAGAAACATTCGGATTTTTTTTGGAGAAAACCCTTGGACACGCTTGCCTTCATATCTTCATGTCTCATTTCCTAGGTCATGTCACTGCATTAACTTTCCAGGATCAAGACTAATGGTGTTGAGGCAGACTTGCTCCTCGGCGCCCATGACCTGTTGCATCCTCAGCCTCAGTTGCAACGCAGACAGGTAAGAGCTGCTGACCCGTGACCTGTGACCCGTGACCCGAAAAATAGCATTTCAATGATAGTTGTATCTATTAACGAGAGATAGTAGATGATAAGAATATCTTCTCTTTCTATATACAATACTTTTTCTAAGGCTAAGGTGTTTAACCTTTTTCATAAGGACAGCAATTCCTGTAGGTGACTCAGAGTGTAATTTTGTGTGTGCCATTCTCTGGAGGAATAGTTAATGCAAGGACTTAACCAGGGGAAGAAAAAGAATTGAAAATCTGCCATTCAAACAGGATACTAATTACGATATTATACGCACTCGTTGTGTAATTT
>NC_051416.1:20486114-20486293 GCF_015228065.2 Penaeus monodon
TTATAAATTAACAAAAGCCAAATTTGAAGAGAAATTGTCCAATACTCTTGGCACGATCTTTAAGTCATTTCACTTGATTCCTGTTGAAGGCGTTGCAGAAGATGGGTGGGTTTAGCTCCACCCTTGCCCGCTCTCTCTCCTAACAAATCTAAACCCACTTGACCTGATTAACTTCGCTA
>NC_051416.1:20486341-20486537 GCF_015228065.2 Penaeus monodon
TTTAAGAGCGGAGGAACAATTAGACTCCTGGAAGTGATGACTGGCGCTGCTCACAATGCAGAACTCACTTCCAACGTAGTCATCATCGTCTTTCAAACCGTCAGCCTCAGTCATCTTCGTGATCAGCTGACGGTGACGCGCAGTCTCGAGGCTTCCGGTCTTAGGCTTCATCTCCTTTCTCCGTTTTCTTTGTCTT
>NC_051416.1:20487025-20487218 GCF_015228065.2 Penaeus monodon
TCATAATCTCAAAACATTTTTTTTCTTTCTTTTTGATAATTTAAAGACATTTTTATATTGACAGTCTATTGACAATTCTTCACAGATCACGGACTTGAATTCTCACCCGCTGTACGACAGTTCCACGCTCGACAACGACATCGCCCTCGTGCGTCTGGCATCTCCGGCAATCATGACCGAACAGTAAGCAACG
>NC_051416.1:20487274-20487349 GCF_015228065.2 Penaeus monodon
CATATTATCTTTCTTCCTCCTCCTCCTCATAGATTCATCCTATACGTACTCTGAAAGAACAATTATGCGTATATA
>NC_051416.1:20490091-20490200 GCF_015228065.2 Penaeus monodon
ACCTTGTATTTCCACCCCACAGCGTCCATTTAGCGTGCCTGTCGCCGGAGAGAAGTTTGCAGTCTCGAGGCATCGTTACAGGCTGGGGCTTGCTTGAGGAAGGTCAGGG
>NC_051416.1:20490589-20490796 GCF_015228065.2 Penaeus monodon
CTGATATTTTCCTAACCCGCCCCCCCTCACTGTTTCCTGAAGGAGGGTCCTCCGCCCAGATCCTGCAGGAGGCGGAGGTGGGCGTGGTGGAGTGGGCGGAGTGTCGCAAGGCCTATGGCAGTGAACTCAAGTCCTCCATGCTGTGCGCGGGCGGCGCTCTCGGCGATGCATGTCAGGTGCGCGTCCGTTGCCATGCTCGCTGTCCTC
>NC_051416.1:20491154-20491315 GCF_015228065.2 Penaeus monodon
GAACTTTAACAATATACTTCTGTGAAGTATATTATCTCCTCTTCACTTGTCTATCGTCCTCGTTAAAATATTTTCCTCTTTCACTTATCTATTTCTCCCTTTATCTATCATTACACTTATTCCCTTTACCATTACCGACACGTACTTATTTGATAATTTAT
>NC_051416.1:20491628-20491881 GCF_015228065.2 Penaeus monodon
AATGACACTATGACTTCAGTTCTGAGTCATATGAACGTATTTTTTTCTTTTTCTCTCTCGTTTTGTTCTTTTGTGCCTTTATGTTCATTTTTTCCCCATTATTCCTCTATTTATTCAGGGTTTACTGTCTCCTCCTTTCTGTTGTCTAATTTCTTTTGCGTGATCTAATTATTCTACTTTCCTTACACTGTATTCGCTGTTTTTTATCTATTGTTATTTTTTTTTTTCATAATGTACAGTGAATTGGCTATGC
>NC_051416.1:20491925-20492173 GCF_015228065.2 Penaeus monodon
CTTTCTACTGTATTCTTTAAAATAATTTTCTTGTTCTTCATTTGTTTATTGTATTTTGTGCTTTTACCTTCTATCCTTAGATACATCATTTGTTCATTTCAATATCCGTTCATTCATCAATCTATTAACATTTTATTCTTGATGGGAGTAATGATGTCTCGCGTTTCATTCTTACAAGAAAGCAGAGAATTTTCTAGCAGAAAATGTTATTAAAGGAAAAAGTGGTGATTACTATGCTTTGTATACAT
>NC_051416.1:20492406-20492563 GCF_015228065.2 Penaeus monodon
CATTTTCCCCCAAGGGCGACAGCGGGGGCGGCCTCGTGTTCCAGGCGCCGAGTGGGCGGTGGGCGGTCGCGGGCGTGGTGTCCTGGGGGTATGGCTGTGCACGGCCAGGCTACCCCGGGGTCTACGCGAATGTTAGAAGTGAGTGGGGCGCTTCTTG
>NC_051416.1:20492840-20493044 GCF_015228065.2 Penaeus monodon
GTTTCTCGCTATGTTTCGTTCTCTCGTTTCGCACATCCCCCGAGGTGAAATACTGTACGAAACGGAAGGCTTTTTTCCATGAACGAAGCTATCATAACGGTTGCATCATGTTGCAGATTTCCTTCCCTGGGTGAAAATCACGACGGGTTTAGCTAAATGTCAAAGACCTGGGCCATCGACATCCAGCTCCACACCAGACGGCAT
>NC_051416.1:20493092-20493186 GCF_015228065.2 Penaeus monodon
GACGTCATCACCATGCAGTAAGATAATCAACCCGTCCTGAGGTTTGAGATCCTGACCTTTTCAAGCATTCAGGGATTCTGGGAATCTGGTAAAC
>NC_051416.1:20493750-20493930 GCF_015228065.2 Penaeus monodon
ATTTCCTGCATTCCAGAATGCGGCCGAACCAACACGCGGATCGTGGGCGGAGAGGAGACGGGCGTGCATGAGTATCCGTGGCATGTGGGCCTCGCCAGGAGGGGGCAGACCTTCCCCTTCTGCGGCGCCTCCGTCATCTCGTCTCGCCACGTGCTCACGGCGGCGCACTGCACCGAGCCG
>NC_051416.1:20494252-20494540 GCF_015228065.2 Penaeus monodon
CACGAGTACATTTGCCCTCTGTAACCCTCTCTAATCTCCATCCCATTGTCTTGAAAAAGCTGAAAATTACACGTAAATACAGGCACCATTAACCACAGCAACTAAACCTTACACCTTGCCTTCAGGATCACCAAATACAGGTGGAAGGTTGAAGCTCTTATCGGTTATCATCAGCTTACCTCAACCTCGTCCACTCTCGCTGCCCAAAGAATACCCATTGGCACGTAAGTGTATAGTCGTCTTCACTGAGTAATGCGTTAGGGTGGGGGTCTTAGAATACGCCACTGC
>NC_051416.1:20494790-20495201 GCF_015228065.2 Penaeus monodon
TATTATTTTTTGTTGTTATTCTTTATTGTTATCGTTGTTATTCACCTATTCGTTTATTCTCACAACTTTGTGTTATGGTTTCTTATTACGCAAAAACATCGTGATATTTTATCGTTGTTTTTTTTTTTTCTACACTATTCTGATGTAGTTTCTTATGATCACAAATGCCACATGATACAAAACATGAGATCGATCTTCACATAATACGTTTCACTGCAAGCGACAAGCACGCGAAAAATACAAGCAAGCTGATTAACTTGGTGGCATTTCACATCATGTATCCTCAAGTAACAATCTGGCGATGATCTGTCTTTTTCCGTCTCGGTAATTCTTATTATTTCTTCTTCTTATTCTATGTTTTTGGTAGGGGGTGGTGGTGGACGGTGATGGTAAGAACCATCACTTGCCTAA
>NC_051416.1:20495276-20495428 GCF_015228065.2 Penaeus monodon
ATCATCCGTTCAAAATCCCCGAGAGTTTAATTACAAAGACACTGTGCAAGTGATTTTCTCCAGAACTGACCACCGCCAGTTTGGGCTCCGTTAAAGGAAACCTCGCTTTCCACTACACGTCTGACCTTATAATTTACGCCAAATCCAACGTA
>NC_051416.1:20495472-20495878 GCF_015228065.2 Penaeus monodon
AATGCCCCACAGTCACCATCGACCTACGGAAGACCTCATCGAGCATAACATCCTTATCTCGAAAAGGATTTACCAGATTCGTAAGACAGAGTGAGATGGGTCGCCTCCCTCAGCGGCCTCCATTCCTAGAGAATTCGTGCAAACAACCAAATTTCTGACGGTCTTGCTTTCCTGCGACGTCCTACAACGATCTATCTTCGGTCCGTTGTTATTCCTGATAAGGGTTGAGGATAATATAACCACGCAGAAAGCTACACATTTGTGGACGACATGGAGCCTGCACTTTAAACGCAAACCAAGGCGAGGTATCATAAAACGTCCTTATCTATGTATCACAAAAGATTCGAGTGAATAGAATTCAGGTGAACATCAAGAGTCGCATAAAAAAAGAAAAAAATATATAGGC
>NC_051416.1:20495984-20496354 GCF_015228065.2 Penaeus monodon
TCAGTAAGTAATTCAGAAAGTATATAAAACATCCTTTGAATCGCGCCTTCGAGGTAAATCTGTTTAGACGTGGTTATCACTGAAGATCTGAAGCTAACACCAGAGAAATACAATCCCAGTGTTGGGGTAAAAATACACAAGTCGGTCAAACAGAAAGAATCTGCAGCATTCCAGCAAGTATTACTCCGCATATGATCGACCTTCATACGCCCTGACAGTGAATGCACAGCCTGGCTTTGGCGTTCGTCCGTCACAGACTTAGACACAATTCAATTAGAGAGATTGGAGAAGAGCCTCCAGTATTGTACTTGGTTCAAGCTAGACTTTTTATTCAGGTGGGCTAAATCATCTGAACATCCCCACACCACAC
>NC_051416.1:20496570-20496641 GCF_015228065.2 Penaeus monodon
CCCACACCGAAAGAGAGAGTTTTTAACAGGAAAGTGTGTTAGTAATATCGTTATATATGTAATACTGCCAT
>NC_051416.1:20496858-20497148 GCF_015228065.2 Penaeus monodon
GGCCATCTCCTTGCTTTCCGTCGGCCTACGAAGTACGTGAAGATCTGCAGTCCAAAATAGGATGTGAATAGATACTCTATTTCGACTGTACTGTTTTAGAGATATTAACGCCAACGCGAGTACTTGTTTAAACTGACAGTGTAATTTGTGCAAAAACAAATTTTGAGACTTTCCTCGCCCCTTTCCACCCTAAGAATGCCTACCAACACCTTGGCTACAAATCCTGCTCTTGCTGATGCATCAAACGGATGCTTACTTTTGCACATGGTTTAAAAAAAAAATGTTTCGGA
>NC_051416.1:20497176-20497913 GCF_015228065.2 Penaeus monodon
AGGATCTTCGAACATTTACACTTACTACATCTTTTTAAAGCGTTCTATTATGTTTTTTAGAATCTCCCCTCGCAGGATCCACCAACATACAAACCACAAATCCTACACTTATTCCATCAAGTTATACTTATATACATACTTTCTATGAAAATATTTACGAGCCTCCCCTTAACCCTGTTACCCCTCACACCTTGACCAAAGACCCTTTTTAAATCCTTCCCTCTTTATGCAATCTATAAAAAAAACTATTTTTCGAGCCTCCCCTCACGCCCTTTCCCCATCGCAGGATCCACCAGCACTCGGCCTACAACCCTAGCACTCTGGCCAACGACATCGCCATCATTGAGCTTCCGTCTCGCCTGGAGTTGGAGGACCCTCGCGTAGGGCCCGTGTGCCTCCCTCGCCCTGGCCTCCTGTACGAGGACGCCGCGGCTTTCGTCACGGGATGGGGCAGGGTCTCGGAAGGTGGGCTGGGGATTCCCCATTTTACTCTCTCCCTCTCTTGCAGAACCATCTTGCCGTCCTATCAAATTATTAATAGGTTAATAAATATGTTTTCAAATGGCGCCCAGTTTTCATAAGATCAAACAAACAGACAGCGAATGAAATCCAGGGATATTTTAAATGTTATATAATCTACGTACAAAGGCCAATTTTGCGTTATCTTAGCTTTTCGTTATCAAATACAATATATAAAAAAAATATTTGCACTGTGCAAGTTCCTTGAGTTATGACGT
>NC_051416.1:20497975-20498423 GCF_015228065.2 Penaeus monodon
ACCCTCTGTACTCACATCTCCCTTATATTATTAAACTTGTTATAGAATATCCTGTTTCATATGTTTCATGTTCTGAAACTCCCATTTCATATTTTCAGGTTCTGAGACTCCTATTTCATATGTTTCATGTTCTTAAACTCTTATTTTACATGTTTCAGGTTTTGAAACTCCTATTCCCTATGTTTCAGGTTCTGAAACTTTCATTTATTATGTTTCAGGTTCTGAAACTCCTATTCCATATGTTTCAGGTTCTGAAATGATATTGGATAAAACAGCGATGTAAAGTCTGTGAAAGTAAATTGCATATTTGTTGGTATTTCTCTGTTAGAAATGACTTTCAGTTCGTGTCTTGTGTATCAATGAGGAAATAACAAATAGTGTCTACAGAGAATTTTTTCGGCTGTTTTTTTCGACAGAGGACATCATCATTTTTTTCTATTTAGGTTTG
>NC_051416.1:20498570-20499304 GCF_015228065.2 Penaeus monodon
ATCTGAAACAGAACAACCACTATTATCCCCGTCTTGCATTTAATTTCCCCACAGACATTTCCAGCTCACCATTCACAAACGTATATCTACAGGTGGTTCTCAGGCCGTGAAGTTGCAGGAAGTTGAAGTGCCGGTGATAAGCAACGCAGAGTGTGAAGTTAGTTACCCCGGCGCCATCTTCTCCACTTCCCTCTGTGCTGGGGTGGCCGAGGGGGGGAAAGACTCGTGTCAGGTGCGTATTGGAAGATTATTTATTCTCCTTGTGTTGTGTATGTGTCATGAGCTGTGAAGAAAAATGCAAAGGAGAGATGTGAAGTGAAATATATCCTTAATATAAATGGAATTAGTTGGTTATTCCTTTTGAACGCAATAACTGCTTACGTCATCCTTTAGAATGGTCAAGTGATGGTTATTCAGTTGGGTGATCTGTAGCTTATTTTCATGTGTCTGAGGAATCTGTCTTAGGCCTATTAACATTAGATCAGTCTATATCATGAATAGATATTGCTCTGGTGGTTTGTCAATAAACATTTTGAGTGAGTATTGTGGAAATATCTGACAACTAACACCTAGTTGTATTACTGTATATTTCTATCATGATGGTGTTATTCTTGTACTTACCTTTTGACTCTTATTGGAATCTCTTCACTGATTTTTAAGAGTGTAGACCTCATCTTATGTCCTCTTGGATTTCTCACTCTTGATAATACACATACACACACACATGCTGTATA
>NC_051416.1:20499669-20499987 GCF_015228065.2 Penaeus monodon
GCAACGAATGAAAAGCCGTCACTGCTCTCCCCCAGGGCGACAGCGGAGGGCCCTTGGTAACAGCGGGGGGAGCCGGCCTGGAGCAAGTGGGCGTCGTCTCCTGGGGAACCGGCTGCGCACGGCCGGGGAGACCGGGCGTTTATACAAGGGTGACTGGTACGTGACTGTTCCTATGTTTATTACAGATCTTTCTTTAGGTATTCGTTGATATTTTAGTATGATTTTTGTGTGTTTAAATATCTGTGTATTTGTTTAAGTGCATTTCTTTTCTTATTTATCATTACTTTTTGTTTATTGATTTTTTTTTTTGCATTTAAA
>NC_051416.1:20500013-20500641 GCF_015228065.2 Penaeus monodon
TTAACATACGAAAGCTGTATTTTTACGTATTTACTAGAAAGTTCTATACACTGGAAGTTGCAGATTTGTCTATTTGAAATCAATCCTACCTCTGCTGTTGTAAGAGGAATTCGTTGTCAAGAAAGGCTTGAAAATAGTAACAATTACACAACACAAGACAATCACGCCTGTGGCATTATTCAGTCTCATTCATACCTTTCTTAATGATGCGGTTCAAAGGCTCTGTGATGGAGGTTTCTATTATACGCTTTGTTATCGAAAAGAGGATAAGTACTGTACATAGAACGTATAGACAAAATAGGTAGAAAGAATGTACTTTAACGCATTTTGTGGAAAGATACAGAGATTGTAATATGTATTATAGATTATAATGCGATGAATTGATAAAAAGGATGTATTGTAGCATGTGCTGTGAAAAATTTATAGATTGTGATATGTAATATAGATTGTAATAAGTGATACAGACAAACTAATATATACTCAATGAAAGTGTACATGTAGTGTTAATAAGTAGGTGGGATTTAACACTGGTAAATGTAATTAAAAGTAACCAAGCCATAACGAAGAGATTTGGATATTGAAGAGAATGTCTCTGCGTTTCTCTTTAACCTTAATATTCTCACCTGTT
>NC_051416.1:20500661-20500741 GCF_015228065.2 Penaeus monodon
TAATTCCGAAGGTTTATAGTTCGCCGCAAGAGTTATTTGGTCTCATGCGAGAACCTTCACTCGACTCTTAAACGTAAATG
>NC_051416.1:20500937-20501314 GCF_015228065.2 Penaeus monodon
ATCATTGTATTAGTTGGTGTATGGGCCTCAATTTCCATATTAAAATTATACGTTTACCTTATTTTGAATTACCATGTGACATTTTATCATCTTAAGGCACTGTATCGACACACCTAAACCTGATTCTTAATACCAAACAAGTCTTAACGTGGCTTTGACTATCAACACTAACGCCATGTCACACTCCTACATTTTCACTTATTTACCTTTCTGTTACCCTCAGAATACCTCGACTGGATCACTGCCACGATGGGGAGCGAGGACCAGTGTGCCTGAGGCTGAAGGAGTCCCCGTTTGTTAAAATATGATAAATTATTGTGAAAATACACAGCAAATAAATTCTTCATCGTGTCTTTTATCCTTTTCCTAGATGAGTG
>NC_051416.1:20501593-20502098 GCF_015228065.2 Penaeus monodon
TGCGGAGTATAATCAAGCTCATTGTTGAGCAAATTATTATTATCGACCTTTTCTTTGCTTCCTTTTTCTTGTATTTCTGTCCTTACGGTTTCTTTTTTCTTGTCAATATCCGATATGACTTGCATGTTTAAAGTTCAAAATACCTTTTTTTTTGTCTTTTTATTCACTGCAAGCATATTGTTACAAACATGAGATAACTGTAATATTGGAATTGCTACTCGAGTCTAAAAAGAGTATAGTCTAAAAATACAATTTTGGAAAAAAAATGTATTCCCAGTAATTTTTTTTTTTGGACATTTCATTTTTCTCCTTATCTGCGTCATACTTTCGTGGTCAACACTATTGCCGTTGTGAATTGTGTAAATCTTGTTGCTTGTATCATGATTTTGTTCGATGTGTACATGTTGCATTCATTATAATCATATAATTTTAGACTGAAGGTGGCAAGGGGATATTTTGACGCAAGCTTTCTTGTTAATTACTACATTGAAAATGTTACCTGAAG
>NC_051416.1:20502440-20502996 GCF_015228065.2 Penaeus monodon
GCCCGCTTAAGTCAGTGAAGTTAAGTCACTGCACTTCACTTCCGTTCATTCTTTCCCTGTCTGCCTCGCCTTCGCTATTACTCCCAAGTAATCCACTGCAGTTACTCTCTCGAAGGGCCTCGTTCAATTCTGCACCACTTCTTACGTCTTGGAACAGTGACTCAATGCAGTGACATGGATAACCTTGGCGTTGCTCGAGGTTTGTCACTGTGACTAACTATACCGTTAAAAGGCCATTTTTGTGCTTATATACCAATGCTAGATTCAGTACGTGGAGTGGTCTGCGTGCAGCTGAGGTACTGTGCAATGTTGCAGATGTTAACTATTTATATAAAAAACACTCTAAAGACCAAATGACTGTCATAATACTGGGATTACAGTGACAAGATAAAAATCTGATTTTCCCCCTTTATAGGTTATAAGCTATATTTATAAATTTCAGTTTTCGAAGATTTGGTAAGAAATATATTACGGTCGATGACATTTGGTAAAGTAAACGTGGATGTGCTAAGTCTGTGTTCAGTCTTATGCTAAATTTTGTACAGTCTCCACTGTC
>NC_051416.1:20503263-20504476 GCF_015228065.2 Penaeus monodon
TCACTCAAGAGTCATTTCCGAGTTCCTTTATAAAGCACAAAAGCTTGGTCATGAGTCTCTCTTAACTCGTCACAGCCCTGGAAGATCAATGGCATCTGCAAGCTTTTTTTTGTTTTTTTGTTCTTTAAACATCTCGCAAACTTAATATTTTTTTCCTAAGCTCGAATATATGCTATCTTCACATATAATCTGCTACGTCGGAGAACTGGATCCTAGAATATCCATTTTCATTTTTTTCATTAAGTTATTGACTACTTTCTCCCTCTCCTTCTGAGTGCAGTGTTCACAATGCCATCTAAGCAAGATATAGCACGGACCCTGAAAAGCATTGCCGTTAAAAATCACATTTAATTTAGACTTGTACGCTTGTTGGTGGATTTCCAAGTGAGCCATAAACTTGAGCCAGCAAGCGATCTCCAAGATGACCGTGCAATTGCAACAGACACCGAAGTACATGAAGAGGAAGAAGAGCCATGATAAGAAAGCGACGCATCCATAAGGCAAGTAGCGGTGGAGGTGATGCAAGATGGAGTTGTACAGATTGTGTTCGTATTTGTCCTCTGGCGATCTGTATTGCTCCAGCACCGACGTCCCGTGAAGAAACTCCTCCCAGATGCTGACGGTGATGATGCTCGGGTCCTTTGACGAGTTCCCTGCGTCGATATTCGTCAGGTACTTCGCCGGGATTCTGAACAAAGTACTCCTTCTTATACCAGATGACTGTACGGGACCGTAATACTCAGACCACACAGCCTGAGGATCGCCTTGGTTGCAGTGAGCACACCAGGAGCGGTGCGAGTCTGGACCACTGTTCCTCGACGTCTGGATGCCCTCCCGGAGTCTCAAGTCCGACTCGAGCAGAGCATCCTTGATCCTGAATATCCGCAGCGTTCGGGGGTGTCTCCGGCTACGCTCCCGCTCTGCCAGCCTGCTGAGGTCGTCCCCTGAGAGGTACGAGGCGCGCTGCGGGTGCCTCCGAAGGGCAACTACCTCCTCCTGCAGGATCTCCCCGCTCTCTTCGTCCTTCATTGCCCCGCCGTCCGCTCCGCCTACCATCTACGAAAGATCAAACATGAAGACTAGAAAGAGCAATGATATAGCTACTAATATTAATTATGCTGATAATAATGAGGGATACCTAAGGAGCGAGTTAATTAGATAGAGGGGCTTGTGGCATACAAGGAATATATGGTTTTAGTTCATCAGTTCATTC
>NC_051416.1:20505645-20505714 GCF_015228065.2 Penaeus monodon
ATTTCCTTCTCTTGGGGGAAATTCCCAGTCTCGAGTAGCTACCATCCAGGAATTCCAGAAAAAAAAATT
>NC_051416.1:20505790-20506449 GCF_015228065.2 Penaeus monodon
GGCTGATTAATTACTGTAATGAGGTTAACTGATGATTGATCTTTTGGCTGCACCAGATTATGAGGGTTATTTTTAAATGATGGCGATGAATGACGTGAAAGCGAAGATGACGGTTACTGCTGATAATTTTCTGATATTAATAATGGTGTTAAGTTAAAAACCACAATAACACTAACTTTATTCACATATCAACAGCACCAGCGTTCCATCAGACATCATAACAAAATTCCTTTAAATCATACAAGTCATCTTTGCACTTTCTCTTGCAATATGCACTAAATACACTCCTTCTTCACTGCATCATGTTCTAATCACTATCATCACCACCGCCACTCACTAAAACCACTAGCTTTTTCTTCGACACAAACACCCAAATCCCAAGTTTCTCTCGACCATCGATTCCCGAATAGGGCGAAAGACTCCCTCGTCCGTTCCAGCTGGCGTGCGGCGCAGCACTGGCCGGACCCCGTCAGCGACTCCACCTTTTGCCAAGGTCGCCAACGCCAGGCTGCTCCGTATCCTGAATGACGCAAGACACGCGGAGTCTGTGGTAACACTGCGCTAAACTTCTGCAATGTAGCTGGGAAGTTCAGATGACGCAAGGGGAATGCGCTGACGGTCGGAATAATAGGAATGCGCTGAAGTTTTACATAGCAGGT
>NC_051416.1:20506510-20506578 GCF_015228065.2 Penaeus monodon
TGATTTTCTGTTTCCATGGAGAAATGTTTTTAGGATTTTTTTTTCTATTCTATAAAAATAAGGAAAAC
>NC_051416.1:20508090-20508213 GCF_015228065.2 Penaeus monodon
AGTGGACGTCACACTGAAACGTCCTGGCATGCCTCGGTGTGACAAGAAAGTTGAGCCAAATAATGACAGTCACGTAGCAACATCTACGAATAGCATTTGTACCCCATTCGTACCATACACAGA
>NC_051416.1:20510618-20511287 GCF_015228065.2 Penaeus monodon
ATTATCAAGTGTTTATGCTTTCCTCCGCGAATTGACTATATAACCAACTCCAACACCTGTGTCAATGAGTCACAGAGTTCAGAGCACGCACTTCAAGGTCATTCCTCGCTGGCGGCAGGAGAGACATTCTAGACGAAAAATTAACCCTGAGATTATGGAAAGATTCAGTGACTTCCCAAAGATCGCTAGAGTAAGTGTCTTGAGTTACTCCTTTGTAAGTCTTTAAATAAGATGGGGTGATTCTTTAAGAGCGTTGGATAAAGGTGGAAGAATTGGAAATAATTGAGTAAGACAAGCGTAAATTTTAATCCAAGTCATATTATTTTGGTTTACATATCAGGCTGTAAAACAAGTGTATACTGAGTGATATTTGCATGACAAAGTGTGTAGATATGAAACAAAATCTCTTTTTCTTAGTACATCTTAAATCTTGAAAGCATCGGTGTCCTTGCTTGCCTTTGTCAACTTTTCTTGCCTATTCTGCACGACTGCAACACAAAGAGTATGCTTATGATGATGTGAATAAATCCCGTTGAGCAACTTTTCTCTCATTAGCAAGTCTTATTATATTTCCATTCACCCCGTCGTGAAGGAAAGATTTATCAGCACTATATAAGGAACACTGAATTCTACATATGTGGTAGCGACTCGTGAAATAATTTTTAACAC
>NC_051416.1:20511343-20511854 GCF_015228065.2 Penaeus monodon
AGAGTTCTGAAAGCGTTCCTAAAATTGGACTGTGCGACTTAGCCAAATTAACTGGGCAGTTCTAGGTGAGCAAAAATAAAATAAACCTTACTAACTTCGATACATTTAATAAGACGAAGCATTTACGGAGCTTTGCAATCAAGTTAGATACAGCTTCCAGTGTGGCTATTTACATTACTATATCTACTGAATATTGCCATACAGTCCACTATTCATGCATCTGTAGTGACATAGCGATCTACCAAGTGCATTATGGCGAATTTCAAAGGTTATTAGGTGAAAAAAAAATCGGAGTGTGACTTACCTAACTGACAGTCAGATGCAGACTAAGTAAATAAACAGAAAGGAACTGAAGCCAAACGTTTTCTGCAACACGCGGACGGTGAAGACGTGAGAGAACGGAAGGGTGAACTATTACAAATTAAGTCATGCAGTTTCTAGTCGCATGTGGGTTGTCAGATATGTGTTTTTTTCCTCGGCATAAGAGAAAATATAAATAGAAAAGGAAGAA
>NC_051416.1:20511921-20512174 GCF_015228065.2 Penaeus monodon
TGATGAATTATGAAAAACTGAAAGATGAAAAGGATATAAAGAAAGATATTTGTGTCGTGATTAGTTTCACTTCTGTTTTGTTTTGTTTTAAGAAACTGTTTCGTTTGTGTGAAATTAGTGTATATACAAGACAATGCAGGACATGCACCACCCTGCCACAGTGAGATCACTCCATCAGACCTAAAGTAACTTGTGTGCTTTTGGAGAGGATCAATTATCAATGCGGACGGCTAACATCATTTTTCATTAAAAG
>NC_051416.1:20512693-20513121 GCF_015228065.2 Penaeus monodon
TTGAGAGGGTGCGTGCATATCAATTAAATATGGAGGAAATGTTACTTTAGAATACAGGCAGAATACTATAACCACCGGTTATAAAGTATTATCAGGTTACCAACTGAATTTATGAAAGATTAACGAAATGTCATTTATGCGTGACGACAAAGTTATATTAGGAATCTGAAAGTCTGTCATTGATAAATGTTTATAGGGATACAACTTTATCACTGAGGAATTAATGGAACTGTTACATAATGATGTTTAGTAAATAAAACCCACACACAACGCACTGGTGC
The DNA here is from genome assembly GCF_015228065.2 of Penaeus monodon. Taxonomy (NCBI): domain Eukaryota; kingdom Metazoa; phylum Arthropoda; class Malacostraca; order Decapoda; family Penaeidae; genus Penaeus; species Penaeus monodon. The sequence continues at coordinate 20,512,975 of NC_051416.1, forward strand.
ATATGTATTGATGATAAAAGGGTTGACAATCCAGGATTTGATATATTTTTTCACTCTTTTGCGTTGGTTTCCCCCCATAATCTACGTTTGTTTATCTACATGCTTTAATACTGATAAATTGATATATACCCAGACACATCCGTAAAA
>NC_051416.1:20513359-20513589 GCF_015228065.2 Penaeus monodon
TTAGCTAGAAAAAAGTACAGATCGTACTCATTATATATGATACACATTGGCACACACACACATTGATGTGGTTGTCACGGAGTGGTATAAAATAAAAGGCATATTATTTATTAGATAACTTTATGAAAAATAAGACAAGCAGATCATTATTTACAATAGGAAAAAACAGATGAAAGATATCGATTATCACACCTCTGGCAACGCTTCAAGTAAAGAAATTAGTACAATGA
>NC_051416.1:20513974-20514586 GCF_015228065.2 Penaeus monodon
CCTCAGACTAAAAGCAATGAATGATATATTTGTTAACTCACAAGTCTAAAAAAATTCTCTCCTACGATTACAGTCCTAGAGATTCTATGTTTTACATAAGAGATTCTTAACAAGTATTCATAAAAAGGCAAGATAAAATGAAACCACGCATAAAAAATACTTGGTGATTCGTCGACAAGAGAAAAATTGTCCCGTGCAAAGGAAAATGTTAACACCACTGTCCAAATCATTACTAATATTATCATTAGTGTATATCTACATACGTTAATTAGACCAAAAACAAACAAACGCGTTTTTTAAATCGTCTTATGTGTGAATGAGATAACACAACATTTCTTTTACATTCTTAAAAAAAGAGGAAGATGTATTGAAATGAAGAAAAAAAATTATACGATGGGGAAAAGGATATATATAGTAAAAAGTCAGCTGCAAACTCGACCATTTTCCTTTGCACTTTGTCCAATATACCGAAAGAGGGTGGCAAGCGACATGGAGTGAGGGAGCGTGACAACTTTAGATCTGTTTTTTTTTTTTAAGAAAGAAAAAGAGAAAGAGGAGAGGGATAGGTAGAGATAGAAATAGAGATAGAGATAATTAGATGGAGAAAGAGGG
>NC_051416.1:20514692-20514928 GCF_015228065.2 Penaeus monodon
GTAGATGGGAAGATACGGATCTAGTAAACAGATAGGTAGAAAGAGAGAAGAGGATAGAAATGTAGGAGAATAGAGAGATAAAGGTACACAGGGAAACAGGCGTATGAATAGACAGGTAAAGAGTGAAAATTGGATAGAAAGGTAAACTGATAATCAAGGATGTAAATAAACAGAAAGAGACAGAGTGAAACAGTTATCCGTTAGCGAAGAAATGAGTCATCTATTGGCCTCCTGTC
>NC_051416.1:20515097-20515363 GCF_015228065.2 Penaeus monodon
TATTCCAACAGATCTGTCAGAAGTTTCCCCCAGATTCCTGGATTTAGTCGACTAAGCCTTCTTCTAAGCTGTCTGGGGGAGTCCTCTCGCCCGTCACTCCATGCCCAGTGCCACGCTTGAAGGGACCTTTGGCACTCAGATAACAAAACTGTGCAGCGGATGGGACAGGGTAAGTGCAGGACCATGGTCAGCTTTAAAACATTGGCACACATCAAGATCGAAGGAAAAATCGAAAATCTCATGTAAGGCCTTAGCAAAAATCCAAC
>NC_051416.1:20515418-20515694 GCF_015228065.2 Penaeus monodon
AAGACTTTGGTTGTATCAGCGTTTAATAAAGATAGCTAAAGAGGCCTCCCTAGGGAACCAAATCCTCTGTGACACTGTTCAACAAAGGTTCCTTAGAGAGAACGTTATGTACAATGTTCCTAAGAATATATACTGTAGATGTAAGGACAGTCTTTGTTAGATTAATAGCAAAATCATCATAACATCTAACGTAACAGTTCTGGTATCAACATGAAAATATCTTCAGTAAGATCTCTGAGGAGAAGATCTATAAAACGACTTACATATGTATATATA
>NC_051416.1:20515722-20516281 GCF_015228065.2 Penaeus monodon
TACAAATGAAAATGTCCTACCTTCAGCTAAGCTAAGGGAAACATACCCTCGCTATATACCATCAACAAACCACAGCGATAGGTCTTACAACTAAAGTTCTATGCGACTATGTTTTTTTATGAATGGCGTAACTCACAATTATATAAAAAAGGGAAAGAACAGCAGCATTATGTAAACAAACAGATCGACAGACTCAGTTCATCAAGAAAGCCACCGGAAGACCCCAGCTTTAGAGGAAACAGGTCTGTGATGGCTAAACCTTATGATGTATACAGAGGGGATGATATTTTGTAAGATTCGTGGAAAGAATGGGATTTATATTAAAAAAAACATGGTAGCACGATTTTTTCCCCTCATGCCCTCACGCCTCATCACAACTAACCCTCGCCCAGCCTTGACGTGAGGGTATGACAGAAAGGCAGACATGAGGCAACTACCTTCTTAAGCTCAAAAATATATATCATCGAATGCGATAACTGCCGGTCATATGTCGTTGTGTTTCTTATTGGGTCAGGATAATTAGGCCGGAAGGAAGGGGGTCGAGGGGGAGAGGCAGGGA
>NC_051416.1:20516308-20516456 GCF_015228065.2 Penaeus monodon
CCCTCGTTTCCCCTCAAATGGAAATCCGGAACTTGGGCCTAAATCGCCAAACCCTCGAGATTTAAGGACGAGTAGCTCTTCGTTTCGAAACAGGTAAGGCGCCGTGTTACTTCTGAACTACGAATTTCTGTGTATATCATTTACTCTA
>NC_051416.1:20516498-20517588 GCF_015228065.2 Penaeus monodon
AAAATCCTTCTAATTTTGGATCTCCTCTTCATTCGAGGACACTTAGATGTCTTACTTCCAGTACAGTTGCTTGATGTTTTAGGAAGAGAAAAAGCCTGGATACACTATATCTAAGATTGATACAAGGTTGGATAAAAATCTCGATTGTTAGGACGTGCTACAGAGTGCTAAGGGGCTTCACGTGTCTTGTGGAGCTTCGGGAGATATCGAAAGACACAGAGTGCTAAGGAGACTTTGAGAACATTTCTTCAATATAGTCAAGGCGTTTCAGAGTGCAAGAGAGTCTTAGAAGAAGGTGAATGTTACGTTCTCGAGCCTCTTGATCACATGCATTTTCAGCTGTGATGCAGAGGGCAAGAGATTTCCTATTTCTAGTGCAAAGGTTTAAACACCTACCAGTTTCCCATACCTTATCCAGAATATCTAATCAGACCACATACCTCACGGAATTGTGAATATATATAAACACCAAATCCTTCCTTTCATTGAAGTCTTTAAGCTCGTAAGGTCATATGATTTTATAATGAAAACAAATGAATAAAAACATAGCGTACTGATATAACACATATGAAAAGTTCTTTAGATTTTTTTCTTCTTCTTCTTTTTCACTTTTAAACATATATTTTCTCCGACGTTTCGAGATGCAGGAACCTGGTTGGTCAAAACGATCAAGATATTGTGATCAAAGTGCAGTCAGGTGTATATAGACATTCCCTGATGTTTATATACAGGAAGGAAAGGAACATACAGACATGCAGATGATGACTGGAAATAGAGAAATATGGAGGGAATTATATAAAGAGAATGATCTATGGCGATTAAAATTACCCCAAAAAATCACTTTTTCTTCTCAAAATAACTTCATATGTCGGCGTTAAAATTGATATTCAGTTATGGTCATTATCTTGTAAAAAAAATCTAGATCTTCGACCAGGCAGTCTGCCTCACTAGCACGTTTTCACAGCTCAAAGGAGACTTCTCGCCACCTAGTGTGCTGAGGTAACGGAGTCTGTGAAGTATTCTGTCAGCCGGGTGTGATTATCACAGCTCTACAAACATTACGGTATTCCTGACATAGTTTAATGTTTTA
>NC_051416.1:20518702-20518953 GCF_015228065.2 Penaeus monodon
TAATGTCAGATTCGATTGTCGTTATCCTGCAATTTGTTTGAGTCTAAATAGTAGTTTTCCCGATTAAGCGTAATGAGTAAAAGAGTAAAACCGGCAAAAAGCGGATCCCTTTCCTCTAACTGAAATATAAAGTTAAAGAAACTAACAACCAAACCAGCAGTCTTTTTGTTCCGTTTCTGTGGTTCTGCGACAAGTTAAGTAACACAAAAGATGTAAAATCTCTTAAAATCATATTGATAATTCATCTGTGA
>NC_051416.1:20519148-20519723 GCF_015228065.2 Penaeus monodon
TAGGAAATGAAGAATAAGAACAAGAAAAAATGATTAATCAAATGTAAATACCTGATAATCATGACGGTCCTCCAACGTAACATAAGCTTGACCAAAAAGCGAGCGTCTGCGGCAACAGCTCCCTTATTCCAGCATATAAGGAAAAATATGCAATAAGCCACCGGGAAAGGTAATCCAAACCAATAATGACGCTAACTAGAAATACAAAATACAAAGGAAAAAGAAAAGAATCGGCATCAGGTTCCTTTCTAAGTGAAGGATCCACATCGACTCCACATAACATCTCATAATTCGGGAGTTTTCGCTTTGTCATGCCTGAATTCAGGAGCTTTTATACATTTCGTCATATCGGTATTTAGCACTAGTTCCGTGTTTTGAGCTTCGCCTCCAACCCTTGACTGCCCGCTGCGACAGGTCATCCTCACGGCCTCTGACCTCTGACCTCGGGAGTCAAAAGTTGCGGAGGAACCAAGGAAATGGGTCTACCTGTGACCTCTGTGTTGCAACTCTGAGACTACCTTGAGGGAGAAATTTCTCGTCTTTATTTTGATACCTTTTATCTTACTATCTTATCA
>NC_051416.1:20519823-20519987 GCF_015228065.2 Penaeus monodon
CCGTTGATCGAGGACTCTTGGGGAAATGACTGTCTCTTTTTTTCTTTTTTCTTCTGATCTTTCGCATATGCAAATAAATAATATTTTCGAGTTATAAATCTACAATAAAAAAGTTAAATTCAAGAAATTTCGCTCGAATTTCGACAGCTGATTTACCCACTTAA
>NC_051416.1:20520020-20520114 GCF_015228065.2 Penaeus monodon
GTCGGGATGGCAAAAGTACCTATCGAGTCGAGAAAGCAAGAACAGCATCTGCACATCCCTCCAAGATCCGACCACAGGGAAAGGCAACTCGATA
>NC_051416.1:20520150-20521338 GCF_015228065.2 Penaeus monodon
TGCACAATAAATCATCCCCCCCCCGCAGAGTCTCTCCCTCTCCGTCCCCAGCAGCATCAGCAGAGGCGATTCACAGAAGGCCGCACACCTGGTTCCTCCAGCAGCTCAACGTAGACTATCCATCAGGAACCCGGGGTATGTCGGGAGGCTCCTGAAGGTCAGAGAGGCCGTTCTCCTGGGACGCGGCAAGCTTGGCCCAGCGCGTCATGTTCCTGAGGGCGCCGTCTCGCATGGGTGCCATCTTGGGGTTCACTTGTGCCAGGCCCTGTGAGCGGGGGAGGAGGGGGAGGGAGGGTTAGTGACAGGGGCACTGGGCGCGGATGGTTTCTGTGCTTTGGGTATTGTGCCTGGGCGCCTGGATGGTAGGTGTAAGGTAGTGTGCTTGTGTGTTTATAAAGTAGGTGTGAAATATTGTGCTTGTGTGTTCGGAAGTTAGGTGAAAATATTGTGTTTGTGCTTGGGTGTTCCTGAAATTAAATGTAAAAGGTTATGTGTTTGGGTGTTTGGAAGTTAGGTCTAAAATATTGTGCTTTTGTGCTTGTGTGATCGGAAGGTAAGTGATTGTGTGTCTGTGCTCTTAGAAGTCATTCTCGGAGGTATGGAACTGGATAACCGGGAATTATGTGTGTGTTTGTGCGTGCGAAAATATGTTTGTGTAAATCCATCTACTTGTTTATGTATCCATTTGAAGAAGACGACTATCTTTAAACTTTCTAACTTCATAAATGTATACACAACTTGAATTCAAGCAATATAATTTAAAAACAATCAAAATAAAGCAACAAACAAGGAACGTAAATCTCACATCAAAGAGCGGCAAGCAGATGTCTTTAATCCAACGCATCTGCAGGAGAGGAAGTTCGTGTTTGCGGTCCCTGTCCATCAGCGCGGGGGGCGTGATCTTCAGCTTGCTCTTCTCCAGGTCGCCTTGGTCAAAGAACTCTGACGTCACGAGCTTGGCCACTCTGGAATGTAAAGGGCGGGGGGGTTTTAGAGAGGAGAGGAAGAGCATTCATGGCTTGGTGTGGTATGTTGGCATGCTGGGATTTATATATGTGCAAACCCGCACGCTTACTCACAGATAGACAGACAGGCACACATTCACATATTGTGACGAATATCCACGCAGAACAAACACAGACTATTAGATATACGTGTGTTGAGCATGCACACACGCACACACACAAA
>NC_051416.1:20521416-20521868 GCF_015228065.2 Penaeus monodon
GCTAATCCAATGCAAAGAAAAAAAAACACTAATGATAATGTCATCAGCATTGAATCTCTCTGGAAGACAGAAAGGAATAATCAAAAACCAATTTCAAAATGAAAACAAAACAACATTCAAGTTTCCAAAGAGGCGACAATACAGAACATTATCTAAGGTGAAAAATGATGAACGTAATTCAATTTTAATTTGCAAATAACGTAAGCAAAATATATTCCGAGCCATGTACTGGAAAGATAGATGATACTTGCGCCAAAAAAATACATATATATATTTGCAGCATTAATCATGATGGCATAATCAAAGAATAAATTAAACGCTTATGGTTTCAATAACATGCATGTGCGTGCCAGGCGTCATTTATCAAGTTAATTAGCTCACTGGATGTAATATATCAAAAAAGATCAGTCGATTGATAGTGTGAGGTTTGTACGAAAATTAGTACGGAAAAG
>NC_051416.1:20523647-20523883 GCF_015228065.2 Penaeus monodon
CAATTGACATCCGGAACTCACTTGAGTTGGGTATCCCAGGGCTTGGATGAAGCCGCGATGTCACACGCTGTCATAAGGAGTGACCTCAGGATGTCACGATGTTCCTTCTGGTCAGTATCGAACTCTCCGTTGGCAACAAGGGGGAAGAACTTTGACCTCACTCTGTAAGGACATCGGAAGTCAGGGGTCAGGATTATGTGGGTATATCATGTGGATATGATATTGTGATGTAATAT
>NC_051416.1:20524015-20524087 GCF_015228065.2 Penaeus monodon
AAATATGTCAAAAGAACTTTGAACTTCAGCCTCTAATGACGTCAGAGGTCAAGTGTGGATGTTTCAGGTGGG
>NC_051416.1:20524172-20524432 GCF_015228065.2 Penaeus monodon
AGTTAAGATGATACGGATCTATCTTTCATCTGCCTAAAACTGATCAAAATATCTTGTGTACAGTTCATTAATGTAGGTATATTTCTACTTTCTTGGGTCATTACAGACCAAAGTTTAGAAAATGATTGGTCATATTTTTTCACAATGTTGCTGTTGTGGTTAAATGTATTAATTTTGGTGGATAATACAGACCAGGGTTAAAATATGGGGCATTCTTATCATTCGTACACTCTACAGTTAAAATCAGGTTTGCAAAGTAG
>NC_051416.1:20524686-20525012 GCF_015228065.2 Penaeus monodon
CGTCTGGATTAATTGGCCAAAGTAGGTCGAGAAGACTTGTATGACATTAATGTGACTTTTCATTCGACCTTCTGGGGACGTTACAGGTCAAAGGTCAAATGAGGATGGTTCATATAAATTTCAAATTTTTGAGATAAGATTAGACAGAAAAGGTTTAGAGAAGTCTTGTTGAATGTTGATGTGCATCTACCTTTTCACAAGGTATAAAAGATTGTATCTTAGCATGTGCTGTTGAGTCTAAAACAAAATAGATAATGAATTAGATATTTTGGATATTAGATATAGAAATTTAGATTTCTTTGACTGGTAATAAATCTTGGGTAGTA
>NC_051416.1:20525173-20525753 GCF_015228065.2 Penaeus monodon
AACAAACATGAGTTTCTTTGACTGAAACTAAACTTGGATAGAAAAATTATAAACACATAAACAAAGTTTCCTCGACTGAACCTTAAAAGCAAAACGAACACAAAGGACTTACTGGAAGTAGATAGAGAGGTCAGTAGCCAAGATGGAGAGCTTGAGGACGTTCATGACACGGGAATACTGAGACGACGACAGGTTACTGAAGATATTGTGTCCCTGAAGGAGAGTTGTGGGAGGTCAAGCGAGGTCACAAAAAAAGTGCGCCAAGGTCAGAGGGGGCAATTGAGAAATAATTACTGCGGTCGTACTGATGACCTTGGAAATGAAGATTATAACAATTATGTTACAATTACCGCCATAACGGATGATCCGGTAATGATCACGGGATAATTGCTGAAGGTCCTCAGCGAGCCTAGAGTTTTGTGGAAGTTTATCGGCATTGATCAGGCGCTTGCATGAGTCGGCACTACAGTCATGCACGGGCTTATCACACGAAAAGATGATAAGGGGATATTTGATGAATGTTTGAAGAGAGGCGGATAATAAGTAATGGCAGTGAATTTATAATTGTCAAATGAAATGG
>NC_051416.1:20526113-20526395 GCF_015228065.2 Penaeus monodon
TTCCCCCAGGAAGCGAATGCACGCACGACCTACCTCAGAATTAAGGATCATGACAGCGTGGTTAAAGTGGTGCTGTTCCATGGTGTTCTGCGTCCCGTAGAGCAGTGCCAGCGCCGAGCCAGTCCTGTGGGAGCGAGAGATTGGGTCAGGGCCATCGACTCGGCATGATAATGGCCGGGAATCAAAGGAGGGTTGGGGTGGTGGGGACGGAACGGAGGAGGGGGGGGGAGAAGAAAGACATTCGTATACCTGTCTTTCTCTTTACCTACATTTCCATTTCCA
>NC_051416.1:20526572-20527155 GCF_015228065.2 Penaeus monodon
AAGGAGCTCCCGGAGGCGAGTTTTCACTCCCCCTGGGGTCCAAGCGACGCCTCTCGCCCTCCCCTCCCCCGCACCCCGCCAGAGAGCTCCCGACGTAGGCCCGAGAGGAGCCCGAGCCTAGGCCTCCCGCGCCGGAGATCTTTATTCCGATCACGCCTTGAAGCTCTCGCCCGGAAAATGCTCTCACCTTCTCTCACAAAATGCTGTCTGCGAGGAACGTGACGCTGCATGCATGTTCTGTCTCTGCTTACTTATTCATCCATTTTCTTCCATTCATTATTCATCGGAGGGATGATGCTGGGAGGTGCTGCACTGATTCTTAAAGGAGGCTGCTGCATCAGGGGCTTTGCAACACGCAAGGAAATTAAGTGAAGGGAGATGGGCGGCGTAGGTTTGTACAACGTGAGCTTTGCAAGGAAATTAAGGGAAGGGAAATGAGCGTCGAGGCTCATGATCAGCTGCAATATCGAGCTGCAAGATCGATTGCAACATCACGATTGGCGGAAGAAACGATAATTATAACAGTAATTAGGATAATGGTATATATAATTGTGATATTGATGATCACGATGATAATTAAGAA
>NC_051416.1:20528566-20528985 GCF_015228065.2 Penaeus monodon
GGAGATCTTTATTCCGATCACGCCTTGAAGCTCTCGCCCGGAAAATGCTCTCACCTTCTCTCACAAAATGCTGTCTGCGAGGAACGTGACGCTGCATGCATGTTCTGTCTCTGCTTACTTATTCATCCATTTTCTTCCATTCATTATTCATCGGAGGGATGATGCTGGGAGGTGCTGCACTGATTCTTAAAGGAGGCTGCTGCATCAGGGGCTTTGCAACACGCAAGGAAATTAAGTGAAGGGAGATGGGCGGCGTAGGTTTGTACAACGTGAGCTTTGCAAGGAAATTAAGGGAAGGGAAATGAGCGTCGAGGCTCATGATCAGCTGCAATATCGAGCTGCAAGATCGATTGCAACATCACGATTGGCGGAAGAAACGATAATTATAACAGTAATTAGGATAATGGTATATATAATTG
>NC_051416.1:20530710-20531041 GCF_015228065.2 Penaeus monodon
AAGCTTGTATTTTTTCATTTTTATTTTCCACATTACTGCCCCGGAACGCCAATCGATACAAGAGATCTATATCGGAGAGCGTTGCCAATATTGCAAATCTGCAAGTGATGGCAAGCTCTCTCCTCTTACACTCAAATAAAGCTTGCCATATTCTCTGCAAGGGATGCAAAGGAAAGGAGGAAAGTTGATTTTTTTTTTCGTTTGCTTCGAATAGGGTTTTTTGAGGTCAATGTTACGCATGAGCATATACGTACATATACCTACATACTCACTTGTGCTTTTCTTCTCATTATTACAAAGGTTTAACTCACTTCTGGAAAGGCCTCTTTCT
>NC_051416.1:20532227-20532413 GCF_015228065.2 Penaeus monodon
TACAGTCACTCCCACACACATTTCACTGAGTTAACTGAAGCCACAGACCCACAGACCTTTTCAATTAAATCAATGTATTTAATCATTTTCTTTCTAGAAAAAGGTGTTTTTTTTCAATCAAGTTTTGTCTGAAGCATTTCATTTCTAAGTTAATTAGAATGAAAAAGATTCGATATATGAGATGGA
>NC_051416.1:20532440-20532549 GCF_015228065.2 Penaeus monodon
ATATGCAATATGCTATGATTAAATTTACTTTTATTGTTGTTTGATATAACGCTTTTTCATTACAAAAGCGGAAGCAGAAATAGATATCATCTTCTATCATTACAAAAAG
>NC_051416.1:20532971-20533294 GCF_015228065.2 Penaeus monodon
ATGAAACCGTTTCACTGGCCACGCATTTATAAGGAAGAACATGCAATGGGGACAGATTACGACGGCGCAGAATAAAGGAAACCCAAAGACTATCGACATCAGCACAGAAACTGAGGTTGGTGGGAGTTTTGTTGAACTTTGCAGAGTCGAATGGGGAGTCACTTTCTGGTCCGCTGATGAGGATAATATCTAATCTAGAATTAAATTTATCAAATCAAATGAAAGTCTGTTCTTATGTCAAGTACCTGAAAATTATTTACCAACTTGAACCTTCGTCTTTGATATATTCAGTAGGCACTGTCTCATTATCGCAGTGTATTGAA
>NC_051416.1:20533896-20534201 GCF_015228065.2 Penaeus monodon
CCCTTGGACGAATACACTCTCAAATCTCAAAACTTACTTTTCTTGGAAGGAGTTGTTGGTGCCCCTGTGGTCGAGGTCGTGGCACAGGCATCCTACGAACATCCCCAGCCACTCTATGTCCTCGAACGTCGACTGTAGCCCACAGGTCTTCGGGGAGAGACGAGATTTTCTTAAGTTAAGTTGGTGGGATGTTATGGCATCATGTGGGGAGTTTCTGGTATTATGTATTAAAACATATGTAGATAATTATATAGTTACAGGCAGATGCACACGCACATCTATAAGAAATTACACAGTTTCTTTCT
>NC_051416.1:20534346-20534520 GCF_015228065.2 Penaeus monodon
TATAAACCTCCCTATCTCTCTCTCCTCACGCTGACCTCACCTTCAGAAGACAGAACATGTTGTGGGCGACGTTGAAGGCGTGTCTCCAGTTGTGATAAGGGACGTTTCTATAATTCCTCTTCACAGTGATCAGCCATCGAAGCAGGGTCTGTTGAAAAAAGAATTGCGTGTGTT
>NC_051416.1:20535311-20535455 GCF_015228065.2 Penaeus monodon
ATAAAAGAAGAATATCCATTAAAAATGCAATTAGTCGGAACCAACCGCTACGAAATAAACGCCGACTAGTCGATTCCTCTATTGTTCCTCTGAATGGAAGGTAACAATGGTTATTCAAAACGCTTTGTACATAGCCAGCCGTAT
>NC_051416.1:20535585-20535884 GCF_015228065.2 Penaeus monodon
AAGAGGAAAAACGTTTCCCCATTAAACATTTCAAACTCTCGGACTGACGAAACGAAACCTTGCAATATTAAAAAAAAATGTATAAATGTATTAAAAGGTCAAACGAGGTTGCAATTGCATGAATAGATAATGCATACTTAATAATGCAACTTACCAGCATGACCTCTCGACCCCGCCATCATTGCATAAGTTATGGTCAGGACCCCCATCCCCACTACCCATCCGAAAGCCCCCTCCCCCCTGGTAGTGGAGACGGAAAGATTCGGATAATTAGGTCAAGAAGGCCGAAAATATGAGAT
>NC_051416.1:20536264-20536544 GCF_015228065.2 Penaeus monodon
CGATGGCATCATTCTCTCCGAAATGATGATTGTGCAATATCGTACAATACCGAAAAGCAATAACGATAATAGCATCCGAAAAAAAACAGTAATATGAGCTTAAAAAAATATCTAAAAAAATATATTCCCAACGTATTGCTATGTTGCTCACCTGCCCTTCGCCTGGAAAGTCACTGAGCCATTGCATCCCATCTTTAATATGCAACTTTCGCCTTAATCTGAACATTTGGAGAACATCTCCCTAGCCGTCGTTATCTCTGGCTGCCATTATCTCTGTCAT
>NC_051416.1:20536710-20536935 GCF_015228065.2 Penaeus monodon
ACTCCTTCGAAACTGAGAATATCAGAGAAAACAGACGTAAAATACAAATAAAAAACTCTCGCGACGGCCTTCAGAAAAGCTGCTGCCTACTGTTGAAGAGAAATTTGACTAAAAGCCTGATAATGAAGCCTTTGTAAATGATGATGATAATAAAGATAACAAAAGAGTGCTATCAGGCCGTAAAACAAACTTATTTTTTTATGAGGCATAAATTAAGAAATGAAA
>NC_051416.1:20537903-20538023 GCF_015228065.2 Penaeus monodon
GGGTTTTGATTCACGAGAGGTTAATATAACCAGGCCGTCTTCTCTTTAAGAAAAAGAGAAGAGATTATAAAGAAATTCAGATCATTAATGTCCTCACGTAACACTCCTTTCGGTATGCAG
>NC_051416.1:20538069-20538224 GCF_015228065.2 Penaeus monodon
TCAGTAGTTTATATTTGCGAGAGATTATGACACTTTAGAGCGAAGTAGAGTGAAATATAGTGACTAGATCGTTTGGCCTTTGCTAACCACTCTGAACGATCTAACATCGTTTCTTTAACGTTTAAGGTAGACCGAGGAACTTGTAACATCGATGT
>NC_051416.1:20538612-20538783 GCF_015228065.2 Penaeus monodon
TCATTTGGATGGATCTACATTCAATTATTCTTTGCTGAGATGTTCAGCCGTGAAATATGATTCCAACTTTGAAGTACAGATCAAAGGATATTCCAACTAGGGTACAGCAAATTATTCCTGGACCCTTCAGAATCCAGTGAATACAATTAGCAGATTAAACGGTAATATTCT
>NC_051416.1:20538818-20538891 GCF_015228065.2 Penaeus monodon
TATCACTAAAACGCAATAAGTTCAGAGTTAGAATTACGATTAATGAAACTTGGCTGACATATACGAACTTGTA
>NC_051416.1:20539031-20539361 GCF_015228065.2 Penaeus monodon
TTCAAGAGCATGTACTCAGTCTAAACTATACTAAAAGCATGTACTCAGTCTAAACTATACTAAAAGCATGTACTCAGTCTAAATTATACTAAAAGCATGTACGCATTCTAAACTATACTAAAACTGACCTTGGACTCGATCTTGAACCTGTGGACGAGGCGAAGGTCCATGAACATCCTCATGGCGGCGAGCAGCATCTGGTCTTGCGTGAGGGAGAAATCATCGAAGGTAAGGCTCCCTAGGCTCCACGTCGACGCCTCCGGCACCACCTCTCGCTGCGGGGGGGGGGGGGAAGAGGGAGTACTTAGATGTACTGTGTAAATAGATTCG
>NC_051416.1:20539602-20540166 GCF_015228065.2 Penaeus monodon
TTCTTTGAGAGTCTTTGATGGACGGCTGCTTTCACGTCTGAAAGGATATTTTGCACATCCAAGGCCGTTCTATTCATAGCAAATCGGGTAAAATGCGAGTCGAAATATTAATGTGCATTACGTTATATATAATTCTGATTTCTGAATGAATGAATGAACCACATCCATAGACTGGAAAGACGAGTTATGTAAGGTAATTGACACCCACTCACATCTGCTGGATTAAATGGGAAGGTATTCATAAATGATCTACCCAAACTTGACCTTAATACGCCTACAACATACCCTAAGCAACATGGCACGCCCCTCACACCACACTCTAATCTACATTCACGCCCTTCACAATATACCCTAAACAAAATGCCACGCCCTTCACACATTACCCTAATCAATATGTCACGCCCCTCACAACATACCCAAATCAACATGCCACGCCCCTCACAACATACCCAGACTGGCGCATCTCGTTCTATTTACCTGTAGTGATTCCACATCCTCAGCTGATGCGGTGGCGTGGTAAGACAAGACCTGGAATGAGAGGAGATGAATTAAACAACAGATTAT
>NC_051416.1:20540576-20540813 GCF_015228065.2 Penaeus monodon
CTATACCTGGAATACATTACAATTTAAGGATCTTCACACGTGTACACACTTGGCATCTTACCTCGATAGCAACTTTCTGCCTCGCCATAGCTTTCTCCAGTTCGTTGTACATGAGGGTGTTATTAATGCCTAGTCCACAGAAGATGGTGAAAGCCTGAAGGGAAAGAAAGGAAATGATATTCAATGAAACACGTAACTTCAGAGTGAGACTTCTAATGAGATATATTTGGTGGTAAG
>NC_051416.1:20541629-20541799 GCF_015228065.2 Penaeus monodon
GCAGCAAATAGCTCATTATAGCCGGTAAAACTCTACGGGCGCCCCATCACGTTTGACTATCTCACACTGCGAATGATAAACAGCCACTCACCCGTTCTTACCTTTCCTTTTCTTGATTAATGAGATGATACTAATTACCTGCCTAGAAAAATGTGTTTATTCTTGAAAAA
>NC_051416.1:20542157-20542452 GCF_015228065.2 Penaeus monodon
AACCACCATCACCCATGAGAAGATCTTGAATTCAACGACATCCTTTTTAGTGAATCCAATCCTCACCTCAAAGAGCTGCTCGTCGTTGTCATCAAAGGGCTGTCCATTCAGCTTGTTAATGATCTTCGCTACACCTGAAAAAAGAAACGAAAAAATAGCATACAAGAAAGAGTCAGTATGGAGCCTCAGCCTAATTAATGAGCTGTGACGGGAATGGTAATGGTGATGAGTCTTTCTGTTTTATTTATTAAGTTATTTGTCTGTCTTGTGGTGAGGGGTTGAATGTTTGGTAGGT
>NC_051416.1:20542621-20542711 GCF_015228065.2 Penaeus monodon
AAATAAACTCAACAAAAAAAGTTCATGTAACTATTCAAGAAATTATGTAACATCCCTGTTTCTTTTCTTCCTTTCTTTAGCTAACACAAG
>NC_051416.1:20543119-20543376 GCF_015228065.2 Penaeus monodon
CCTCACCTATAATCTGGAAGTTCCTGTTCCGAATGGGCATCGCAAGCATAGATCTCACATTGCCGCCGCTACCCTTCTCGACCTCGATGCTGTCAGCGATGTTGAGATTCTCTCCCGAAGACGCGACCTGCTCCGCTAAGTGGAGGAGGTGCTTCGTCAGCTCACTCGATCCCACTTCCTTGGCGCTGAGGTGGATGGGGGAGAAAGAAGGAGGGGAGGGGATTATGCATGGAGGATAAGGGAGGGGTGTGTACTAG
>NC_051416.1:20543612-20543979 GCF_015228065.2 Penaeus monodon
CAGAAAAGGCCATCTGAAACCGAAACGTTCACACTCTTAAATCTTAAAAGAAATACCAACACAAAGCGTTCTATTAATTACAGGAGATGACGAATACGTTTTCCTTAACAGCGAATTAAAGCATGAAACGTTATTAACAAACGAAAAAAACTCAAGCTCTGTTCTAAGTATAAAGGGAAATGCCTCTTGTAAGAAGTCGAGTTTTTACATTCCTCTCGTGAAACGGAATCTCGAGGTAAAGAAAAATCCATATTAAAAGCTATAATACTTGAGTTCCCATTAGAAGGGTGTTGAGAAAATGCGTGGCAGCCGTACAAAGGAGAAGCCAGTTTAAAGGAACCATAATAGTTGGGGTTAAAAAAAACTC
>NC_051416.1:20544217-20544388 GCF_015228065.2 Penaeus monodon
GGATTAAAATCACAAAGGAATTGCCCTTCGTTCACTCGAACTGTAAGTAGGACTCGCACCCTCCTGGCCCTCATATGCATTTCTACTTCACTACAGTGGCCTCATTAATGACAATTTTAATAATGAAGGAGTGATAAAAGCTACAACTCTCATAACGACATCATCAGTGAT
>NC_051416.1:20544580-20544892 GCF_015228065.2 Penaeus monodon
ACGGAACTATGGCGCCTTCAACTTAATGCTCTGGTCTCTCTCTCTCTTGGCTATTGAGGCTATTAAAGAACGGCAAGAGAGTTCACTAATAGGCGGAAGGAACTCCATTAAAGCTAACAAAAATATGGAGCATTGATTACGGAGAAAATTATTTTCAATTTGAGAAAAAAAAAGGAAAAGAAAAAAACTTTTTGTGTGTACCCTATATACTTGGGTATGGACACACATACATATATATATTTGATGTGATTAGAAGCACACGTATATATACTAGCATATATAAACAAACACAAACAAACAGAGTTCCTTACT
>NC_051416.1:20545025-20545120 GCF_015228065.2 Penaeus monodon
TTCCTTACTTGTTAGACTGCTGGCCAGCAACGGGTGAGTTCAGTTCGAAGATCTTTGAGAATTTCACATTCTGTTTCTGTTGAGAACAAGGAGAA
>NC_051416.1:20545662-20545826 GCF_015228065.2 Penaeus monodon
ACAAGGACCAAACATGAGCTGAAAGTCTGTGGTTTAGCGAAGCCGCTCTACTTCCTCTTGACAATTAAACGCTGAATTTCCTGCAGGAGTGTGAGTAGGGAGAACCTTTGTGACAAGAGCGTGTAGGCTGGATAATAGGTGCTTTTGTTCTGCTCTTTTGTAAC
>NC_051416.1:20547114-20548352 GCF_015228065.2 Penaeus monodon
GTTTTCTCTATAAGATTATGCCAAACTTGAAAAATGGCAGTCAATGTTGCAAAAAAATAGGCAAACAGAGGCCTATGCACACACAAGGCGCACAAGATGTCCCACAGACGCACGGTACAATATATATACAATGTGTATATATACATTTACACAAAGCAGACAGGACACGCCGAACTAAGTAGCCTTATAGCTTATATTTATAAAGTTTAACTATCTTACATGTAATGTTCCATTGCCTTTAAATCTAAAAGCTATATTACCTCTACATTCTGTTCCACCCAATTTAGTGTCCATTTTCCAAGAGCTTTCTGTCACCAAAGCTCCTGAAATAATATGACGTCACTGCTAATGCCTTGACATCACTGGAATCATATGAAGTCACATGAGAGATATTTGGCTTTTAATTCATTTGTTTTCCCAACGCCATGAGGCTTCATATCCTCGTCATTCCAAAGTGCATCTGATGCTCTAATGTTGTAACAAAAATCTTCTCTTTTCCCCGTCGAATGATGAAAAAAAAAGATCCGATTTCAAAAGCAAATGTACACTTTTGTCCCAGATTATAAACACACTAATTCCAAAAAAAGTGTTTATAAAGGTTATTAAAAAGAAGCTGGGCAGAGGAAACACACAGCACAAACACTGAATAAAGAGCCAGGGAAACACAGATCACGAACTTACCTGAATCCCGCAGGAAGCAATTTTTTCTTCATCAGTTTGGTTCATCTAATTACCGCATTGATTCGTGCTTTGATTTTTTTTTCCACCAGTGAGTGAGTTTTTTTTATTATCATTTTTTTTTAAATGTTATAATCTGCGGACGCCCGACTGTATTCCTTAAGAAGGAAATTCCTTTATTATCTTTTAAAAAATCATCTCAAACTCATTTTTGCCTTGTTATTGTCTCTATTAATATTATTTCTTTAAAATTACAAAACAACCTAGATTCATCAAACAAATATCTTCTCAAAAACCAATCAATATCCAATGGTTTGTTTCTCGGAATATAAAAGCACGATTAAAAATCATTGCCTTTTATCATAGAAATCTGTTTGTCTTTCTTGCTATCTCTCTCTAAATTGAAATCGAATTTCACTGGAAGCGTGGATGGTTGCCGTCCAGAATACCAGGAAAATATGAGCGAATTATAATGATTTGGGAAGAGCGGCGCTTGAAATCATTAAATTTATGCTCAACGTTTAGAATTTGGGATCGCTGCGTCACCGGATACGAAGAGA
>NC_051416.1:20548811-20548938 GCF_015228065.2 Penaeus monodon
CTTCGGGCACGAAAGGAGGCAGCGGTGGCTGTCCGCGCCCGTCATAGGCACGAAGGTGCAAGACGACCCGAGTGAGACAAGAGGCGCCCCCTGTAGCATCGCAGGAGGCCTTCAAGCAGAGGAAGCG
>NC_051416.1:20548999-20549186 GCF_015228065.2 Penaeus monodon
ATAGAGAGTATAAATGTACAAAAACCCGAAATAAGAAGGAAAAAAAGGAAAGAGAAGCTCACTGATGCAGAGAATACTTTCGAGATAAAATGTTTAGTAGTAAAAAAAGCAAAGAAAAAAATGTCTCTAAAAGGCGTAATGCTTCTGCGATAGAATCGAGAAGTCAAAAGGAGAGAAGTATCTCTTG
>NC_051416.1:20549210-20549467 GCF_015228065.2 Penaeus monodon
TGGAAGCTGTGACCACTAGAGGCGTGGCAGCAACCCTGAGGCGCTCCGGCCGTGCTGCCGTGTTGTCACCTTGCCTGCAGCTGCCGTGTTGGGTGTCACAGTGTCCTGAGGTGAAGGTGAAGGAACAGGTGGAGTTGTTGGAGGTGTGGCGTGGGGAGTAGAGGTCTCGATGGCTCGCGACGGCAAACTCCGCGCCTTGTTATTGGCCCTGGAGGAGTGTCTAGTAAGCGAGGTCCGCGAGAAACGCCTCTGCGAAT
>NC_051416.1:20549491-20549877 GCF_015228065.2 Penaeus monodon
CCTGGCCCCGCACCACCACCCTGTGCCTGACAGGGGTGGCTCGCGGGCCGCCCTGGTCCTCCTGCGCCGGCGACATAAGATAGCTTAACTCAGGAGGATCTGAGGGGCGTGCTCGCCTGACCTCGTGGCCCCGTGACCCCCGAAGGAGCTCACCCTTTGTGGCCCTAAAACGCGTCTCACACATGAATGACATAGCCTCCTGTGTGTATATGTGCGTGTGGATGTAGGTGTGTAAGTATGTAAGTATGTAGGTCAGGGGCACGCTCGTGGAAGTACTTGACGGGAGCGTGTTTCTCAGAATACATTTTCCTACTTGCCCTGCGCTAACCCGCCGGGAGGAATAGAAAGAAAGTTGGAGGCGAAGGCAGGTAACGAGGACTATGGGC
>NC_051416.1:20550583-20550820 GCF_015228065.2 Penaeus monodon
CCTTGCCAATCAGAGAGAGTTGGGAAAAACACGCAGCATCCTGTCCTCGCCAGCCCTGCCTCGCCACGCACCTCCACCGCCGTAAACACAGGCAGCGACCACTAGACTGAATGATCCTGTTATGCGCCGAATCATTTACCGCATTTTAATGAACCTGGGCCTAGTATCGCCGGGAATGCTGTATATCATTATGATGAATTTATTTCTGTTTATGGAATCGTCTGTTAAATCTTTACC
>NC_051416.1:20551146-20551538 GCF_015228065.2 Penaeus monodon
TGTTATCGTTTTATAAATATACTTCAATTCTCTTTTTTTTCATAATGTATTTTTTTTTTATAGCGAATAGTAATATCGTTTCGTGTTTATTGTGAATAGTAATGTAATAAGTAGGTGTTTGAAGTGAAAAGTTACACAATAAACTGTTATAAGTGACCGTTTCCCCTTCGCCATGAATGACTGAAGAAATTCCTGTGTCTAATCATGCTTTCCCGTGTCATAGCTCTTTATATCACAGGGGATTCGTGGTAGCAAAAGAAAAATAAAAGAAAAAAGGCAAAAACTCCTGAATAAATCATTATGGACATTAATAGCTTCCGCGAGCCTTGTCATTAGGGTGTAATAGACTACATTAATATTTCACTGACAAAGTTATTCGCTCTAGGACTCAC
>NC_051416.1:20552254-20552366 GCF_015228065.2 Penaeus monodon
TTAAGGCTTTCTAGCAATGAGCATAATTAAGACTCGAAGTGTTAATTAGAACGGTGACCGGCCTTGACCCGTGCATGACCCAAACCATGGAACAGTGGTCATCTGCTAAGAA
>NC_051416.1:20552426-20552884 GCF_015228065.2 Penaeus monodon
CACGTTTTCTTGCTCGATTCGCGTGTGTGTGTTTGTGCATGTATGGGTTAGTGTACTTGCATGCACTCCAACATGAATTATGAACTCCTACCGATGCTCTAGCCTCTCTTCACTTATTAATTACTTGTTCATTATCATATATCATGTTATTCTACTACCAAGCTCATTAACATACATGAAGTTATCCTTATCAATATAAACGTGTAAACAATCGTCTTAACCGGCTTAATCGTCTTTTAGAAAAACAGTCAGCATCAGTCATAGCTCATTCCTTTTTCATACAGTTATTCATAACACATTATATCCTGGATTAACCCTGGGAGAAAAGAAGTAGAAACTATTAAGGGGGAAGAGTAAATAATTCATTTCAGTTAAATTGTCGCATCGGGCTGTGTCACAGTTATTGTTTCTGTCAGAAAGTGAAAGAGAATTATTTTGTAAGACCTTGATGAACTGGG
>NC_051416.1:20555147-20555792 GCF_015228065.2 Penaeus monodon
TCCTCTGTACACTCTTCCTGAGGTTTTATGACAGAACAATATATCAGAGGAATTGTTCTCAAGTTCTGTCAACTGCTCCGGTTTCAGTCAATTCCACAGCGTCCGAATGTCACCGGATATTTTTTCATTGTTATTGCTTTGACAGTTTCATTGTTTACTGCCCTCGCGTTGAGTGTGAATGGATACCTGTAAACCTCTGACTACAACGGATTCAAGTGTCTGTGGCAGGGGTGTTTGGTCATATAACCGACGTAAATAATGGCTGGTGGGGCGGAGGGCAGTCAACAGAGATTCGATTCTGCTGCTTTAAAATATCTGTAGGTTTGTTTATTTTCAGAGGAGAGGGGGAATGATGGGTGGTTGGTTGGTCAGTTGAGTTTGTATTGTAGTGGTTTGCCTGTAAGGAGGTTATTGCTTTTCGAAAAGTGAATGTCTGATGCGGCAGAGGTCAGGAAATATAGTTTTAAAAATTTCTAAATTGTTTTTAGGCAGGATGATTTTGGAGATAGAATAATGGTTAATTTTGCTGTCAATAGAGTAGGCTGGTTTATATATTTTGGAAAATGTAATGGTTAGCGGGGTAGAAGGCGGTTTATTTTATTATCTTTGATTGTATGTTGGTTTATTCCTTGTTTAATTGTTTGA
>NC_051416.1:20555910-20556369 GCF_015228065.2 Penaeus monodon
TCTTTTTTTTTTGGGGGGGGGGGAGTAAATTATATTTGTTTGGTTTGTTAATAGAGCTTCTACCATTTTAGATTACCTGTTGGATGGTTAAATGTTTTCTTTGGAAGGGGGCACTCCAAGGGAAACTAATAAAAGGGGTAAAACTACGTAACATAATGCACTAGAATTTTGAAAGCGCATCCGGGGATCCGAAATATAATATCAGCCAGGAAGGTGACCACGAGAAGCGAACAGAGTGGGGGGAGGGGGTATGCTGAGGTGTGGGGGGGTGAGAGGTTAATGCATGACAGGTAATCCTATTTGACCCCAGACCTCATGACGGGGGATTAAGTGTGCGGTGCAGAAATCGACTCAAACGACACCAGATTCAATGCAAAAGGCCAGATTTTCTTTTTTTGTTCCGGCGGGGATGCAATATTTTTGTACTTACTGACTTCTGCAAGTTTTAGAATTAAAAAG
>NC_051416.1:20556430-20556911 GCF_015228065.2 Penaeus monodon
CTATTCCTCCCATTCGTATATTTCCTTTCTTTCATTCAATATCCCTTCTTTTCTCCTCTACGTCTTTCCCTTTTTATCTATACTTACTATCCTATCTACCCAACAAACACCAACAACCTCATATTATCCATATCTTCTACTCTTTTCCCCCTTCTCTTTTTCTCCTCATTTATCCCCTTCTGCCTTTCGACCCTGATTCGTCAAAAGAGCCTTATCCACAAAACCTCTCATTCACAAGGAACTGTTACAGTGTCTTCTTTGCAACCCTTACTCAAGCAATTTTCTCAATGGCGGCTCTCCACCTCCTGACTGAGTCTGGACTGTGTCATTCGCTGATTTATATAACCGCATTCAGAATAAGGGGAGGAGAGGGGGGAGAAAGAAAGCTCGGAATCAATGAATAAGTCTCTTTATATGATGATACAAGATTTGGTTTTATCTTTGGTCTCTTTCCATATAAATCCATTTGCTAGGAAACATC
>NC_051416.1:20557819-20558162 GCF_015228065.2 Penaeus monodon
AGAACCGTCTTCGAGGAGCAGCACGGCGGCGCGCTCGCACTTGAGGAGCCTCTGTGCCCGCTGGAGGGTCTTGA
Source organism: Penaeus monodon (assembly GCF_015228065.2). Lineage (NCBI taxonomy): Eukaryota > Metazoa > Arthropoda > Malacostraca > Decapoda > Penaeidae > Penaeus > Penaeus monodon. Next base: position 20,557,894 of record NC_051416.1, read on the forward strand.
GGATGACGTTTTCCAGCGACGTCTGTTCCTCGAATAAGTCGTGGACGACCTCCAGCAGACTCTGCAGGGGGGGGGGGGGAGAAAGCTGTTATATAAGGGACGAAGGGCGTGGGGGGGGTGAAAGTGGGGTGTTGGGAACTTCTAGTGAGTGGACGGGAATGAAAATGATGAAGATGGATGTGGAATGCGAATATAATAAATGGGTAAAAAAATGACGTTCACCCACAATCACAAAAGCATACACACAGAAACACACGAGCATGTACATG
>NC_051416.1:20558329-20558495 GCF_015228065.2 Penaeus monodon
AGACACAAAACAACCACCGCAATTTGCATGCAACCCACACCCCTACTCACCCTATTTCTCTCGTACTCGCTCTGCGACACCTCCATCAGCTGGGCGTTTGTGATGGCGATTCCGACGAACTGCAGGTACGTCTCGAATATCTGGGGGGGTGAGAGGGGGGAGGTAA
>NC_051416.1:20559345-20559475 GCF_015228065.2 Penaeus monodon
CTTGGACTCAATAACCTCTCAGGGAGTGTGAAAGTGAGAAGCCATTTTGAATTTTCAACACGAGCTTCCCAAATCTAGTTATAATCCTCAACTTGACTTGCAAACTTCTTTTATTTTCGTTTCATATCGT
>NC_051416.1:20559935-20560188 GCF_015228065.2 Penaeus monodon
AGAAACAGAGGGATAAATGGAAAATTATGATGATGAGTGAGAGGAAAGACAACAATAACAATAAAAACTAAATAACTCATGATGATGAACCGCATTACGAAAGAATTGGGGACGTATGAATAATTGATAAAGTAATAAATAAACCAATAATAGAAAGAATTCACCTGCATCGAGGAACAATAAAAATGAGATGAAAAAAAGACGAGATCTGTATTAGACAGAATAAAAGAAAGAGATAGATAGATAGATAGAT
>NC_051416.1:20560585-20560654 GCF_015228065.2 Penaeus monodon
TATATTGCTAAAAGCTAATACCTATTCCGAAGTTGCATCGAAACTCGAACCAAAATGTTTAAAGGAAGC
>NC_051416.1:20560961-20561212 GCF_015228065.2 Penaeus monodon
GTGCCAAAGTTTGTAAGTGGATTTAACGCGACCAAACTATCGGTCCTCCTCGAGCGGCCTCTGGAGGTCCTCCTCGAGCGGCCCCTGGAGGTCCTCCTCGAGACGACAAGTTAAGGAAATTCTATTCGAGGAAAAGCCTTTCCGAGAGCGAGCGAGAGGAGGCTTCCGGGCGGCGAGGACGAGGCTTCGCGGCGGATGGGCTTCACTTGTTCACTTGTTTTTGTCGTTTTTGATTGAGCGGTTCGTTTTTT
>NC_051416.1:20561533-20561765 GCF_015228065.2 Penaeus monodon
ATGTGTGAGTGTGTATTAGGTGGACTAATAGTCAATTCCTCCTAGAAGGAAATCGTGTATATTTTGGGTTTTGCATTTTATAAAGATTATGTAGAATTCACAAAATCATTATAGATTGCAAAATGGAGTAAAGCAAAATTATCGAGGTTGGTTATTCGTAAATGTGTTTTCATAAACAATTAACGAGAAATGCGGAGAATATCTGAATACTTAGAAAAATAATAAATTAATA
>NC_051416.1:20562116-20562621 GCF_015228065.2 Penaeus monodon
GGTTCTCAAGGAGCAATATAGCGAAACGCCGTCGGCGAGATAATGAATTTTCCTTTGCCATTTCTTCCCTGTTTTGTTTACAACTTGTTCTGTACTAATTTTTTCCACATCTAAATATCCGTTTGCTCTGTGTGAACTAAATAAAACACTATTAATTAAAAAGGGTTATTTAGAGTATTATTTAGACGCATTTACTGTACAAGTGATATTCTAAAGCATTTATGTATGTACGTAATCTATTTCCAGACCTAGTAATCGTCAATTAACATCTAAGTGGAGTGGCTGTAACTTGACGGAGGAGAGTTAAGTTCACCTGCATAATTACACCGGTAGACGTGAGAAGTCCATAATAACAGGAGTCAACGTGGCGACAAGAACGTTTTATTAAAAGGAATTTGGGGTTTATTTATAATTGTTATATTTTGTTTGGATATGTAACTGTATATTATTTTTTATGGTTAATGAATGACTGATAGTGGGTCAAGAAAAAGATTAATGAAAGTTT
>NC_051416.1:20563208-20563279 GCF_015228065.2 Penaeus monodon
TCGAGATCCAAAAACTTTTGCGTGAGCAAGATTATCAAGTTAGCGTCGGGAAAGGGAGAGTCAATCCGATC
>NC_051416.1:20563718-20563951 GCF_015228065.2 Penaeus monodon
TTTGCCAAATCCCCCACCCAGTGCACGTTGCAAATTTTCTCTCTCTTTTTTTTTGAGAATTCAACTTGGAAATTGCAACCTCGTGTCTATCGGCCACTTTTCCCTGCTCCCACTGGCAGCTCCTGAACGAACGTCTGTGCGAAGGGAAAAGGTCAAGAGGCGTTGCTTTTGAATTAATAAAAAAGAGAGGACATGAGGGAAGGAATAAACAAGGTAGAAAGTGGGGAATATCC
>NC_051416.1:20564184-20564300 GCF_015228065.2 Penaeus monodon
AAAGCTGTGTTTCCTTTTAGGAGGCATGAATCACTGCATGGAAGTGTTGAATACTTGGCCTTAGAGACTCGACCTAAATATTCCCCTGTTTTCCCCCCCTGAAATTCCCCCCCCCC
>NC_051416.1:20564383-20564484 GCF_015228065.2 Penaeus monodon
GTCGCTTTTCCCCTTTTCTCTTCCCCTTAGTAGACAGAACGCACCTGTCGAGGGAGGGAATTCACAGTTGTGTGATTTGCAGGAAAGGAATGACATCTGAC
>NC_051416.1:20564801-20564981 GCF_015228065.2 Penaeus monodon
ATAAGCGTGTGGACTCAAAAGCAATATGACAGTTCACCTCCATTTTCAGCTTGGATTTTGCATGCCTCAAAAGCTCAATGGACAGTCCTCATTACTAATGGCAAGTGCTCAGGGTGCCAACGGAGCTCATTAATGACTAATTGGCGTAAAAGACAAAATCGTCAGTTCAAAAGCAGGTGA
>NC_051416.1:20565502-20565628 GCF_015228065.2 Penaeus monodon
CTGTTCGTGTATTAGACGTGTAAGCGATCCGCATATCATGCTCCTCCCTCATAAGAAAATATTCAAATGATTTCCCGATGGAATTATGCAGTCTTTATTAAGAAAAGAATCCGAAATTGCGGAAAA
>NC_051416.1:20565658-20566330 GCF_015228065.2 Penaeus monodon
AAAGGAAATGAATGAAGGGGAATTAACAGATATCTGGCTTGATTCAACGCCAGGATTTTTCTTGCACAAGGAAGGGAAATATAGATAGATTACATGCTCTATATTTACCCCTTTTCTTTAGCCATTCTTCTGTCACCTTATTCTTATTGTCACATTATTCTGCCATTATTCATTATTCTGTCATTATTCTGTAACAAAAGGTTTTATGAAGAGAATGTCTGTGATAGAGAATAAAAGCGTAAAACCTGCGAATATGTTGTATCTTATTTTCGTTAGATTTTCTTTGATTTGATAAGGGAAGTCTGTCTTTTTTTTTATCTTGTTATTATCCTTTTTATATGCTTTTCTTTCATATATTTTTGTGTTTCAAGTTTTGATTTTTTTTCTGTGGTATTTTCCTTTCTGCTTCTGCGTCTCTCATTCGTTTTTTTTCTCTCTATGTGTTCTTATCCTTTTCCTCCAGTCCCTTGATCTTCTAATTCTTCTCCAGTCCCCCTTTCTTCTCCCTCTCCTTTCCTTTCTCTTCTATTTTGCTCTCTCTCTCCCTCGCTTCCCTCCTGCTATTCCCTTCCAATCTTCCCTCCTGTCTCTTCCTCCCCTGATTTATCTTCTGGTTCTTTCTACCCACTTCCCTCCTTTCTTCGCTCCTCCCACTTTCTCCCCTACGACTTA
>NC_051416.1:20566390-20566604 GCF_015228065.2 Penaeus monodon
CCCCCCCTCCCCCACTGCCATGCCTGCCTCCTTCCCCTTACTCAGCACCTCATTCCCTCCGCCTCTCCCCCACCAATCTCCCTCTTATTATCGTTCCCTCTCCCCTCCCATTCTCATCTCCTCTCTCCTTTTATTCCTATCCCCTTCTCCACTCCCTCTCTCATTCCCGTCCTTTCAAGCCCCTCCATTCGGCTGTCCCATTCTCGTGCTCTTT
>NC_051416.1:20566980-20567260 GCF_015228065.2 Penaeus monodon
TACTCACCCTCTCATCCTTAGGCGTGAAGTAAGTGAAGTTCCCGTCCATCTCATCCGGGCATTTGTTGACCACCTGGGCGACGGCAATTATCTCCCCGTAGTAGTTCCTGACGGGCATGCAGAGGAGGGTGTCCGTCCGATAGCCCGTGATCCTGTCCACCTCGTCGTTATAGCGGGGGTCCTGGGTGGGAGAGACAGAAAGAGAGGGGGATTTAGCTTTGCGGTTTGCTTTTTGGGGACGTTTGTGTTAGAAATACCCTTAGATGTAGGGGGGGGGAGG
>NC_051416.1:20567578-20568389 GCF_015228065.2 Penaeus monodon
GGAAAGTGGGGGGGGAAGTTTAACTGTGGTCTTTTTCGTTATAGAGATTCTTGTCTTAGAAATGTCTTTACATGATGTGGATACCCTTGTGTTAAAAATGTGTTTACGGAATATATATGATTTTCTTAAATGTAGATTCAGTACATATCGTTACAGGGGGAGTCCTGAGAGGGAGAGAAAGAGAGAATGAGAAAGAATTTTACGGTACAGGGACTATTGTGTTATAAATAGATCTACGTTATACTGATACTTTTAAGAAGCTACGTATTTTTCTTAAATACAGATTCATACACATCGTGTGTATGAATATCGTTACAACGAGGGTCCAGAGAAGGAGAGGCAAAGAGAGGGAGGATATTCAGCTGTTTGAGTTAAAACATCTTTAAAGACTATTTATTATAGCGTGGGTCCTGGGTGGGGAGGGGGGGGGAGGAGAGAAGGAAACGGTTTTCGTTATACATATACGTGTGTTTTTTTTTTTTTTTTGTACAGTTACCCGTGTTAAAATGACTTTTAATGAATCTGTTTGTTTTCCTTGAATATAGATTCATAAATATATCGCTATAGCACAAGTCCCTAAATGAAAAGAGAGAGATAGAATTAGAATTGCGTCTTTAGCCATACAGAATCACATGTTAAAAAAAAAACCTTTGAAGAATCTACGTGTTTTTCTGAAAAGGAAGAAACAAATCGTGACTTCAGACAAAAAGAAAAAAAAAAAGTTTGTTCGGACCCCATAACCTCGTCGTTATAGAGTGGGTACGAAGAAGGGAAAACGAGAAAGAGAAATTTAACTGCGTAGTTCGTTGGG
>NC_051416.1:20568620-20568905 GCF_015228065.2 Penaeus monodon
ACAAACATAAAGCAAAATATATGAAAAAAAAACGATGAAGTAAAAATAAACATATATAAATGAAGATAAAGAAGAAAAAATATACACCGTAAATTAGCCCGCGATTCGTCGTTAAAGGTGGCTCTAAGAAAGGTAAGAATGAGGGAATAGACCTTATACACATTCGCTATACATATCCTCGGTTGGAATAAAAGAATGAATCTACAAAAAATGTGTTTTCGTTATAAAGATTCCTTTTGTGTATAACGATAAAAAATGCGAGGTCTTTCAGTAATCCTGCGAGTG
>NC_051416.1:20569238-20569472 GCF_015228065.2 Penaeus monodon
GCATTAGCAACTCTACGGAATCCACAGTATTATAAAAGAAAAAAAAATCTTGTGTTTCATTTTGTAGTTAATGATCATGTAACTTTTATTTCTCAGTGAAAAGGAGAGATAGGCGTCAACTGTATTCTTCGTTATGCAAATTCTCGTGTATAAGAAAAAGCAATATTAAGTAAAAAGAAAAAAAAGTGTATATGCTTCCGTTATCAAGAATCTCGTGGGTTCTAGGTTTGATGA
>NC_051416.1:20569846-20569995 GCF_015228065.2 Penaeus monodon
ACGTCGTCTGCCATTCGAATAGCGCAACGGATTACGGAAGGAGGAAACACTGCAGCTCGCAAGAAGAGCGAAGCCTCGCGGCGCCGACCGCTGATAAGTCCAGGGATTAACACGTGGCGCTTCGGGGAGTAAATACGTGTGCTGAGTCG
>NC_051416.1:20570575-20570716 GCF_015228065.2 Penaeus monodon
ACGCACACACATTTCTTTAATTATTTACACTTTGCTTTATTCATCCTCGCAAATACCGTGATTTCACTCGAAAAATGTTCTTCTTTTGACGGAGAGGATTTGGGACAACCTTTGAAGGGATCAAAAGCCTTGGTATAAGCC
>NC_051416.1:20572304-20572483 GCF_015228065.2 Penaeus monodon
GCTAACAGCACACAAAGCCCCGCCATTCCTCCGGTCTGTAAGCCTTCCTTAGTCCTTGTAAAAAAAATAGCAGTTGTTTCCACGTGTCCGAACGGCGACGTAAGCAGGTTTAAGTCCGACTCTCCCGCGGGAACAAAAACCTTGGGCCTCTCACTCTTACGTCCTCTTAGACTTTGCAG
>NC_051416.1:20572923-20573112 GCF_015228065.2 Penaeus monodon
ACACATGTCAAAAAAAAAAAAAGGTATACAAAAATAAATAAATAGATAAATAAATAAACATAATCTTTGGCAAAAAAAACAAACAAACAAACATAAGAACTCGACTCCGTGCTTTCCGTCGCTTGGGACACAAACGATGCAAACAAAAGATTCTGATCTTTTGTGCTGCACTCTCAAACACGCTTCTTT
>NC_051416.1:20574665-20574889 GCF_015228065.2 Penaeus monodon
CAAATCTTAATCTGAAATCCTGATGTTATCCCTATGAATAATTAGAAGAAAAAAAACATGACTTTTCGATTGCTTACACATGTACCTTTGTATCTAGAACGTTAATTTTCTCCCAGTTGGCAGAGGAGGACGGAAGTGAGCGGAAACAAATGATGGAAAAACATGTCTTGCATTATTGATAAGTAAAGAAGAAGATAGGAGAGACGCGGAGAAAAAACACAAGC
>NC_051416.1:20575503-20575810 GCF_015228065.2 Penaeus monodon
ACCAGAAAGCTAAAAAAATATATTTTCAAAAATCCACCCACACACGCCCCACTAAAACGCATAAATCCAGTGCTAACAGCTTCGTCTGCATGAGGCCGTCCGCAAGTGCACATGTGTGTACGCGGCGTCATGTGCGTGCGTCGGGGCGTGTGTGAGTGCATATGCCCGAGTGATTGCAACAGCCCTCCACGCCCTAATGGGTCTGAAGCGGCGACTCTGCTCCGCCCGCGAACGTGACCCCTTAGAATGTCCGTGTGTGGGCGTGCTCTCTAGGTGTGGGGGGTAAGTGTGGGTTTCTGATGGATGT
>NC_051416.1:20576255-20576370 GCF_015228065.2 Penaeus monodon
AAAAACATTTTTTTCTCTCTCTCTTTTTTGTTGTTCTCTGCTATTGTTAATTCCTTTCTCTAAGTTCTGTACGTAGATTGATGTGTTTTAATTACACATGCTCGCATGCACATAG
>NC_051416.1:20576592-20576871 GCF_015228065.2 Penaeus monodon
GGCAAGAAATACAACTCGGAAATACCCTCCGTCCAATCTCTCCTGCCTCTTATTCTTCTTCCGTTTCTTTCAAATTCTCTTCATTTTTCTTTCGCCAAAACAGAATGCACATTCCGGGGCGACAGTGATTCATTTTCTCTCTTTTGATCGCCTATTTTTAGCACGGAGGAAGTCTATACATAGATCTATGAAGCAGGCGTCGAGGAAAGGATTTTTAACGCGAGGAATAACAATGGGGTGTGTGCTGTGTTGTCCTTTTTTTAAAGATTTTGAAAGAGT
>NC_051416.1:20577522-20577634 GCF_015228065.2 Penaeus monodon
TATAAAAACCCCATAATACCAAAATGCCAGGGTTGAATTCACCAAAGCAGTAGCATTGAAAGGGGGGGTTGAAAAAAAATTGCCCCACTTTTTCAAAACTTTTCGGGAAAAT
>NC_051416.1:20578139-20578295 GCF_015228065.2 Penaeus monodon
ATGGAAAAAAATAAATTTCCCTGAATTTTTTTAAATTTTTTGTTTTTTGGAAGTTTGGTTAGGAAAAAAATGTTTTTGATTAAATTTTTGGAAAATTTTTTTTTTTTTGTATTTTTAATGAAATTTTTTGATTGAAAGAGATCATAACATATAGGT
>NC_051416.1:20578375-20579605 GCF_015228065.2 Penaeus monodon
AAACATTCAGGGCTTCATTATAAAAATTTCCCAGGGGGCCAAATGACAAAAAAAAAAACCCCCCCTAAAAATCCTTATGTAATTTTTTTATTATTTTATTTTTCAAAATGTTTCTGAAGCTTATTCACAGAGCTCTTGGCCGACAGCCGTTTGATCTTTCTGTAACACGACATTTTATTCCATTTGTGTTTCCATCCACGTATAAACTCATATTTTTTATTCCATTTATCCAGTTCTTGCATCCGATAATAGCGAATTTATTTCCTCGGTATCCTTCATCCCTACTGTTGAAATAAATGAAAAAACTTCTATATTCATAACTTGTGTTTCAAGACATATTCTTTTTCTTTTCTTTTTTTTTACTTTCTTTTTTCTTTTTTTTCATTCTATCTCTATTTTTTCATTTTTCTATTTTTATAGGATTTCTGTCTGTCTCTTTTTGTGTGTCTTAAGATCTCAGTATTTTCTTGCTTTGAGACTTAAGATCTTTTAATGATAAAAGAGCGCCATGAATTTTTCCCTTTTAATGCCGCAAAACTTTTTTTATGTTCTTTTTGTTTTCAGCATAGGACCTACATATTTCACAATTTAAATTAATTTTTTTGTTTATGTCCTGAGACCAATTTTTTTTAATGCCTGAAAACCCCAATTTACTTTCATTTTAGCCTAAAAATAAAATTTTTTCCCTTTCCCGCAACCAACCCCCATTTTTTTTTTTCCTTTTGCTTAAGACTTTTTTTTATCCCTTCTGTGACCTAAGTTACCATTTTCCACTTTTCCTGGCCAAAATCCACTTTTTTCCCATCTTTTTAAAACCATTTTATACCCTAAGACCTCCATTATTTCCATTTCCTATCCAAACCACCTTTTAAAAATTTCATTTGAACTACCATTTCTTTTTAAACCATTCTGTACACTAATACCTCCAGTTTTGCTATTCCCTGACCCACCAAAAAACTTTTTTTTTCTCCTTTCGACGCCCTAAAACTATCATTTTTTAAACATCTTATACCTTCATACCTCCACTTTTTTTTTCTTCTCTCGTAATCTTCCAACTTATTCGCGACATCCTCTTCCTCCCTCCCCTATTTTCCGCCGCCTCGTAAGGACCAATTTCCCTTTCTACTTTTCGCCAAATTAAGTGGAAAACCACACACCTTAGGGAAACCCAATCTTACACCTGTAATCTTGTCTCTTTGAGTTCAGGCACGTCGCAGGCTCGACGCGGAT
>NC_051416.1:20579949-20580234 GCF_015228065.2 Penaeus monodon
ACTAGACAATGAAGGGACACAGAATGCAAAAACAAAGCAAATGAAATAATATCCGTTTTCTCAACAAGGCAATCCTACCAAAACACCAAAGTTAGCGTCACATTAAACGTATTCTTGCAAATCACTCTCGAAATCACCAGTCATGCTCGTTCTTCACCCAAAGTAAATTTTCTTAAAGTAGAGTAAAGGACATGCTGTGAGGAGATTATATATCTTTTTTCTCTCTCTCTTAAACGTTGACGTACAGTGTTTTAAGAAGGAATAATGACCGTCTCAGATGCAGCG
>NC_051416.1:20580609-20580901 GCF_015228065.2 Penaeus monodon
GAAGGATCAACACATCAGGATGACCAGAAAGTTTTATTCATATTTTTACTCATTACACGTCCTCCTTATAATATCATTTCGAACTTGCTCTTTGTTATTCTTTGAAAAGTTTTTTTTCAAGAAAGGAAAAATCATTAAAAAAGCCATGAACCAAAATACCACACACATAAATGGGTTTACTTGCGTGGTGTGTTTTGGTACGTAGTTTTCTCCTATCCCCTCTTCCCCCTGTGCATGGTACGTATTTGTAGTTTTAAAATCAATTTTCTATCCAAGTATTAGTTTTTCTGAC
>NC_051416.1:20580988-20581125 GCF_015228065.2 Penaeus monodon
CACTTGAAAAATTTTAAGGAAATTCCTTTGTTTTTGTGACCGTTTTTTAGTTTTGTGGGTTTTGCATGCGTAATTTTTAAACCGTGGTTAAAATCAAATATTTTTTTTTTTTTAAACTTTTTTTACTTTCTACGTTT
>NC_051416.1:20581199-20581358 GCF_015228065.2 Penaeus monodon
CATTCTCTCCTCGTCCTTCCCCTCTCCCCCTCTCCTTCCCTCCTCCCTCCTCTCCCCCCCCGCCCCCCCCCGGGGGGGGGGGAAAAAGGGGGAAAAAAAAAAGGATTTTAAATCTTTTCGAACCCGATATGTGGCATTGCCAAGGATGGTCCTGTGCCA
>NC_051416.1:20581464-20581538 GCF_015228065.2 Penaeus monodon
CCACAGATAACACAAATTTCTATTTGGGGATTTTGTTGTGTGTGGGTGTGTTGTAAAACCCTGCGAACTATTCC
>NC_051416.1:20582372-20582551 GCF_015228065.2 Penaeus monodon
AAGCCAACCATAATCATCATAATACCTTCTCCGATATCTGTATATCTCACATAAGGGAAATTAAAGCTGAACTGTCTGAGTTCGTTGAACATTATGAACTTGGGATTGAACAGAGACTGAACAACTGCTCTGTAATGGATTGTGTTCTGCTATGTAGAGTTACTGAGCTTTAAGAGAAA
>NC_051416.1:20582782-20582862 GCF_015228065.2 Penaeus monodon
TTATACTTGACCTGAATTTTCAAGAGACAAAAACATTTTTTGTGGCTGTACACGAGGATCCATTGAAGCTTTCCCTCGGT
>NC_051416.1:20584259-20584631 GCF_015228065.2 Penaeus monodon
GCAGCACAGCCCCCTTCCAAGAGGAGTCCTCGAAGCGAGTCCCTTGCGTGAGGGTCCATTCGACAATGGCACAGTGCCGATCACGTGACCCACATGGCATATCAAATTTTATTGCAGCCGAATATAATTTCGTCGTTTGTTTGAGGAGTGCACCGTTGAAGAGAGCATCGGAACGCGTCTCGTTATCAGGTCCAATTTAGTATCAAGGTCTGACTTTGCAATTATATGAAGTTGTTGTATATTTTTCTTTTTTCTCTCTCTCTTTTTTATATATCTGTTGGGTGGGGGTTATCATTTCCAACGATTGTACGTTTCGAAGAGATAAATCATCTTATCGTATCTTATCTTATCTATACGTAAAAAAAGGAGTGA
>NC_051416.1:20584655-20584982 GCF_015228065.2 Penaeus monodon
GGGGGGGGCGCAACTGACACGTGGAAAAAATGCGATTGTTTGATTAATCACATACTTTATGACTATTTATACTTATTCATTATTACCATTACTTATTATTGATCATTTGACTGGTTATTTAACCAAGGAAGAATCGTAAATAAGTGTAACAATCATCGTAATAATTAAAAGGATCGCAGATGATAACGTCAGAGCGATATTTTTCGATGACGTCAGAGCGATATTTTTCGATGACGTCAGAGCGATATTTTTCGATGACGTCAGAGCGATATTTTTCGACGACGTGACTGAATGGCTCTCATCGTTATCTCGCTCTTTGATGAAACG
>NC_051416.1:20585008-20585350 GCF_015228065.2 Penaeus monodon
CGTTTTCAAAATTCACGCTCAAAATCTCTAACTCGGGAAGATTTTTAGGTCGTTTTCAAAACCTCTTGCATTCGAATGTTCTCAAAGTCTGTCGTTCTCAGAATCTCCCCTCTTCGTAACCTTCCGTATCTCGAAGCTTTCCGTATCTCGAAATCTCTCGTTCTCAGATTCTCTCGTTTTCGAAACCCTCTCCTTCTCGAAACCTTCTCTTTCCCAGATTCTCTTGTTCTTGAAACTGTTCGTCCTCGAAACCTCTAGTTCTCGAAATTTCTCCTCCTCGAATCCACCCAGATTCTCTTGTTCTCGAAACTTCTCAGCCTCGAATCCTTCCCTTTCTCGAAA
>NC_051416.1:20585499-20585629 GCF_015228065.2 Penaeus monodon
CACGACCCCTCTCAAAAGCTTATCTTGCATGACACCCTTTCCTTGCAGTGTGTATTTGCTCGTTCGTTCTCTCGAGGGCGAGGCAATCGAAGCGAGAAACGAGACCAGGATAAGATGTGGGGTATTGATT
>NC_051416.1:20586208-20586394 GCF_015228065.2 Penaeus monodon
GTTGGTCACATTTCGTCAATTATTTCGAAGTTATTCTAGGTCATAGCATCTCTTCTGGTGTGTGGTTGTAAACATATTCTTTTCATTTATTTCTTTTTTTCCAAATTATTTTAGTTCATAGATCCTTGGTTTATACAGTATTATAAAATGGAGTAAGGTGAATGTAGAGTTGCTGAGTATGTGCAT
>NC_051416.1:20586585-20586814 GCF_015228065.2 Penaeus monodon
CTTAAGGAAAATATACACGTATGTGTATGTGTAAAGATATATATATGTAGAGAGGCATATGTAAAGTGAAATACAGAGTACAAAAACGTATATCCAAGCGGCCACTCCGTCTTGAATCCAAACTGGAAATGACGTGAGGCTCTCAAGCTGCCTCTCCGTCTTCAAATTGACAGATAACTACATATCAAGTAATAAAACATCCACAGTCCATAGAGAGACTTTGCCTCAC
>NC_051416.1:20586850-20586926 GCF_015228065.2 Penaeus monodon
GTTCTCTAATATGCTTCCTCTTTTACTCCGTCTGTACTTTTTTTTTACTCAAGACTGGACTTTCTTAACGGTCAGA
>NC_051416.1:20587105-20587192 GCF_015228065.2 Penaeus monodon
GTGTGAGTTTAAGCTTTAAGTGTTTTGTGGATGAATTATACAGCGGAATAAATCTTTCTCATAAATGCAATAGTAAAGTATTTTCAC
>NC_051416.1:20587598-20587691 GCF_015228065.2 Penaeus monodon
ATTCGTCTTGCTTAAGTCAAACTCATCTCGCGTGTGCTGTCCCTCCGTTGAAGGATGACCCAGAAATGACCCAGAAATCCTGACCGTAGTGCC
>NC_051416.1:20588035-20588968 GCF_015228065.2 Penaeus monodon
GGTTTTGCCTTGGTAAGCTTCTAATTCCGTTTTTTTTTCGCTTTTTCTGCACTCAAGATGCCAAGCTGAGGAAGGGGGGGGGAGGGGGGGAGGGTTGGGGGGATAGGGGAGGGGGAGGAGAGTGGGAGGCGGAGGAGAAGGGGAGGAGAGTGGGAGGGGGGAGGGGGAAGAGGGAAGGGGGTTGGGAGGGAAGGGGGTTGGGAGGAGGGGGAAGGGGAGGGGTGAAGGTGGGGGTTGGGGGGATAATGGGGAAGGGAGAAGTAGGGAATAGAGGGTAAAAGGGGAGGAGAGAGAGAGGAGGGGGGATTAGGAACAGGGGAAAGGTAGGGTTGAGGGAGAGAAGGGGTGAGGAAGAGGGGGGCGGGGAAGATGGGGGTTGCAGGATTGAGGGAGAAAGAGAGGTGGGGTTGAGAGTGAGGGAAATGGCCTTGAGGGTTTAGGGGAAGGAAGAGGTGGAGTGAAAGGTAACTTGAAGGTGTAGGTTGAGGGTAGAGCAAGAGGGTGAGGTTGACCGTTTGAAGGGGTTGGGGGCTGAGGAGGAGGGTTGGGTAGAGTTTGAAGTGGGGGGGGTGATGAGGGCATGACCCGTGAGGGAGGGTGGGTGGGGTTTACGTTAAGTGGGGGGGGAGGAGATGGCAGGAAGTAGAAAAAGAAGGGGAGATAATAAGATTGAGGAAAAGAAAGAGGTTGGGCATCGAGACCTAACCTAACGTAGGATCAGAGAGGGAACTGAAGAGAAATTACGAAATCATGAGGTTGTGAGGAATATCGAGTGGTAGCAGACAAGGGGTGGAAAGAGGGGAAGCTTCGGGAGGAAATGAGAGAGGTTGGAAATGAGGTTCGGGGTGGGAAAGGGTATGTGTGATACCTCATGCCCTCACAGGGGAGACGGGTAGGAGGTGCGGTGCCTCATGAAATCGTGAGGAAATTCAT
>NC_051416.1:20589882-20590417 GCF_015228065.2 Penaeus monodon
GTGCCAGGTTAAAGGTGAGGCACATGGAGAATACACCTGGGCTGGTCTACAGGGCTGAGGGAAGCGGTGGGACGCAGAGAAGAAACTACCAAGGAAAACGGGATAAGAAAATGGGACGAGGAAAGCGAATAAAGAAAATGGGATAGAAATAGGAGGAAAGAAAATGGGATAAGAAAATGGGACAAGGAAAACGGGTAAAGAAAATGGGATAGAAAAAGGAGAGAAAATGGGACAAGGAAAAGGAGGGGAAAAATGGGATAAGGAAAACAGGTAAAGAAAATGGGACAAGGAAAGCGAGTAAAAGAAATGGGATAAGAAAAAGGAGGAAAGAAAATGGGACAAGGAAAGCGAATAAAGAAAATGGGACAAGGAAAGGAAAAAATAGAGAGAAAGACAAGGAGAAAACGGAAGGAAGATAGATAGGGAAAAATACGGAGAATTATAAATAAAGAGAGAATGGAGGAGAGTTTGAAAGCAAGGTAAATAGAGGAAAAGAAAAGTGGATACTAAGAAAAGAAGAGGGAGAGAAAGCAGG
>NC_051416.1:20591021-20591166 GCF_015228065.2 Penaeus monodon
GTAAGTAGGAGAGAAACCAAAAGCAAAAATTCGAAAGACGGAAGACACGCCAGAAATGCAAACGAAGATTTTCTCAAACTTTTCTCAAAAGAAAACGAAAAAGCGAAGAAAGTTTCCTGGAGGTTAATGGCAACGAGGCACGCGC
>NC_051416.1:20591812-20591958 GCF_015228065.2 Penaeus monodon
AATCATCTTCGTACTTTGCTTTTATATTCCCAGAATATTATCTTTCACGGCATTCCAATTCCCATTCCGAAATGAATGGCCTTATAGGAGTCGAAACTATTGGTGCTGAAAATGGTAAGGATATTTCTGTACGATAAAAAGACATT
>NC_051416.1:20592747-20593445 GCF_015228065.2 Penaeus monodon
GGAACTGTATTAAGAATGATCTTTACGCTCCGATGAACAAAGACTAAAAGAAATGTATATATAAATAAAACACACTGCAAGAGAAAATGAGCGAGAACAGAAGAAATGTTTCGTTCGCAGAGCTAATACATCTGGTTTCTCTCCAAAGAATTCCTGTGGTTTTGCTTCAGTGCGTGGAAAATATTTTTTTAATCTATTATTTGTGTTTTTTTATTTTTATATATATATTTATATATTTATATATGTCTTTATATATTTTTGTATATTTTTATTTATTATTATTTTTTATTTATTATTTATTTATTTATTTTTTTATTATTTGCTTTTTTATCATTCTTTTTGTGTGTGTGTTTTTATACGTATCCATTTTTTGTTATTCATTTATCTATCTAGTCACTTGTCTGTCTATCTATTCATTTGTTGCTTTGCACATTTATTTATCTCTGAGCTAATTACGTACGTTCACTACCCGGTAAAATAGATAAACAGATAAATAAAAGTTGTTTCGTACATCTTACTCAAAATAGATTAATCCTAAAAATAAATCTACGTTATCTTCTAAGACCATAATCAAAGGTTACTTTCAGTTAACTCCAATGTCAGAAAATGATCGCTCGAATTATGATCCAGAAGTATAGTGAAAGTCTAATTAAAATCGTATTATCACAATCAAATTAATATAATTTCGAATACCCAAA
>NC_051416.1:20593470-20593542 GCF_015228065.2 Penaeus monodon
TCTCAGTAAAGAAAAGACAAAAGAAAAAAGTAGATAACATGAAGAAATAAATAAAATCACATTGCAAAGCAC
>NC_051416.1:20594047-20594176 GCF_015228065.2 Penaeus monodon
AAGTTACCCGATCCCAAAACGTTTTCGTACCCTATGACCTCCTCGAAACGGCACACACCCCGGAAACTTTTGCGGAAACGCTTATCTTAAATGAGTCGGAGACAAGAATTTAATGGAACAAGATATACG
>NC_051416.1:20594199-20594276 GCF_015228065.2 Penaeus monodon
AATCCTCCATAAAAAAAAAATCTTGGAAAGTTTGGACGATCCCCTACATACGTACACACAGATACAGATGACCAGCG
>NC_051416.1:20595530-20595717 GCF_015228065.2 Penaeus monodon
AAAGAAAATATGCATATAAATAAAGCGACAAGGCTGTACCTACTTCTCTTGGTCCGCGACGGAGACAACGGGACATAAACCACAGTTGCGTAAATTGAAAAGAAAGTATGACACACTATGCCCAGGGTTTTAGATACACCGCTTACAAGCCGCCCACTCGGCTGGGGAGAGTGGGCGGCATTGCCTG
>NC_051416.1:20596597-20597044 GCF_015228065.2 Penaeus monodon
ATCACTAATTGATCAGACACATCCTCCTCATCAGAACGAATCTTAATCGATTTATCAGGATTTTTCAGCAGATCAATCAAGTGGCTTCCAAGTTCATCAGAGGTAAATCAACCCCGGCTGATTATTGAAGCAGATTATCCAAATTTAATCATGTTCTCCAAATGCGGGGTTTAATCTGAATGTCGGGTCCATGACCTGTATAGCGGGGTCCATGACCTGTATAGCGGGGTCCATGACCTGCATAGCGGGGTCCATGACCTGTATAGCGGGGTCCATGACCTGCATAGCGGGGTCCATGACCTGCATAGCGGGGTCCATGACCTGCATAGCGGGGTCCATGACCTGCATAGCGGGGTCCATGACCTGCATAGCGGGGTCCATGACCTGCATAGCGGGGTCCATGACCTGCATAGCGGGGTCCATGACCTGAAAAGCGGGGTTGATTCC
>NC_051416.1:20598168-20598395 GCF_015228065.2 Penaeus monodon
CCACTTGCCTCTCTCCCCCCCCCCTTCATTGTCTGGCCTCTCGTCCAGCCTCAAAATAACACAGAACAAAAGACAGATCAAATATACATGAGGTGTTGTTTGTTCAGCAAGAGGATGGGGGTTTTGCGGTCGCAGATGCGGGGCCAAGAGGGATTGGCAGAGGCAAGATGGGGAAAGCAAAGGGCAAGATTGATTAGCAAAAGCGAGCTGGTCAGGAAGAGGCAAGT
>NC_051416.1:20598447-20598525 GCF_015228065.2 Penaeus monodon
AGACAAAGAGTGCTAAGATTATAAAGGAAAAAGAAGTTTGTATGAACTTCCTTTTCTGTTTTTTTTCCAGGATAGGGT
>NC_051416.1:20598954-20599608 GCF_015228065.2 Penaeus monodon
CCTCGGTCCTCTAGACACAAGAGGAAGCAAGACTAATGAGAATCTCCCTTACCTCCGAGGCATTCTGGAGGTTGACAGTGTCGCCAGTCTCAGCAACGTGCCCTATGATGCCCTTGCCCCAGGGAACCTCCATGGCATTGTCCTCAGTGGTCGCAGGGTAGATGTTGGTACCACTGTGCACGTCGAAGACCTAAAGGAAAAGAGAGAGATTAAGAGGCATCTCTTTCAAACGATAGAAAAAAACATTTCTTATACTGGAAACCTGGAAGGTGGAGAAAGGTACACCTAGAGAGAAGATATGGATGAGGTACACGCAGGTACACTTGTCGAACACACGAGAAACACCCTGGTAGGAGTAACAGGGATAGGGTGTACTTGTTAAAAAACTTCGAAACATGTGATGGGAATAAGGTGATCTTTGTTATGTGCAGTTGCCGAACACTTATGGCAGTGTTGTAAGTAGTGAGAGGGTCAAATATAATTACAGAATACTTATAACACATTCCCCTAAGAATAACAGGACGTTGAACATAACATTCGGACGCCAAGGTGGAAAGAACTGAATGTAAAGAGCCCTATAAGACCTCATGGGAGAAATGACTGCTAATGGCCGAATGCCTCAAGGAATTTCATCATGTGGATAATTTATCTAAA
>NC_051416.1:20600056-20600314 GCF_015228065.2 Penaeus monodon
ATTTCAGCAGCTGCAATTTTCACTGGCATACCAAATGGATGCTTTGACGATTTAACATTTCATCAGTGGCGCGGGCGGCGAGGGGAAAAGCCTTGGGGAGTACTAGCGTGTGTTGCAGAACTTAGACACTTACAGCCAAGAGTTGATTGAACTTCTTTGAGATTGAATCAATGGATGCTGATTATGCAGCTGTGCTCGCGTTGAATGCCTTTTACTGTTGCTTTAATTGTTAAAGATGCTTTTACCCGTTTGATTCAG
>NC_051416.1:20601056-20601124 GCF_015228065.2 Penaeus monodon
AGTTTAAAGTTTAAGGAAAAGTCTTTTTAGGGAAAGTTTAGAGAAAATTATGCTGGAGATTTTTTTAT
>NC_051416.1:20601150-20601369 GCF_015228065.2 Penaeus monodon
GATTCCCCAACATTGTAACTTAATATTAAACTAAACTCCGTAGCAATATCTTAAAGACAAAACTTCAGATCAACTTTTTTTTTAACAAATACTAACTAATTTATTCTTACGATTTTTTTACCCCAATAATACAACTACGATAAATTCCAGACATATAAATTTTCCCTCATAGACAAAAAAGGAAAGAAAATTCTCAATACGCATGGAAACATCTACCTT
>NC_051416.1:20601394-20601970 GCF_015228065.2 Penaeus monodon
TGAAGACTTAAACTAATATGGCATAAAAAAGACTCTTCCTTAGAATTAGAAAAAAAATCTTGAAGGCCCAGGGAAACTTTTCTTATTTAGGAAAGTGAAGTTTCGAAATCTTTAAACAATTTCGTTGCATATTGAATCATTCAACTCCTGCGCTGGAAGGTGAATAATACACTATCTCCTTTAGTTTGGATCCCTTTTAATGTGGATTCTTGTTAGTGTGGATCCTTGTTAGTGTGGATTCTTGTTAGTGTGGATTTCTGTTAGTGTGGATTCTTGTTAGTGTTGATTTTTGTTAGTTTGGATCCCTATTAATGTGGATCCTTAATAGTGTGGATCCTTGTTAGTGTGGATCCTTGTTATATAGTGCGGACTCTAGTTAATTAGAGTGGATTCTTTTTGATTATTGTGAATTCTCGTTAATGTTCCTCATTATTTCTCATTGGTTAGTGTGGCTTCTTCGTAGCTGGATTCCTGAGGCCATGTACTCAGACCTCTGTGACTTCAGGTCTTATGTCGCTTTACGTTGTGTTATTACTGTATTAGTTAGGGTATTCTGGGTGTTTTCCTTTCAGTGTG
>NC_051416.1:20602691-20603077 GCF_015228065.2 Penaeus monodon
ATAAATATGGCATCTAATTTCCAATTTAAGGTCGCTGTGCTGTTGTTGTTATTGTTTATTGTTTGTCTGACGTGTACCCTAATGATTTCCTGACAAATACCAACGAAAGCCATTTCTTAAGGCTTTAGAAATTCCAGGCCCTTACTTCGCCTTGGTTTCTCACTCAAGATTTTCTAAGATTTTCAGTTTTTTACTACCAAGCTGCGTTCTCAAAAAAGAAAAAAAGAAGAAAAAGGCCTCTTGTTTTTCGGGTCAAATTTGTTGGTTTTTAGCTTTTCTAAACCGGTCTGTTTTTTGACTGGAGGAGAATTTGGAAATACGGTTTATTGATTATAACCTTCAGGTACTGCATTTGTGAAGACTAGTGTGGCTTCTTTGTTGTATGA
>NC_051416.1:20603560-20603945 GCF_015228065.2 Penaeus monodon
AGAGAGGTGATTATTATGCAAATAAGGCTGCTAACTCCCCCTTATCTTAATCCATATTGATGATCTCCATTCTTTATAAAAGTATCGTTCTTACTCTTGCATAGAGGGAATTAAAACCCCAGTGCAATAATGATCAACATCAACCTGCATGTTTATTTTCCATTCGATGGACTGGTTAAGTAATTAAGTTTTAATAAACTTGTTGTGTGTTCTTGTTTCTTTTTTTCTTTTCCTTTTAAGACTTAGACATTTTAACTTCGCAACACTGTCAAATACCTATTGTGTACTAGTCGGTGGTGTTTACATTTTTGTTCCCTCCGATATGGAAAGCTTTTTATACGCAATTTTAACTTTATTTTGCATCACTGACTAAGACTGTGTTACA
>NC_051416.1:20604203-20604706 GCF_015228065.2 Penaeus monodon
GCGTGCGTGTGTATGCATTTTTTATTCCATAAAAAATAATCACTTAACCTCAAATGAAAACCTACTTTTCTGCCCATCGTCTACCTATCTTATTACATCCCAAAAACCCGTGTCATCTATCGCAAAATGACTTCACTTCCTGCAAATAACTATTCCATCTCTCCTCATATAATCACATGACTTCACAAATGCCTATAATTTGAAAAAAAAAAATTGCTCCAGCGAATTTCAAAAGTCTCCAACCGAATCTGGAAAGTTTGCTCTGCAGGTCTTCTAATTTCGATTAAAACTGATTATATAAGTAATTAATATCAATTAATGACCATTTCAGATCCCGTCATGGATATTTTCGGTAAGAAGGCTATTCCATCCTGATGTTCACTCTCACTTCTAACTCGCTTTCCATTATCATTCGTAATTTCCCTTTCATTCCATTTCGCATCTTTTCTGTTATTGGTCGAATGTTGCAGTTCAGTTGATTGAATTTCTTCCCCTCCTCCCTC
>NC_051416.1:20604942-20605245 GCF_015228065.2 Penaeus monodon
TTGTTTCATACGGAAGACTTACTACCATTAAGTTGAAAATAACTTGCTTTCCTTCGAGAAATAAAACTGTCCATTCCGGCATTACAGTAGATTGGTTGCTTGTGTATATGATTATGCTAGCCTCTTTTGTATATATATTTTTTCTTTGCCATTTTATCTTTAACTTCAATGTTTATTGGCTTATGGTACATGTTTATAATATCAGTCGATTTCATGTGTGTGTTTTTGCATTTTTAGTGTCTGTGTGTACGTGTATGGGATGCCAGGAAGATGGTTTGGAGATGTAGCAAATTACTTTAATAG
>NC_051416.1:20606007-20606223 GCF_015228065.2 Penaeus monodon
TTCCTTCACGAACGCCCCATAGAATATTGGAAAACGCTGTCCGGCTGTTCGGCTTCGGGCGACACATTACCGGCCTCTCTACAGACTAAAAAGCTTTTTTTTGTAAAGAATTCCTTTTTATCCCTTTAATGTGTCTACGCTGACAGGTCAACTAGCCTGCGAAGGATTTTTTTTTTCATCCGTATTTTTTATCATTTTATTTTTATTTATTTATTT
>NC_051416.1:20606661-20606755 GCF_015228065.2 Penaeus monodon
TTTTCTATGACTTCTCCTCCCTCGTCATCTTCCCCTTGGCCACACCCTTTCGTTGTTGTTCACCTCTTTCTTGCCCCAACAACTTTATTCTTGG
>NC_051416.1:20607188-20607277 GCF_015228065.2 Penaeus monodon
GCTGTCTGCTAATTACAGTAACCCGGTTATTTTCCTTGCGTGACGCGGAAATACTTGTGGCATAATGAGATGGTACCTAAGAGACACCC
>NC_051416.1:20607479-20607589 GCF_015228065.2 Penaeus monodon
CACCGAAAGAGGAGAAAGAGGAGAGTGATGAAATGGGAAAGGGAGAGAGTAAGCGAATGGGAGAGTAAAGGAAGGTAAAAAGTGAGAGAGGAAGGATCTGGTGGGGATAT
>NC_051416.1:20607773-20607917 GCF_015228065.2 Penaeus monodon
GACTACACGTAAGAAAAAATGTAATTTATCACGACACTTATTTTCTTCTTTTTTTATTTGGTGGCCGCGGCGGGGGGGGGGGGGGGATTCGGAAGAGTAATACTACACACGTTTGTGTTTAAGTGGATGTGTTTTTGAAGTTTG
>NC_051416.1:20608957-20609290 GCF_015228065.2 Penaeus monodon
TTTCTCCACGAAGACACTTTTCGAGCTATAAAAGTATCCAGCCTTACCCGATAGAGGTCGCATGTCTCAATAGACTAAATAATGAAATAATATATAGAATTAAGAAGACAAGAGCTTGATGAAACTCGATATCCGAAAGTTTCAGATCCTGAATTGGGAGTTGTAACCCTGTAATAAGCCTGGAACGCGATCAGAGGGAGGAAGGAAACAGTTCGCCCAGAATTTTAGATTCAATAAAGTTTGAAATTCTAGTTATTGAGGCTTAGCAGCAACTCTGCCCTGACTTAATCCGATTAAGCAAATATTTTTACTGAGACGATACAGGGTACAAAT
>NC_051416.1:20610532-20610689 GCF_015228065.2 Penaeus monodon
GAATTTCCTTTTGAATTTTCATTCGAATATAGGAAACACTTCCTTGATATATTTTGAAAGAGATTAGACATATGAATTATTCATTCTATTTACTCTGTCCTTTCATCCCAAATAAAATAACTATGGAATATACACAACCACACCCCTCACTTACCTT
>NC_051416.1:20611391-20611455 GCF_015228065.2 Penaeus monodon
TGAAAAGCTGATAACGAATCCAAGTCAAACTAACCTTAGATGCGAAGACCTAAGATAAGTGAGT
>NC_051416.1:20611684-20612072 GCF_015228065.2 Penaeus monodon
ACAAATTTCATAAATAACACTATAATAATACAACAAAACAAATGTAATTAACACGTAAAAAAGGTAATCCTAGATGAACTTACCTTCGACACGAGGACCTTCTTCCCCGCGCTCGTACTCTGCACGATGAAGAGGGAGGCCCCGTCGCTGTTCAGGAGGAGACCGAGGTTGACGATAATCTTATGCGTGAGTCCCTTGAGGTCGAGGTCGTTAGCGATGTCTTTGACGATGTCGAGGAAGAACTCCTTCTCGTCATGGCGTCGCATCTCCTTCTTGCTGTCGAGGGTGATGCTCTCGAAGCGTGGGAGCCGCACCTTGGACTCGATCAGGAGGCAGAGGATGTAGTTCGAGGACGGAGGGAGTGAGCTGTACTTCCTCATGGCTCTGT
>NC_051416.1:20612537-20613715 GCF_015228065.2 Penaeus monodon
TCACCTCACTTCATCCTCAAGTCCTTGGGACGAATGGTAATGCACAGACTATAACAATCAGACCAAATTAAACACTAAGTAAAACACTTTTTATCAAGCTATTAAAAAAATGATGTACATATAGTCTGAATCTATCAAGATCCTCAGACGTACGTCAGTTAAAGCACACCTGGTCAGAGGGACGCCACAAGAGAAGAAAACATTAAGATTTACGAACCACGAAAGGTAGTTTTCAAACGTTCGGCACAGTAAAAGCGCTTATTGGATCCACAGAGGCAGCTGGTTCTCTTCATACAGTTTTAGAGAACACATGAAAGAAGTATTGCTATTCAAAAAGGGGTTTTCCGGATCCCAGACGAGCATTTAAAAAAAAGAGAGAGAAAGAATGATTAGTCAAATGCATTCATAAGGGAAAGGAAAGGAGAAGAGTCGTTCAAGAGGATCTGAAACCCTTCCACTTCGTCTTGAATCCCACTCGTAAGATCTGGAAAGAGGATCAGGACGTAGGATTCAAAACCGATCGCTTGGCAGATTTTTTAAACATATTATTTGTTTGCTCAAAGGAGGGGAAAAGGTTTGCAAAAACACTCAACAGGAGAAAACAAAAACTAAAACAAAAGGACTCATTCAACAGGATCCGATCCCTTCTACTTCGCCTTGAATCCTACTTACACAAAAGTTAGAAAGAGGATCAATACATAGGCTAAGAAGTCCCGATCAAAACACTTGGCAGGTCTTTTGAACATCGTGTTTATTTGTTCAAAAGAGAGGGGAGTTCTATCGAGTAGGATTCATCCAGGAGGTTAAAAACGGAGAGCAGAAACGTGCGCCAGAAATGTATCCACCTGCTGCAGGAGAGGGAAGTAACACACACAATACACGAAAACCATTTACCTTTTTCTACTTTCTGATGATAGAAAACGAGGGACAAAACATTTTTTTTTGTATATAAAAAAAAAACGAAAAATATACCAGAAGCGAAGTCTTGGGAACGAGATCAGTTGAACACTTATTTTTGTTGTTGTTTATTTTCTAGCCTACCTCTGGTTGGTGAGTCAAGCTAAAAGTTGTAGGTATTGACTACTCACTGCCTGGGGAGAGAAAAGAAAATATGGCTGCTCAGTATTTGTGCACATGGGCTTGTGTTAATATACATATACATGACGTGTGTGTGTGTG
>NC_051416.1:20613981-20614056 GCF_015228065.2 Penaeus monodon
GGCAAAGATTTCTCTTTATATACAATCCCTAACACATTTCTTGAGAACAGATAAAAAAAAAATGCAAATGTTGTC
>NC_051416.1:20614078-20614208 GCF_015228065.2 Penaeus monodon
GATTGCAAATGTTGCCAGATTTAAAAAAGTAAAACAAAGAAAAAAATGCAAATGTTACCATGATTTTAAAGAAAGTAAAACAAAGGAAAAAAACAATAGTAAATGTTGCCAGATTAAAACAAATAAATAA
>NC_051416.1:20614285-20614454 GCF_015228065.2 Penaeus monodon
TAAAAATAGACGCCAAATTTTGCAGAGGTCCCTTGTCTTGACGAGTTCTTGACAGGCTGCCAATCTCTTGACGACGGCATTAGATAAGGTCCCTTGCTTGCCGGTTGCAGACACGCACCGAATTCCAAGAAGGGAACCAGTTTAGGAGGAAATGTATTTTGTAAAGGGA
>NC_051416.1:20614792-20615187 GCF_015228065.2 Penaeus monodon
TGTTAAATGACCAAGGGCGGGACAAAATGTGCATGTCATCGAGTAATAAAAGTAACAGTTATCTTCCCTCCCTATCTCTCCCGTCTTCGTTATTTGCCTGCCTCGAGGACCTTCTTCCTCATATTCTCTCTCCTTTCGGTCTTATCTACTACTCTGTTTCCTTTCTTTCTTCTCGATTGCTCTTTCTCCATTTTTTCTTCTCTATTACTCTTTCTCCCATTCTTCATTATCTGTTACCCTTTCTTCCTTCTTTCTTCTCGATTGTTCTTTCTCCCTTCTTTCTCCTTGATTGTTCTTCTTCCCTCTCTTCTTGGTTCCTCTTTTTCCCTTCTTTCTTCTCGATTGCTTCTTCCATTTTCGTTTTTCTCTGTTGCTTTGGCTACAGAAATTCAATT
>NC_051416.1:20615475-20615568 GCF_015228065.2 Penaeus monodon
ACTTCATTAGTTTCTAATCTTCCAAAACATCCTTCTATTTTCATTCTATTTTTCCCATTTCCTTTCTTCGCTCTTAGTCCCGTGTCATTCGTA
>NC_051416.1:20615712-20615991 GCF_015228065.2 Penaeus monodon
CACTTTTACCCGAGTGTCTTAGGGGCGGCAGGTCTTGCTTCCCTTTGAAAATCATATTTAGACTGCTCGGTCTTTGAGAAAGTAATTGCCGTTCAATCACATATACTTGCACGCACACAGAGATATACATGGACGTGTACGCACGCAGAACTATACATGGACGTCCACGCACACAGGTAGAAACTTATTTCCAGAAACGTGCATATTTACGATTATATAAGGATAGAGAGAGACGCGGGCGAGAGAGAGAGGGGGGAGGGGGAGTAGGAGGCGGAGGAG
>NC_051416.1:20616199-20616400 GCF_015228065.2 Penaeus monodon
TTTTCATACTTTCTCATTCCTTCATTCCCTACATTCGTTTTCATTTTCCTCCGTGTATTTCTTGGCAAGCGTGTTTCTGTTGCTTGAATGGCCTTTTAAAAAGTTTTCCATAAGTGCTTTTACCAAGTTGTGTATTTCATAACACTGGAGGAAGGATTGCAGTTCGTATTGCATTTGCCTCCACGGCTATTTCTCTGCATC
>NC_051416.1:20616613-20616707 GCF_015228065.2 Penaeus monodon
CTCTTTGTCCACTTATTTCACAATAAGAAAACGAGACCAAAATGAAGATGAACTGAAGCATTCAGCGAGAAAGTTGGCTTCTGGAAATGGTAAG
>NC_051416.1:20616754-20617060 GCF_015228065.2 Penaeus monodon
CGGAAATCAGATTCCCACAAAACCAGTTTTACTTTATGAGACTGAATAGGATACATTGTTTTAGCGTCTTGCTGTCTTTAGGTCACTGTGTTTCAGTCAAAGTTCATAGTCTTTCAGTCATTTCTTTTAGTCTTTCAGTCACATTTTTGTCCTTAAGTTACCATCTTCTACTCGCAAACTGCTCTCAGAGACCACCCTTTACTATTTCACTCTTTCAGTTACATTTTTCAGCATTAAGGCCACTCATTCGGTATTTCAGTCACCCGTCCACTTACTCTCACAGACCTTCACAGTCACTTTCAGTTC
>NC_051416.1:20617202-20617297 GCF_015228065.2 Penaeus monodon
CTATATTAGTTCTTCAGTGACTTTTTTCACTCTTGTAGATACTCAGTCGCCTTTTCAGTCTCTCAACTCTTTTTCAGCACTCAAGCCACTCCCTT
>NC_051416.1:20617432-20617645 GCF_015228065.2 Penaeus monodon
CTCTCTCACACAATCAGTCACTCCTCCAGCCCTTCAGTCACTCTATAAGTCTTTCAGTCACCCTTTTCTCCATTCGCCGAGTCTCAACATATGTTCATGCGATTTTCTCACAGTGCATTTCGTGTTGCATAATGTTGCAAGTGCATCTGACGTTCTCGTCGGTCACATAGCAACTTCATCTGACATCTTTACTGTCTTACTTTCTTTTCTAGT
>NC_051416.1:20617712-20618111 GCF_015228065.2 Penaeus monodon
GTGCCTGTTTTTTTTCCCCTTTATTTCTTGTCTCCTTTGCAATTACGTTTTTTTTATTCACTTTTCTCTTTCTTTATCCCTGTATCTGCACGATTGTAATTCCATCTTTCCCTCTATTTTTCATTCCTTTTATATATTTTATTCCCTTTGCATCTTCCTCTTCCCTTCTATTCTCTCTCCCTCCCTTTTCTATTATTCATCTCTATCGTTTCCTCAATTATTTTTGTTTTGTATCTTTTATTCTCCTTGTGTCTCTCTCTTTTCTCCTGTCCTCTATCTCTCTTCCTTTACTACCGTATTTCTCTATCCATCTGTCTTCTCTCGTCTCTTTAATCTTCCTTTCCACTATTATCTCTCTCTTTCCTTCAGCTCCTCTTCCACCTCACATGAAGCAGCTTT
>NC_051416.1:20618420-20618832 GCF_015228065.2 Penaeus monodon
GGAACTCCTTATTCTCTAACCCTTGGTTCTTTTCTCCCTCTCCTTTCTCCCTTTCATCATCATCCTTCCGCCCAGCTCCTCCCTTTCTTCACCTGAACCTGCTCTCTCCTCTTTTCACTAGGTCCTTGCCCTCCTCTCCCCTCCCTCCCCTCCTCCTATCCCTCCTCGCCCCCCCTCTCCCCCACCTCAAGTTCCTCCAACTGAAGCTTCTCCTCCACTCCTTAGGTGATTTCTGCCCCCTACCCATTTCCCTTCCCTTTCCCTTCTCTTTCATTTCCCTCTCCCCCATTTTCCTCCCTTTAATTCCTCCTTTCATTACCTACAACTCCTCCCCCTTTCCCCACCTTTCTCCCGTCCCCCCCCCCTGCCCCCCATCTCCCTCTCCTCACCTGAAGCTGCTTCTTCTATTCTC
>NC_051416.1:20619033-20619911 GCF_015228065.2 Penaeus monodon
CTGCTCACCTGAAGCTGCTCCTCCTAGCCTCCGCCGCAGCCGAGGCCGCCGACGGCTCACACGTCCTGAACACGGACTTGCTCTTGGACTTAGCGAAGTTGTGGCGGAGGTATTTCTTCGAGTTGGACCTCCGGTGTCGAGGGTCGTCGTCGCTGAAGATCGAGTCGGACAGTCTGCGGGGGGGAGAGAGGGGGGAGAGATATAGTCAGTGGTGAATTGGAGGAAGTATGGGGAAGTAAGGGGAAATAGGGGGGGAAATGGGGGGGAGGGAATTAGGAAAGAAGGGAAGAGGAGGAAGGAAAAAGAAGATTCCTCGTCGGGGAGTGAAATAGTCAGTGGTGAATTGGGGGAACTATAGGGAATAAAGGGAAATAGGGGGGAAATAGGGGGAGGAAATAAGGAAAGAAGGGAAGAGGAGGAAGAAATAAAGTAAAGGAGAGTCCTCGTCGCTCAGGATCATTGGAAGGAAAATACGGAATTGGGGAAATTTGGGAAGAGAAAAAGGACGTAAACAGGAAA
The DNA here is from genome assembly GCF_015228065.2 of Penaeus monodon. Taxonomy (NCBI): domain Eukaryota; kingdom Metazoa; phylum Arthropoda; class Malacostraca; order Decapoda; family Penaeidae; genus Penaeus; species Penaeus monodon. Next base: position 20,619,553 of record NC_051416.1, read on the forward strand.
TATCAGACATAGATGGAATAGCTAATAATGAAAATAACTTATGGGCAATAAACAAGTAAATGAAATAATGGAAATAAAGACATGATGAAGAGAGAAAACAAGGGTCTTATTCACTGAAGATCGAGTCGGAAAATCTGTGGGCGGAAGAAATAAGACATAGGAAAGAAATGATAAACAGCGGGAAATAGGGAAGATATAAGAAATTGGGAGGAAATAAGGGGAATTGGGGAGAATATAGTAAATAGGGGGAATTAGGGAGGGAATAACTAAGGAAATTTTGACCCTGAGAGTGAGTGAAATCTCGTTTTTTGTGTGTGTGTCTAAATACATATTTTCTCTCTTTCAAACACACACACACA
>NC_051416.1:20620066-20620227 GCF_015228065.2 Penaeus monodon
TGTCGTATATCACAACGTCATTTCCCTCGCCTCTCTACTTTCTGCTTAAGCCCTATAAACAAGTACATTCTCCTCGAGCTAAGGATGATGGTGCTCTCCGGACCATTCACTGGGAGAGCAACTTTATTAGATTTACTTTGAAGCCGAATTCACACCTCTCT
>NC_051416.1:20620300-20620755 GCF_015228065.2 Penaeus monodon
GTGGTACTATTCTTATTTTCTTCTAAATGAACTAAATGTACTAAGATTCACGACGACTGGAGTAGATTTCTCTGAAATTATTCCCAAATTTTCAGAACTGACACGGGGCTGAAAACGTGGCTTGTTTTGCATTAATAAATCTGAGTGGATTATGACAGAGTGCGCTGAACTATTAAGTAAACAGCTTTGAATATAACAGTTACATTGTTCTTGCACAGAAGTCTGTTACTGTGGTTTGCATAACTGATAACTATGAAGTATGTAGTACCATGTAATGAAGGTATTTGTGTGTCCTGTTGACAAGATCCAATGTTGTCAAAGGGCAGCTGGTAGTCACCACATAATTTAGTGGCAATATTTGTTTTGTGAAAATTCTGTCCATTACAATGAAATGCAAAGACTGTAATTGTGTCGAATAGGGACATAGTAAATCTGCTAGTTTAGTGCTTGCTTCT
>NC_051416.1:20621007-20621186 GCF_015228065.2 Penaeus monodon
TATAAAGCATGAAAGAGTGTTGAACCCTAACCAGTCCTATTCTTAAAGCAGACCCTTCGCGCCCTAGGCCACTGGAGACAAGGGATCCGCTGTTCTCGCTCCTACTTCCGGGTTGCGTTGCGGGTCTGTCATCGAGGTTGTGTAGATGAGACCTCAGGGGATGCTCCGTGTACACAAGC
>NC_051416.1:20621210-20621451 GCF_015228065.2 Penaeus monodon
GTCATGGGGGGTGTGGCCATTGTTGAAAAGGTTTGAATGAAAATGTGTGAGAAATGAGATTCTTTTTCGGGATATTGAGTGAGAAATGGTAAACGATTTTATTTAACCGAATTAAATATAAAAAGTTTTTTCTTAATGAGATACTCAATGAGTATAAGTGAATAATATAATAAGATTATAAAAATATACTTTTTTTTTTTTACTACTACTACTACTGAAGAGCAGCCCAAACTAATCTCTC
>NC_051416.1:20621521-20621916 GCF_015228065.2 Penaeus monodon
AGCAAATAAAGATAAAGACCATCTAAAATATCTCATCTTATCTTATCTTTAAACTATCTACATCTAAAATCTTCTCGAAGGTAATTTGTATCATTATCATTTTTATCACAATCAACCCTTTTAAATGTAAATTTATCCTTAAAAAAAAATAATAATAAACAAATCTTAAAGAAAACCCAAACTTATTTTATTCACGATCTACATCTCAAATCCCCTCGAGTGAGAGATAAGCTTCAGAAAAAGATAATGGTCTTAGAAAAAAAATCTCCGCCTCCTGAGGGAGATTCTCTTCATCCTCAGGCCATGTCTCACAAGACGCTCAGGAAGACGGGCGGCTGCGATCGAAAACTTTTCCCTGTGAGTTTATTTCCAAGTCAAGACGCGCCTCGGGGGTG
>NC_051416.1:20622373-20622779 GCF_015228065.2 Penaeus monodon
ATACGAAAGAGCTAATAACAAAACAAACAAAAAATGCCAATTATGCAACGACACAACCCTAAATGTTGCGAAGCGAAAACCAAGGAAGAAAAGGAAGATCAGAAGAAAGAGGGAATGAGAAATGGAGGAAGAAAAGATTGAAGGAGAAGCAGATAGACGAGAGAGGTCAGTGAGGCTGAAGTGTCGCCGGAGGAATCAGGTTTGAAAGGAGGTCAAACTGGGTCAAAAGGTTAGTGAAAGGGCGAGCAAGAGAAAGGGTGATGATTAACTGAAATGTCAGTTGATTTTTTTTTTTGTATCGTATGAAACGCGTCGTGTTTCCACTCGTCCAACGGGAAATAGATTTCGTTCACACAAAATTTGACTTATTTATACACAAACAAACACATGCAGACTTTCCTTTTCC
>NC_051416.1:20622884-20623127 GCF_015228065.2 Penaeus monodon
CGCCTCGAACCCCGGAAGACCCTAAACCCCAACTCCCTCCGAGTCTCGCCGTCGCCGCCTCCTTCCGCAGCCAAGCCCTGGCCTGGCGAGAGGAGGACGGCGGCCCCGGACGAGGCGCAGGGCGGGCTGGAGGCTGCAGCTCGAGGAGGGAAGTTGGGCTGCGATGAGACGCGTCATTGAGAGTCGTTAAAGAGGTCATTTCGCTGGCTCTTCCGATTTGAAAATGGCGAGAAGTTTGGGGTA
>NC_051416.1:20623156-20623317 GCF_015228065.2 Penaeus monodon
GAGGGGGGATGGGGGGTAGGGGGTAAGGGGGAGTACTTGCCTGTGTTTATAAGATGTGTTCCGATCCCTGGTTGGAATTTGTGGCTTTGGATTGACGATTTTTTTTTTCTTTTTGTGCGTGTGTGTACTTTGCGACTGTTTTACTGGTTACTTACGGAGTC
>NC_051416.1:20623526-20623915 GCF_015228065.2 Penaeus monodon
GAGAGACCTCCCGTCATTGGATGATTAACTCACAGTCTACTGTATAATTTATTTAAAAGACATGGTACTGCGGAGGTTGAACATGTTCGGTACATGTGCGAGGGGCCTGCAGGCGGAACATACGGGAATTAGCAGGCCTTAAGGAGGAGCCTGGAGGATGACCCCCTTTGGAGGACCGTCTTGGCTGGAACGCGACTGAAGGAGGAGCTAGTCTATGAGGCAGGATTCGGGTCGAGGTCAAAGGGGTGAGAGGGGCGTGGCTTCTTATATAGCCTGACCCCAATAGAGGCGATGGTTCTTCCGTGATTAGTCAGCTCACAGGGGGCGCCGTGCGATTGGTCGATCCTGGTGCCTGGGGGCGTGACCTTAACGGGGTCTTAGCCTGACTT
>NC_051416.1:20624241-20624494 GCF_015228065.2 Penaeus monodon
CCATCCTCATCTTTGCACTTATTACAATTCCCCTTTCGCCAGGCAGCTTCCCCTTATCACTGGTCGCGAGCAATAATCCTCTTGAGGGAAATTGCAATATCTGTTGAAGCCAGAGCAGAGCCGTCATGAGGAGGCGATATCGAATTCTGTTGCAAATATGGCATGAAAAGCGCTGCCATCTCTCATCAGTCTGCGCTCCTGGTGTTTTCTTGGTCGTGGAAAATACGCGTGTATGTTTGTTTGTATGAATGTT
>NC_051416.1:20624683-20625137 GCF_015228065.2 Penaeus monodon
GAATCCACACGACCATCAAATAAAACCGTCTCTCCAAACATTGATAACGTATCTCCCATATTATGCAAAACATGAGCATAACTTTCACAAGATACACGAACAGCCCTCAAGAGACAAGAATACCAAGTAAATTCTTATCAAGTGTCAAACACACTACCAAGCTAAATGCTAAATACCATCGAACTCTAAACAGAAGTTAAAGATAATCAAATATCCTTTCAGTTTGATTACAGGCCTGAAGTCTGAAGTTGGAGATAAGTGAGTCCCCAACAGCTGTTACATTAAACCCTCTCGTGGTATAATTGGTCAACAGATGTTATATGAGAGTTTGATGGCCATTGTGATTAAGTTATCAATTGTGTGATGATGCTGGGTATAAATGCCACTAGATTGATGCGTTGCAATGAGGATTATTAGAGATTTTGGAAGGAAATGGAGTGAGAAGGGCAAAGGC
>NC_051416.1:20625301-20625589 GCF_015228065.2 Penaeus monodon
TTTCTAGAGTTTCTCGAATTCCACGAAGAATAAAGAGGCAGCGAATCGCCGAAGGTTCTAGAGAAAAAGAAAATAATAACATCCCGGAGAGGTGAGGAAGTGAGATCTTTATACACACCTAAATTCTCTCCCCAAGGAACCGGTATAAGAAAACTCCCAAAAGTACTCAGAACAAATTCCAACCGGGAATCGAAACACATGTTATAAACACGGGCAAGTTGCTCTCCCCCTAACCCCCCACCCCCACCCCCGCCCGGAAGTCATGAGATCCACCAAAGTTATAAAGTT
>NC_051416.1:20625621-20625813 GCF_015228065.2 Penaeus monodon
TAAAAATAAAGATGGAATCACCGACTTCTAGCAAATTTCAAATCGGAAGAGCCAGCTAAATGACCTCTTTAACGACTCTCAATGACCCGTCTCATCGCAGCCCAACTTCCCTCCTCGAGCTGCAGCCTCCAGCCCGCCCTGCGCCTCGCCCGGGGCCGCCGTCCTCCTCTCGCCTGGCCAGGGCTTGGCTGC
>NC_051416.1:20626993-20627113 GCF_015228065.2 Penaeus monodon
AGAGAAAAAAAATGTAGACATTGCATGCAGGAAGAAAGAGAGAAGACGTATTGCAAAGATGTTGCAGAAACTCTCCTTGATCACAGTCTTCGTGAAGTTTGTGTCACTACCGGATGATGA
>NC_051416.1:20627548-20628164 GCF_015228065.2 Penaeus monodon
GACAATCTCTGCGTCAGTTTTCGAATGTGTGTCGGATCCATTTCGAGCAGTGCATTGGATCCCAATCTCCGAGATGGAAGGGTGGTGAGCCGGAGTGGGCCAGGGGAGGGGGAGGGCCAGGGTGGACTAGGGTGGTAGTTGGCCAGGGGAGGGGGAGGGCCAGGGTGGACTAGGGTGGTAGTGGGCCAGGGGAGGGGGAGGGCCAGGGTGGACTAGGGTGGTGGTGGGCCAGGGTGGGCCAAAGAATGCAGGCCATGGACGACGAGGAGGTGGTGGGCCGATGTGGACCAGGATCGACTAAGAAAACAGAGGGCCAAGGTGGGCCAAAAAAAAAGAGCGGAGGACCGAGGGTGTGCCAGAAAGCCGGAAGACCGAGGGGGTGGGGGATGGGGGGGACTAGCGAAGACGATGAGACATCTTTCGGGGAAAAAGTTTCGACTATCCTCATTTAAAAGTCTGTTTAGATATTTGCAGTTCGGGGTTCTTAAAGTAGTTCTCTGCATCTGCCTAATGTAGTGGCAAGGTCGGAGGCGAGGGGAGGAGTTCTCTCGATTCCTGTTAATTGGTTTTGGGAAGAAAATTACTTGCGGTTTCTACCCTTCTGTTGCCTTCCAAT
>NC_051416.1:20628329-20628413 GCF_015228065.2 Penaeus monodon
AGTCCATTCGATGTACACGATTCATGATGACATACTGAGAAATTAATATTCGTACATACAGGATATAGGTCTAAATATGGTTAT
>NC_051416.1:20628884-20629104 GCF_015228065.2 Penaeus monodon
AAGGGTTGAGTGACCCGCCCGTCGCCGCGCGAGCGAACCCGCCCGGCCCGACGCCCCCGGAAGTTCCCTCCTGAACCGAGCAGAAGGGCGCACGACAGCGGTCTTAATGGAGGACATCCTGCGAATCCAGCCCGCACTTAGCATTAACCCAGGTCAACGGCGCCTCCTCGTTTCTCTTCCTTATCCTCCTCTTCTTCTCCTGCTCCAGTCCTCTCTTCCG
>NC_051416.1:20629846-20629984 GCF_015228065.2 Penaeus monodon
CATTACGGTATGCCCTAAATACTCTGCCTGACAACCTGTAACGGCCATTATGTGGGTCTCCCATTACCCAGGCACGTCGGGGCGAGAGAAACTTAAGCAGAGAGCTATAGGCTGGCGTGTGTGTGCGGGGAGGGGATC
>NC_051416.1:20630074-20630179 GCF_015228065.2 Penaeus monodon
GGGGATTACTGAAAAGCATTACCAGGTATTCTGAGGTATTTATGATGCTTTTTACCCCCTCGTGCATACGTTCTCTTTTTAATTCATCACTTCCTGTCCCCCCCC
>NC_051416.1:20630753-20630902 GCF_015228065.2 Penaeus monodon
CATAAAAGAGCAGCATAAATCTTGATGTGATTTTATTAAGGAGGAGAGGAGCTGGAAACGTAGGGTCGTCAGCCTTTCCAGGAGGATGCCGGAACTAAGTGGATTTTCTTATGCAGAGTAATTCGCTTGAGGGAAGGTGTTAGTTGTTG
>NC_051416.1:20631270-20631457 GCF_015228065.2 Penaeus monodon
TCTGCCCTGAAATCCAAGCAAAGAAAGGAGTGACTGAGCAGATCGATGGCCGTCCAGAATTAGCTCTTTCTGCCACCAGGGACCTTAATATCAGCTAATTGGCGGAAACAATCTGACCCTTTTCTGATTGGTCGTTCTGGTCACGTGACCTTACTATGTGACAGTCACGTGACGCTTATCTGGTAAT
>NC_051416.1:20633051-20634198 GCF_015228065.2 Penaeus monodon
GAGTCGCTTACTTGTCAACTGGCGAGGAGGGACTAACGCAGGGACTAACGCAGGGGCTGTAGTTGAGGTTGGCCGAGCCCCTGCGACTGGAGGAACCCTGGGTAACCGTCAGGAAGCCGTGAGCGACTAGCCACTTGTTGACAGTGCCGAGGTCAGCTTTCCTGACGAAGTAGTCGGAGGCGAGGTCGAAGTGGGCATCGAGCCACTCCTCGACGTCGGGCAGCGTGAGGTTCGTCATGGCTGCGGCTTTGCCTCGAGAGCCTCGCTAGATTCCGGGGGCGTGCGCGCGTCTAAGTGCTCGCTTGCTTTCTCATTTCTTTCCGCTCACTCGTTTGACGCACGTGCCGCTTGATATGCTTTTGCACTTTTTGTTTTTTGCAATTCTTTTCTTTATGCGTTTGGTCTGTGTTCACTATGTTTACCGTGGTAGGGGTCAGTTCGGAAAGTAAGGTCACTCCACCCACACTACAGTTCGTTGGGCAAGGTCACGCCGAGCGGCCTATCGACCTCTCGCACGGGGCGTGGAAGGGCGGGGAGGCCGTGGCGAGGGCTGACGGAGGTCGCAGGAGCTCCTCGGGGCTTGAGGGACATGCTCGTCACTAGGTCATCTGCGGGCGTGGGCGGGGCGGGGTTCGGCGAAATGGTTGTCGTCTGTGTGTAGGTAGCAGAGCATAGTGGGCGGTTCGCACACAGCCTCTCGTACGCTTTGGCGTCGACGCCCTCAGGCGGTTATGATCTGCACGCCCTCCATCTCTGGGCGGCAGCCGTTGCTCAGCCCACGCGGGCGGCGGGGTCACAGGGTCACAGGCCAAGGACTCTGGAGCTCTCAACGGCGAAGAATCCTCGTAGAACAAACAGCAAGTTATTTCATAGCTGTTGACTCAGGGGCGACTTCCTCCTCACCACCGCCGTCGTCCGGGTGTCAGGCGCAAGCGGGGGCTTTATTTACATGCAAATCCCGGCCGAGCTCCCGACGCTGGCCTCCTCGTCCTTTTGTCCCGAAGTGGCTCAGCTGCGAAGAACATCTGGAATTAGAGGGAAAAGGCTTGTAGTGAGGTTGTCTTGGGGGGGTGAGGCAGTCATGATTAAAAGTTTGATATCGAATAATTGATTTCTCTCTGGAAAAAAGTGGTATGATATTGATTAA
>NC_051416.1:20634367-20634464 GCF_015228065.2 Penaeus monodon
TTTAGTTACACAGGCAATCACAAACAGAATGGAATATATACCCAGACAAATCAGAAATGTGAAAAAATACCGTAGCATCCAATAATCTTTCTACTGC
>NC_051416.1:20634784-20634977 GCF_015228065.2 Penaeus monodon
CAAAACACGAAGAAACCACAAAACCTAAAACTTCCTTCGTTTCCTCCTTTCTTCCCGAGTCTCCTTCCCGCCTCTCAACTTCATTCCGCTCCCTCAAAGCCGCTCTGGTCACGGAAATGTAAAAGATACATCTGTCAGAGGCAACAGCTGAGTGACAGGGCAATCTGTGTGTTTGGGTTCCATTTAAGGGCAC
>NC_051416.1:20635482-20635794 GCF_015228065.2 Penaeus monodon
CATCTTAGTCGAAGGGAACAGAAAGCTGCACCACACACACACAAAAAGAAGAAAACATTGTTAAGTAAATCGACCCTCATCAACATTCAAACATTCTTCCTTCGAAAATAATGGAGGCAATTTTGCATGTTTAAAATTCCAGGCCTGGAAATTGTTCCTGTTAATGAATTTCCCGAACAATAGTTTGTGAACTTGGTACTTGCTCGAACTGTGTCAATCACTCTTCAGATATTTTGCCTATGTCGTTCTTTTTTCCATTACTTTTCTCATTATTCGTGACGCTGTGGTTAATATGAATAGCAGTGGTATTGA
>NC_051416.1:20636145-20636427 GCF_015228065.2 Penaeus monodon
TACCATTTCACTCTTACATTTGTGACATAGCAGCTGTCACTTAGAGAACATACTGTTTACGTGGAACTGTAAATGAAACGGGCGCTGAACAACCATTGATTCTGAGAAGAGCTTGAAATAAGTGTTCCATTTCACAGCTAATAGTTTCATGCATATATCATGTAACTAAAGGGAACATGTCAGTCAAAATATGTAAATATGTAAATAGATACCTCTGCTGTTTATATTTGAATAACGAATATTTATACTTTGACAGAATATGCATGGAATTGTAGCAGAAAT
>NC_051416.1:20637003-20637110 GCF_015228065.2 Penaeus monodon
AGTTCATAATAGGATTTTTTTTTTCACAATTTTTGCGCCGTCTCATGTGGACTATGTATTCATATATAGCTAATTTGGGAATATGTTAGTTTTTATTAATCATTTCT
>NC_051416.1:20637195-20637602 GCF_015228065.2 Penaeus monodon
TGAGAGAAAACATAATTCACCTGTGATATCTATTCAACAGCTATAAAGCATATATAACTCTATATCAATTCAAGTCAGCCACCTACAACACACATGAGCTCTTGTCCGCAGTTACAACATAGCGGTAAAGGATGGAATATTTAAGCTGGTGAGCCACCTAGCCTCTCTCTTCTAAGTTGTCTCGTCAGGGCACGTACGAACAAATACAGCCAAACACGCACAAAGACACAGGTAGTCGCACACTCAAACATAGAAATGAACTGGGGGAGATATACATATAAGCACCCGCGCAGTGATAACACACGTTCAAATAATGCTGACTGACACGTGAACAAATGAACACACACACACACAGATCGGAAATTTGAAGTAGGAACACAAAAGGATGTACAATCCCGGCTTCAATT
>NC_051416.1:20637976-20638106 GCF_015228065.2 Penaeus monodon
AAGTAAAATGTAGCGTAATTCCTGCCAGCCTGAAGGTTATCGGCCTCGACCCTGCTTTTGGGAACCGTGATGGAGCAGAGCGACGACTCGGCTTTGTTTACACGGGAACAACCTTTCCTACAATGGTGTT
>NC_051416.1:20638633-20638827 GCF_015228065.2 Penaeus monodon
TCCAGTATTTGATCTCGTTTCGGCGTCCCAGAAAACGAATTCCTTAGTCAAGTTGTTTACTTAAATTTCCGCGTCTCAGCTCAGCTCATTTCGCTTGGTTTTGATTCAGTATCTGGTCTGTTTCAATGTTTGCTGGAGAATATTTCGTATTTTGTGTAGCGAGCATTAATTTTGATCTTTCACCATTGTCTTCG
>NC_051416.1:20638980-20639225 GCF_015228065.2 Penaeus monodon
AAATATAGTCGCATTCATGGCGCATTATCCTCTTTTCCAAAGAAAAATGCATACTTCGGACTAATGTGCCACAATGATGATAGTTGAGCGTCGAAAATTGCCATGAATATGTAACATGATATGCTGAACATACTGGTCGGCGATGTCCATTTAAATCATAATGGGGGGGGGCGGGCTAATATTCTTTAAAAAAAAAGTCCAGCCTACAGTTTTGTAGAAAATATCATTCATATACCATTTCGTTG
>NC_051416.1:20639844-20640083 GCF_015228065.2 Penaeus monodon
GTACCTGGGAACCAAAGGCGGAGTTATTTCATATGGGCTAATGGAATGCCGTGGTTGATAAGGGTGCTTTTCCTGGAGTATGTAATGTCTGGGGAAGCTTTACGTATGTGGCCTACCCTTGGCTTCCCCATAGTTTACTGCCAATATTAGAACAGACCACGGTATTTTCATTCATAATATTCTTAATGTTTATCCGATGCTGTTGTAATGGTGTACAATATTTTTTTTCTTCTTCTTTT
>NC_051416.1:20640407-20640529 GCF_015228065.2 Penaeus monodon
CCTAAGGTCTTCAAATAAATCACAAGGCCATTTTTTATTGCAGAAAAGCAAAAAAAAAATATATATATATCTTTATTTTCTCCTCCCATCGCTTCATTATCTCCATCCTTACCCCTACCTCC
>NC_051416.1:20640722-20640862 GCF_015228065.2 Penaeus monodon
GTATTTAGTATTATGCTTATCAATAGTAATTGTATCAGTTTTATTTTATTGATATTATGTCTGTTTTTTCTTATCATGATCGACATTATCCTTTATTATGACGATCGTTATTATTTTCATTTTCATTATCATTTCAATTC
>NC_051416.1:20641231-20641485 GCF_015228065.2 Penaeus monodon
AACTATTCTCCACCAAATCCAACTCAACTGCACCAGGATTAGTGTTGTTAAAATCCAGCCTGTACAATGACAGGAACCACCCGGAGGAAGGTAATGACCGTATAATAACCTGGTAATGACCCGAGGACGATTTCCAGGTGACAGGTGCGTTTGCGGGTCACCCTAATTGCCTCATACCGTCTTGGGGAAATTGGCATCCAGGTGCACTCACTGAGAGCTCTGCTGTTAATTTGCTTGACTGCAGGCTTTGAGGA
>NC_051416.1:20641766-20642953 GCF_015228065.2 Penaeus monodon
TCTGACCTCCCCCCTCCCTGTCGTCATATTCCTCATTCCTTTCTTTCTTCCATCCTTTCCTTCTTTCTTTCCGTCTCTATCCCTCTTCCTCTTTCCTTTCCTTACTCCTCTGCTTTGCCTTTCCTCTCCTTTGCCTTTCCTCTCTTCCTCCCTTCTTTCTGTCCTTATCTTTCTTCCTTTCCGTACTTCCCCTCCCCTTCCTCCTCCTTTCGTTCTCCTTTTCTCATCTCCCTTTTCCTTCCTTCCTCCTCCTCCTTCTTTTATTTCCTTCTGTTCATCTTTCTTCCTTTTCTCCCCAATTCCTAGTTTTATTCCCCTTGTCTCACCTCCCTCCTCCTTTTCCTCTCCTTTTATTCCCCTTTTCTCATCTCCCTTCCCCCCCTTTCCTTTCCTATCTTTCGTTTTTCTTCCCTCTTCTTATCTCCCTTTCCCTTCTCCCTCTTTTCTCTCCCCATATTCCCCTCTTCCCATCTTCCTTCCCCTTCCTCCTCTTTCCTCTCTTTTCCTCTCCTTTTATTCCCCTTTTCTCATCTCCCTCCCCTTCTGAGACTAAAGATTAATCCTCATAATTCTCTTGTTTCTCTTCATCTCTCTCCTTCCGTCCCATTATTCGCTCCAGTTTATCGTGAATTTTCATTTCCCCGGATTTTCCATAATTTCGTTTCCTGTTGTTGTTATTGTTGTTTTTTATCAGTTGTTGCTTTTCTTCTTTTTCTTTTTTTCTTTTTTTTTCTTGTTCTTTGATTGTCTATTTTCTTTGTTAGTTATTTTTGTTGTTCTTTTTTATTTTTTTGCCTTTTTTTCTTGTTCTTTTTTTTTATTTATTATTCGTTGTTTGTCTTTTTTCTTTTTTTTTTTTTTGTTCTTGTTCTCAATTCTATTTCTTGTCCTTTCTTGATTTTTTTTACTCTTGTTCGGTTATTGTCTTTTTTTTTCTTTTCTTTTCTTGATATCAGCTTCTTTTTCTTTTCCTACAAGGACACGTACACGAACGCACGAACTCCACAACCCTTATTCGGATGGACTGATTCGTGTTTTCGTAAGCTTTTCGACTCGCAATTTCCTCTCTCTAAGATTCGTAATTTTAACGCGAAAGAATTTGAATTTGTTTTAAAACGCAAAACACAGTCCATTATTAGGATACAGTACACTCGTTCCTCCTTTTCCTCTTTCTGCTAACTGTTAAA
>NC_051416.1:20643380-20643624 GCF_015228065.2 Penaeus monodon
ATTTTTTGATAATTCTCTGAATATAACTCATAAGGAATTATATACTGGAATGAAATTAATCATCCACGATTAATTTTCTCTCTTAGTTCTCTTCTGCATAAGAACTTATTTTTTCTTCGTTAATTCCTTCTGGCTTTTGCTGACATCGTAATAGTATGGCTTCAGTTCTCGGCCGTCAACTAAATACGTTTACAACAGCCGTTTAGTTTTCTTTTATTTTCCGCTGAAAACGTTTTTATGACAA
>NC_051416.1:20643923-20644316 GCF_015228065.2 Penaeus monodon
TTCTTTAATTTCTAAAACCTCATCAACGTTTATGCAAATTCTAACCACTCCCCTAAAATGGCGCTCATTCCCGGATCCTCTGTAGTAAAAGTTTGTTTAGTGTTTTACTCCCAGAAATTAATTTCGTCTGGGATGTAATCAGCATCAATTTACTTAAAAGCCAAGTAGTCATTTCATTTTAATGCAAAGGCAAATGCGCGCGGTTACTTATAAAAGTGTGATTTGCATCAACATCACTTCAGTCTTTTAATCTCGTGCGGTTAAAAAAAAATGCCACCCTCTCCTCGCCGCCCGCAGCTCAAGGGCTCCCATCACGCCCATCACGCCCATCATGCCTATGCCGCAGTGCGTAGTCATCCGCACGAACGACCAGCTTGTTTGGTTCATGATCGC
>NC_051416.1:20644753-20645211 GCF_015228065.2 Penaeus monodon
GTCCCTCCCACTCCCTTCCTCACCCTCCCTCCCACTCCCTCCCTCCCACTCCCTCTGTCCCTCTCTCATTCCTGGTTAGCTCTATTACGTTTTCTCGTCTTATTCAACGTCCACTCATAAACAGGATAATCTCGAGTGCGAACAGAAGATACAACTGCTTTACGACGCGAATTCATGCAGCATCACTTGCAAAGTGCTTGTTCGTCCGGTGCTCCAACTTCATCCAAATTTCGGCCATTCCCCTCATTCGCTGTTGCTTTCTTCACGTTATTTACCCCTCCCCCCTCCCCGACACGCACACTTTTATGCGTTTCTTTTATTATGGTGCCAGTAAAGAGAAGGACTAGGATCTTGCTTATAAGATCTCCTTCATCTCCTTCTTCCTCCTCATGCAGCAAGTTCAGAAGCTGGGGATGCTGCCGGCGAATGAATTATTCAGTTATCCTTGCCTGGAACAC
>NC_051416.1:20645748-20645889 GCF_015228065.2 Penaeus monodon
GGAGGGAGTGATACCCATCGGGGAACTTGGAGGGGGGGGTCGAAAAATATCGGTAATACACGTTAAGGCTCAGTACTTCCACTCGCTTCTAGATTATATAGGGGGCTCCGCCACTTAAATCATCTTTTGGGGATTTAAGTG
>NC_051416.1:20646287-20646472 GCF_015228065.2 Penaeus monodon
TCCGTTGCATTTAACGAGTCTTTGTCATTTTGTCGCGACGCTGAGGGCGGAAGGTTGCTGCGTTTCATGTTTTTTTTTTATTATTATTAATTTCCGTAGAAAGTACTATAGAAGAAAACTTTCATAGGATGATGCGTCCTACTACTTGGTAAACTCAGATTCTGTAGTGATGGTGTTAGGCGTCA
>NC_051416.1:20646796-20647058 GCF_015228065.2 Penaeus monodon
TGTTTACTTTTTTTGGGGGGTTGGGAATTTCAAATGTGTTTTAGATTTTAATCGAAAAAAATAAGAAAATTGTCAATATTTCGTTAGTTTCAAATAAGACTTACGGTTGTAATTAGAATATTTTTAAAAAATCAAAGTAAAAAGACAATCAAAATATGATATTTCAGAAAATATAGATAGTTTAGAGGATTGAAACAAAAAGTATGGAAAATCCTACTGGAAATCAACATCCTCAAACGAAAATGTCAAAAGAGAAACGATG
>NC_051416.1:20647617-20647723 GCF_015228065.2 Penaeus monodon
CTTGGCACCATCACGGCAAGCCTTCGTGTCGCCTTCCGGGACTTCCTCGCTGGCAGGCTGATATGGCCTTTTATTAAGCTCTTTCTAATCCCCTTTCTATCTCCGC
>NC_051416.1:20647809-20647906 GCF_015228065.2 Penaeus monodon
TCTCTTCTTTTTCTCTTTTATTCTCACTTTTCTTTTTCTTCTTCTATTCCTTGCTTCTCTTAATTTCTTTCTCTCTCTGTTCTTCCGTCTTCATCTT
>NC_051416.1:20648124-20648232 GCF_015228065.2 Penaeus monodon
TTCCAGGCCATCTTGGTAATTATCTCGATATCCTCTGCAAGATTCACTAAGCAATCACGACATAGGTGATTAGGGCTTTTTATGGGCACTTGTATGCGTGTGCGTGTT
>NC_051416.1:20648456-20648721 GCF_015228065.2 Penaeus monodon
TCATTCCGCAGTCAATGCTTTCGGCCTCCTTCGCCCGTTTTGGCTCGTGTTCGCAGCTACAACAACAAATGCCACACACAGAGGAAAGCAAATGTTTATTCATGACGAGCCTTGTTGTGTTAGAGATGGAAATCATAGACGAATGAGCAGGAACAACGGATTAGAAATAGCAGGTCTTGAAGGTAAATGGTAATTCGGTGCATAAATGGATAGACAAACATACGTGAACACATACTCGCCCACACGCCTTTTGGATTATGGATGG
>NC_051416.1:20649098-20649221 GCF_015228065.2 Penaeus monodon
AAAGATTTCCAGACAAATAAAAATAGTTTGTTTAGTATAGTTTTTCCCTTTGTATTTTTTCATTGTATTATTTATACAAGACAGGATCGAAGGGAGAGAGAAAACAAAGGAGAATTGGTGGGG
>NC_051416.1:20649720-20649809 GCF_015228065.2 Penaeus monodon
ACCATTAAAATAAAAAACGAAAAAAAACGAAAATACGTCAACGATATCCTCGATTCCTGTCATGATAATAATGATAAAGGCAGCGAATT
>NC_051416.1:20649902-20649991 GCF_015228065.2 Penaeus monodon
TTATCTTTCACAGAAAAGAGAAAATATAACTCCTCCCCCCCCCTGCCTCTCACATCCTTCCTCTCAAGTCATATATCAAGTTATCTTTC
>NC_051416.1:20650139-20650307 GCF_015228065.2 Penaeus monodon
ACTCCGACCCCCTCCTTTCCAAATACTAAAGATTAAAAACTCACAGACACGTATCGGTCATGTGATTTTCGCCCAAGACGGGCAAGTTTTTATTTCCGTCATAAAACGAAAGGAATTTTGAGGCAAAGGACTTAGGAGCAGTTTGAATTTTCAGACCGTCGAGATTTA
>NC_051416.1:20650868-20651142 GCF_015228065.2 Penaeus monodon
TTACGAAAATAAATTTCCCAAATTTACCCCAAATGATAATTTCATCAAATAAAATGAAAAAAACCTCCCGTGTTGACAAGAGTAAAAGCTGATTACATCATCAATTTTTTTTTAATAAATTATACATTATTACCGTTTCATATTGTATCAGGTCTGATTATAGTCTTTGGGGAAAAAATCTAATAATACATATTGTGTTTTTATTTTCACGCCTTTATCTCCCCCTTTCTCCTTTTTCGTCTCTCTTCTCTTTCCTTTCAGATGACATATACCA
>NC_051416.1:20651307-20651935 GCF_015228065.2 Penaeus monodon
TTCCCCCACCCCCTTCCTCTTCCCCCACCCCCTCCCTCTTCCCCCACCCTCTCCCTCTTCCCCCACCCCCTCCCTCTTCCCCCACCCCCTCCCTCTTTCCCCCCCCCTCCCCCTTTTTCCCCCACCCCCCCCTTTTTTCCCCCACCCCCTCCCTCTTCCCCCACCCCCCCCCCTTCCCCCCCCCCCCCTCCCCCCTTCTTCCCCCCCCCTCCTCTTCCCCCCCCCCCCCCCTCTTCCCCCCACCCCCTCCCTCTTCCCCCCCACCCCCTCCCTCTTCCCCCACCCCCTCCCTCTTCCCCCACCGTCTCCCTCTTCCCCCCCCCCCTCCCTCTTCCCCCCCCTCCCCCTCTTCCCCCACCCCCTCCCTTTTCCCCCCACCCTCCCCCCCTCTCCCCCTTTTTCCCTTTTCCCCTCAAACCCTAACTTTTTTCTAAATCATTCTTTAGCCTTGTTTTTCCCACATTCCTCTCTCCTTTTACACTCCCCCTCTATTCCCATCTCCTCTCCTCATTCCCGTCGGGGGCCTTTTGACGAGAAGCAGGGAGGAGGCTTAGAGACTTGAGAAGGAGCTCATTCATATTCATAAAAATGCCTTTAATAACGTTTATAAAAAAACTATGATTCCCTT
>NC_051416.1:20652346-20652500 GCF_015228065.2 Penaeus monodon
GTAGAAATTATTTCATATCGCCATTCAGCAAATTGAACTTAGAGCAATAAATGCATCACAGAAAACCTGGCATTCCTTGACCTGCAGATTACTGACGTGAGGACCAAGGCCAGAACAATCATTATCATTATTATTATTGTCATAACAAAAAGTA
>NC_051416.1:20652680-20653629 GCF_015228065.2 Penaeus monodon
TGTTCCGTTTGTTCATTCGCACTTCAATACACAGTCCCACACTCATAAACACAACCACACACGGATAAACACATGCAGACAACCCCCCTCCCACACACACACATTACCCCCTCCACCCCCCTCTACCCCCCTCCGCCCCGCACACACACATTCAAACAAACGCACAAACGCAACAAAACAGACACCTGGAATATCCCTTGAAAAAAGAAGGAATAAAAATTACGCGAAAGAAGCAGAAGAAAAGAATTGAGAAGACAATAAAGAACTGATGGAATGAGGGGAGGAGGCGAGGGAAGGAGAGAGGGGAGGGTCGTGGGTCGTAGGAGGGGGTAGGGGGAGGCAGTGGGCGTGTAAGAGGGGGAAGACGAGAGGGGAAAGGTGTGAAGGAGGGGAAGAGGGAAGGAGGTCGGGCCTGAGGGGAAAGGGGAATATGAAGGGGGAAAACGAAACGTGGGGGGGTGAACGGGGGGGAGTAGGAAGAAGGGAGATGGCGTGTGAGGGGGGAAGAGTCAAAGGAAGGGAAAGGGCGGGGGAAAAGGGGGGAAGAAATATGGAGGAAGGGGGTTGAGGGGAAGGGAGGAGGAGAAAAGAGTGTGTGGGAGGAGGAGAGGGGAGGTGGGCGGGTGTTGGGAAGGGAAAAGGGATGGGGGGAAAAACGCATATAGGGGGGAAAAAAGGTAGAGAGCTGTGAGGAGAAAAGGAAGGATGCAAGGTGGCTAGATGTATGAGGTAGATGACTTTTGGGGGGGGAGGGGAAAGAGGGGGGGAAAAGACCCGACAAGGGGGGGGAAGGAGGAAGAGGGAGAGGCAGAGAGTGTTCATAAAAGGAAGGCACAAGTAGAGTGCGTTTGTGCCTGGGGAAAATTTAAAAAGAAGAGAGGGGGGGGGGGAAACGGGGGGAAAGGGTTTAGATCTGGGGGAGGGGCGGGGAAATAGGGAGACGGTAAAA
>NC_051416.1:20654088-20654216 GCF_015228065.2 Penaeus monodon
AGGGGAAAAGAGAGCGCTGGTTGAAGGTTCCAACAACACTCCCCGCGGCCTTAATTGTGTTTGTGGTGGCCCAGACTTCTAATCAGTCACGTACCATCACCAGTTATGACGTCTTTGCCTCCCATTTC
>NC_051416.1:20654806-20655217 GCF_015228065.2 Penaeus monodon
CACATTAAGTCCTATAATTAATAAATGAAGATATGCGCGTCCAATTGTGTTCTCAGCCCAACTGCCCGAAAATATATCTGTTAACGGTTTTGTAAATTCAGTCTATCACCTATAGCAAAAACAAACAAAGCACCACAATTATTAAACAAATTGCCTTAACGTAAAGGTTGAAAATTTAAACCAACAGGCCATTTGAGAAACGCACTTTCGAGCAATAGACCTCAGAACACCTTCGGACGCGCGTGCCTTCAAACTGCCCCCGAGTTCCTTTTGAAACACTCCAAGGATCCTGAAAGCAGAGGAAATCGTCAATAGCATTTCCGGAGGATTTGCAGCGAGAGGAGGAAACTGCGGGAGGAGTGATGCGCGTGGGTAATCGAAAGAGATCCCTGCCTCATAAATATATATCTA
>NC_051416.1:20655341-20655514 GCF_015228065.2 Penaeus monodon
GATCAATGTGTGTTATGTTGCATAAGAAAATGAATATCGAATACCAAGACATCTTTGTCCGTACTAAATGCGTACTTGTTATAGCGACAAGTATGACAAACAAGCACCCTTAATTAGAATGAAAGGGAAAAATCTAATTTTCTCACCCAGGAATGTGACAGACAGGTTCCACA
>NC_051416.1:20656060-20656448 GCF_015228065.2 Penaeus monodon
GCCCCCCGCCCCGCCCCCCCTTTCACAGCAGTCAATCTGTGCGATATATGAAGATAAATGTTTCGTCACCTATTTAATCACTTCAACTTATCTCTTTCTCTCCCTCACCTACTACACTCTGCTCTACTGCACCTCCTAAATTATTTCTTCCCTTACCTATTTCACCAATTTCTTTCCTCACCTATATCACCTGTTCATTCCCACAGCCATTTCACCTATTCATTTCCTCACCTATTTCCCCTATTTCTTCCCTCACCTATTTGTTCCCTCACCCATTTCACCAATTTCTTCCCTCACCTATTTCACCTATTTATTCCCCTCACCTATTTCGTCACCTTTAAATTCCCTCCACCAACTTCATCCATTCCTTTTCCTCTCCTTCTTCTCC
>NC_051416.1:20656480-20656552 GCF_015228065.2 Penaeus monodon
CTCGTCCCCTCATCTCCCCTCACATCTCACCTTGCCATCGCCCAATCGTTTTCGTGTTTTCTTTCACTCACA
>NC_051416.1:20657489-20657655 GCF_015228065.2 Penaeus monodon
TGTATTTTATTACGACAGTGCGACATGGCACCTGACTGTTACATCCTGACAGCCTGCAATGTTGCAGAATGCTGAGCTTCCTCTGTCCGTTTCCCTAACTTACCTCGAGCTAAATCATTAACCGCAGTCACACCCTCGATCGCGTATGAATTAGAAACAGCGGGCA
>NC_051416.1:20658026-20658131 GCF_015228065.2 Penaeus monodon
CCTGGTCAGTGCAGTGTTTGACGCAGCGGAATGTAACCTCAAGTCCTTATTCGATAATTCAAAGTTTCGAGTTTTATCATAGTCCCTTGCTTTGCTACATGATCA
>NC_051416.1:20659950-20660523 GCF_015228065.2 Penaeus monodon
GGAATAAAACCAGGATAATGTCGACAGTCAGAGAGTCCGTGAGCGAGTGCACGAGAGAGTCCGAAAAAAAATTGACGAATGTGTAGAGAGCGTCTAAGAGCGTGTTTGAGAGCGAAAAAAGGTACGAGAGAACACGTAAGAATTCACGCATGAGAGTGCATGACAGGCCACGCGAGAGAGGGTTTACGAGTGTGTGTGAGACAATGCAAGGGAGAGCTTTGAGAGAGCATTTGAGAAAGCGAATGAGAATGCAAGACAGCGCCAGAGAGAGCGTCTCTCGTGTGAAAAAAGTATGTAAAAGAATGCATGAGAGAGGCTTTAAACAGCGCATGAGACAATAAATACGACAGCGTTTGAAAAACGGCATAAGACAGGTAATAACAATGCATGAGGGAGACAGTGCATGAGACAGCAAAGAATACAGCGCAGGAGGCAGTCAGTGAGACATTACATGTGACAGTAAATGATACAGTGCACGAGACAGTAAATAAAACATCGCATGAGACAGTGAAACATCGCATGTGAGAGGTATGAGGCAGGGCATGAGATCGGAGGTGATAAAGCAGGAAACCA
>NC_051416.1:20660585-20661199 GCF_015228065.2 Penaeus monodon
CCTTTCTGTTGTTTCTGAAACAAATTTAGTCCATTTTTTTATTTACTCTTTTTATCCTGATATTGAGAAAGAGAGAAAGAACAAAAAAAATCAGTTCTTCCTATTATTTCCAAAAATGATCTGAAATCGATAGAAAAAAGATCAGTTCGATTTCGATGTATTTCTTCTCTTGTCGTAATGAAAACCGATAACGATAAAGGCGAAGTGAAATTAGAATATGTTACGCATTCGCATTGTATTCTACAGTCTTCATTGCTCAATTATGAAGAATCTTCCTGTTATAATCGAAAACAAAAAAGAATTGTTATTATGTTGATGATTATAGTTAGATTCATATCAAACCTGATAATTGGCGATTTGATATATATCTGCATAAATTGATAGATGAATAACTATAATTTTATTATATTATCTGTCGCTTTTATAATCATTGTCTATATTCTTCCTATCTCATCTATTATTGTTTATCTATCATATTCTGTATTTTGCCATCTGTTATTATCTAGCTATGATATGATACTATAATTATTTATCTTCTTCTATCTATCACGCTATTCTATCATCTATTCTTTTCTATTATTATCTTATTTCATCTTTCTATTGTTATATACTAA
>NC_051416.1:20661453-20662162 GCF_015228065.2 Penaeus monodon
GGCCTTTCTTCGATAACAGTTACAGGAGATCTAACTCTCCAGTTGAGTAAACTTGCCCCTTCCCCTAGTGTTCTGTTGCAGACATTTTATTCTCTTTTTTGTCTGTTCCTTTTATCAACACGAACTTGCAAGTAAGATCATGAAAGTCAACTGCAGTTGTTTCCAGTACTTCTCTTCGCCCCACAAACTACGCCACGCACACCGCTCTTCATCTCGAGACTCAAATTACGCGTCAAGTCATAACTGGCTGAAATACACACACACACAGCCACATAAAACCACGCAATGAGCCGCATAAAACACAATCAACATAGTCACAAACTGTGTCGCATACCACATGACCTCCTGAACCCAAAATAACTACCAACGCGAGGATAGACATTGGTTGGTCTATCGCCTGGGTCATGTGATCAATACGTGCATTGCATGTATGTACAAGTGTGTATACATGTACGTCTATGTATGAGATTAGAGTGTTGAAAAGCCAGTATCGTATGGCATTAGGAACATATCATCGATTAAGGCCACGCTTACATGTTCCCTTTGCTTGCTGCAATAAAGGGCATGCAAGCAGTTTTACATATTGCAAGCGCATGATGCATGGACAAAGTTGTAAAGGCACACATGCACTTTTTTTTCTTTTAATCTGACAACCTAACCATTTATGAAATCCGCCTTGAGTGATAAAAGGGGAACGAAACGATATGAA
>NC_051416.1:20663152-20663357 GCF_015228065.2 Penaeus monodon
AAAATCAACATGGCCTGAAAATCTAGTAACAACTTTGAGAGAGAAAAAAATAGGTGGAAGCGCAAACTAACCATTAATTAGCCTCATCAATATCTAATTATCAACGCTGATTACAGAATCCTACATGATTTCCCACCGGAAGTGACGCCGATAAATCCTATGTCACTATTACTCTGTCATTAGCGAGGCACATGACAGCCAAACT
>NC_051416.1:20663642-20663790 GCF_015228065.2 Penaeus monodon
CCAGAAATCCATTTGCAGGTTGCTTGCTATAATTGCACTCAAATCCAGCGTAGATTTATTAATGCTGATATTGCAATATGATTATTAGGCTATGGATTAGTGTGATGTTCATGCATGGTGTGATGTTGCATGAGCGTGCAGGTTGACA
>NC_051416.1:20664431-20664690 GCF_015228065.2 Penaeus monodon
ATTTTTTTCTCCCCTTGACAATCCTAATGTTAATCCTACCCCCCCCCCACCTCCCCAATTCCTCATCAAGGGAGCTTTTCACCCTCGTTAAACGCCCCTCCCCCCCCCCCAACAGTTCCTCGATCAGCTGTCCTGTCATCAGCATTACGAAATCAGGGCTTCGTGGATTACGTAATAACGACCTCATAACGGCGCCCTTGTCTTGTCTGAAATTTCACGTAATCTTGAAGTTTGTGTGTGGAGAGGGCAGGGATGTCTA
>NC_051416.1:20664804-20665060 GCF_015228065.2 Penaeus monodon
CCTCCATTTTTACTCGAATAGCAACAAAAGTATCAGCAATAACAATGGATATTCCAATTAAAGGACGTTTATTCGCACATCTGCCCCGAGCCCAGCCTCTATCACCAAACAGCCACCAAAAATATGCAAAAATGTGCACACACGTTGAAATGGCTCAAAGGTTATGCACTTTGTAAAATTTTCCACACAGATCCCCTGGCTACGTTGCACCAGACCTTGAAAAAAATTTACCCAGCTCGCCTATGAATGATTCGGA
>NC_051416.1:20666012-20666123 GCF_015228065.2 Penaeus monodon
CTGGGGAAGAGGTTAAAGGTTCACTATAATATTCACACCTGACACTCGACTTCTAAAAGTTGAACCTCCTTTTCTCGAGAATTAACCAGACCAGATAACCTTCCTGCAACT
>NC_051416.1:20666168-20666296 GCF_015228065.2 Penaeus monodon
GACTGGCCACTGTTTTAATCTTCTAAGGAGCCGCGGGTATGACTTGTGTTTGTATGCCGTAGGCTATATATGTTCACAAACATGCTACCAAGGAAGGTTATTTAGGCTCGGAATTTGTTATTTCTGCC
>NC_051416.1:20666674-20668251 GCF_015228065.2 Penaeus monodon
CCTAAAAACTCTTTATCCTTCTTCTCCTATCAATATCCCATCTTCCAGTGTCCTGTAACTCTCCCAGCTTTCCTATAAATTGTTCCCTCTCCCTTTCCTATAACTCTTTCCCTCTCCCTTTCCTATAACTCTTTCCCTCTCCCTTTCCTATAACTCTTTCCCTCTCCCTTTCCTATAACTCTTTCCCTCTCCCTTTCCTATAACTCTTTCCCTCTCCCTTTCCTATAACTCTTTCCCTCTTTCTTTCCTATAACTCTTTCCCTCTCCCTTTCCTATAACTCTTTCCCTCTCCCTTTCCTATAACTCTTTCCCTCTCCCTTTCCTATAACTCTTTCCCTCTCCCTTTCCTATATCTCTTTCCCTCTCCCTTTCCTATAACTCTTTCCCTCTCCCTTTCCTATAAATCTTTCCCTCTCCCTTTCCTATTACTCTTTCCCTCTCCCTTTCCTATAACTCTTTCCCTCTCCCTTTCCTATTACTCTTTCCCTCTCCCTTTCCTATAACTCTTTCCCTCTCCCTTTCCTATATCTCTTTCCCTCTCCCTTTCCTATAACTCTTTCCCTCTCCCTTTCCTATATCTCTTTCCCTCTCCCTTTCCTATAACTCTTTCCCTCTCCCTTTCCTATAACTCTTTCCCTCTCCCTTTCCTATTACTCTTTCCCTCTCCCTTTCCTATATCTCTTTCCCTCTCCCTTTCCTATAACTCTTTCCCTCTCCCTTTCCTATAACTCTTTCCCTCTCCCTTTCCTATATCTCTTTCCCTCTCCCTTTCCTATTACTCTTTCCCTCTCCCTTTCCTATAACTCTTTCCCTCTCCCTTTCCTATAACTCTTTCCCTCTCCCTTTCCTATATCTCTTTCCCTCTCCCTTTCCTATAACTCTTTCCCTCTCCCTTTCCTATATCTCTTTCCCTCTCCCTTTCCTATAACTCTTTCCCTCTCCCTTTCCTATAACTCTTTCCCTCTCCCTTTCCTATTACTCTTTCCCTCTCCCTTTCCTATAACTCTTTCCCTCTCCCTTTCCTATTACTCTTTCCCTCTCCCTTTCCTATAACTCTTTCCCTCTCCCTTTCCTATAACTCTTTCCCTCTCCCTTTCCTATAACTCTCATGTTTCTCCTAAAACTCTGTATCCTTCATCTCCTACCAGTATTTCCCATTTCGTGTCCTATAACTCCCTTTCCTATAATTCATTCCCTCTCCTATAACACCTCTCCTCTCCTAAATCTCTTTCCCCTTCCCCTCCTATCAGTATTTCCCCTTCCGTGTCCTATAACGCCTCTCCATTCATAGCTCCCCAGGGCTTTCTTCCCCAAGATATGTACACACTCTTTGCTTAATTACGGGCTATGTCTTCCCATGCAAACTTGTAAGGAGGACAGAGGAACGTAAACTCACTTAACCCTGCGTAAACATTACTGTGCATAGCGTGTGCATCTACATACCTACGAATGCATATATTTTTCAAGGCACTAATCTTATATTCTCAAAGCACTGAGTTTCAACGTATCTTTATAGATGATTAGAAATGTGTTATTTTTATTTTACTTGAAAGGGGGGGGGGGTTGTTTGTCTTATA
>NC_051416.1:20668659-20668748 GCF_015228065.2 Penaeus monodon
GATAGTGTATTGACACACACAAAGGCTTATCTCGGCGTTATCACGTTGTGAGATAACAGGATTGGAATATATTAGGTGTTGTGCAGTAG
>NC_051416.1:20669351-20669443 GCF_015228065.2 Penaeus monodon
TTGCTGCTCCCTTGGCCAAATAAGGTCTTTCCAGTGGGGGGGAGGGGGGGCATCGTGACGTCAGAGGGAAGAATGAGGTTATGTATAAGACG
>NC_051416.1:20670016-20670244 GCF_015228065.2 Penaeus monodon
TCAGACGAGTAATTACAGAAGAGTAAAAATCAGAACGGAGAGAGGGAATTCCCAGTCTTGCGTTATCGTGTTGCTCAAAGTTGATCCGCGAGGGAAATTAAGAAGCAAAGTTCATCTTGGGAAAGGAGACGGTACAGAGAGGGAGGTTTTCTTTATCTTAAGGAAGGGTTAGTGGGCGGGTGAGCAAGGAAGGGATGTGTGGAGAGCGACTGCGAATGAGCTTTTTTA
>NC_051416.1:20670541-20670611 GCF_015228065.2 Penaeus monodon
ACCTCGACAATATCTGCTCTGAACAGGAAGGGAATGGAAAGATCTCAGATGTCCGATGGAATTCTCTCAA
>NC_051416.1:20670911-20671536 GCF_015228065.2 Penaeus monodon
GTCTGACGAGAAATGTAGGATTGAAAACGTCATGCTTCATTACTCTTTATCGGGAATGTTTTATTTCATTGTCTGTCTACAATTTTTAAATTCCATTTTACACTGATAGGACAAAAAACGAAGGAAAAGAAATATCCCGTAATTAAACTGGACGAATGTAAAGAAAACGGAGAGAGAAGACAAAGAAAACGGAATTAGATTTGTTCGGATGACAAGCGCGCTGCCTTCGTCATACGCAAACACACTTTTAAAAGAGCAAATATGTCCTCAGAGGAAAAATCTTGTTCAGAATACCAAACACTAGACACCTTTATTAATAATGAAATTTCATTTCCTTGTCTCTCCTTAAAACCTTATAAGTCTGATTCGGATGCTGGTCTTCATCTACTTCCCCGTGTCCCGGATAGAAATATATATATATACGCTCCTAGTCCCTGGCGAATTTACCGACATGGGCCTTTATGGGGACAAATAAAAAAATCATATATATTCCCAAACAGTTTCGTAGACAGAGAGACGCGTTCCTGAAAGTGTGTTTGTCATTTCTACGTCGCGTTGGGAAAACTGGAAAAAAAAAATGGTTGTTGAGGGAAGCATGTTCGGTTGGAAAAGAATAATTGATCTT
>NC_051416.1:20671807-20671947 GCF_015228065.2 Penaeus monodon
AATTTGGAAAAGAGGGAAGTGGGGGGAGGGGGGATTTGCTTTCCAAATGAAAAACATACGTTATTATGAAAGAGACATGGAGGTCCATTTACTGTGACATCCGTATATCCCTGGATGACGAGGTTTTCTGTTTTCAAAAT
>NC_051416.1:20673087-20673776 GCF_015228065.2 Penaeus monodon
ATAAGTACTTTGTCGTTGTTTGTTTGTCCTTCTGAATTATTTGAGAGCTCCTGAGTCCTTTGTAGTTCGTGCTGGCTATTAAGCGGAAATTCCCAATGGTACCGAAAATAAATTGTTAATGGGACTTTTATTTTTCTTTCGTTTTTTCTTTTTTTTCAGGTGTTAAGGTTCAGGTGCTATTTATTTCCTTTTTTCTTTTTGTTCGTTCGACAATTTTTTTTTCTTTTTTTCTGTTTTTTTTTCCGTTTTCGTTTTTCTTTGGATAATATATGTTTTTTTGTGATTTTCTTTTTCTTTTTTGTTTAGTTTTGTTTTCTTTTCTTTTCGCTTATTTTGAGTCTGTCTAAATCCTTTTTCCTAAAAGTTTTTCTTTCTTTTAGATATTCACAGACGTTCTCGTTTTTTTCTCTCGTTTTTTCTCGTTTTCTTTTACTCGGTTCTTTCGTTTTTTTCGCGTTTTTCTCGGTTTTTTGATGCGGCTTTCTTGAGATAATTTTTTTACTTGCTTTTGTTTTTTTACTTGTGTTGTTGTTGTTTCTTGTCTGTTTTACCTTTTATGTGTTTGTTATTTTTTTACTTGTTTTCTTGTTTGTTTGTTTGTTTTCTTCTTATTCTTATTCTCTCTCTATTTTTTTTCTTATTTTCCCGTTTTGTCTTTAGTCTTAGCTCTGTTTTTCCCCAGTATTTCC
>NC_051416.1:20673824-20673897 GCF_015228065.2 Penaeus monodon
ACTCCACAAGAAGAAGGAAGAAGCCTTTAAGAGCGAAAGGCCTTTGTGTTGCAGCGAGAGAATCGCCCTTCGC
>NC_051416.1:20674101-20674598 GCF_015228065.2 Penaeus monodon
AGGTCGCCCGAGTTTGTATACACTTTAAGACCAAACTTAGGGAATCTAATTTGAAGTTTTTGCGACTTAGTAAGTGCACCCAGAAAACCCATTACTTGGTCTGGCGTGTGACGGAAAATTCTCTTCCTCAAGAATCAATACCGATAGATGTTATTTATCTATCACACCTTCCTCTTACTCTTCATTTAATAACGCTTTTAAATCATCTATTAATCCCGTAGAATATCTATCAATTTATGCTTTATCTTTCTCTAAAAATGCGACCCCGGAGGCAAGAGCACTTAACCCATATAGAATCCCCACTGATCTTATTTCTAAAATGTCCCTTTGAAAGCACAATGAAGCTGTATCTCGTCTGCATACACGTGTGCGTCTCCTGTGTACGTGGGAGTGTGGGGTACACCTGGATCTGATTTTAATGAGAGTTTAGGGAAAACAGGTAATGATGTTGCCATTAAAAGACACGTCTTTTCATGGAATTTCTATCTATTGGATCG
>NC_051416.1:20675000-20675239 GCF_015228065.2 Penaeus monodon
CGCTCGCATCGAATCATTTATTCCATTTGTGTAAAAGGATCATCCCCTCTCTTTCGTGTCAAAGGAATAAGCGCGTGCAACTGACGCAGCAATATGCAAATTTTTATCTACAGGATGGTCATGTTTACCAAGGACAGCTGGAGAGGGGGGGGGAGTTTTTCATTAGGCTAAAGGGAGGAGTTTCTTGTTATTGAGAACATCGAGAACGCCCTTGGCTCTGCGATTTCGAAAGGCTCTTC
>NC_051416.1:20675789-20675866 GCF_015228065.2 Penaeus monodon
TCTAAAAATATCCAACGCTATTCATCTGATCAGGACGCGTTGCAGATATATTAATAATTAAACAAATAAACATCAAA
>NC_051416.1:20675905-20676170 GCF_015228065.2 Penaeus monodon
CCCAATCTCCCCCTCTCCTCCTCTCATTTTTTCTAAGTAGCCATTCAGCTGCATCCATCACTCACTGGGCGAACGGTATGAGGCAATATAGGAGGAGGTATGAGGAGGCCTTCGAACTATGAGTGGAAGGAGGAACAAATACTCGTCCGAGGATATATGAAGATCCCGAGTGGTCTTCATCGATGAGGATCCCAAAGTGAAGCTTCTCGTAGGCTTCGTTCATAGGATTCGAACTGGAAACATTGAGGTAGTTAAACAAAAAAAA
>NC_051416.1:20676305-20676416 GCF_015228065.2 Penaeus monodon
GAGGCTGTGGATATGTATGTAATTCTACCTTGAAATAGCTTATTTACTTACTTAAACGTACGCAATTCAAGAGACTGAGCGAGATGAGATCCAAGCTAATCCAACCTTGGA
>NC_051416.1:20676450-20676576 GCF_015228065.2 Penaeus monodon
CGCACTTACGTAATCCCGGAGACTGAGAGAGAAGAAATCCTAACTAATCCTAACCCTACTTACTTCTTCATTTACTTATTATTAGAAGAGAAGAAATCCTAGCTAAACCTACTGTGAATTAACCAC
>NC_051416.1:20676606-20677130 GCF_015228065.2 Penaeus monodon
ACGCACTTATGTAATCCCAAGAGGCTGAGGGAGAAGAAATCGAAGCTAATCCCACCCTCGCATTAGCTCACACACTTCCTTACTTACTCGCACGCGCGTAGCCCTAGGAAAAGATAAGCAGCAGGGGAGGCGAGAGAGGTTCCTACGACCCAACCCTCCTGCACATGAGACAGCAAGGAGAAGGAGAATAATCCAATATCCCGAGGGACATCACGAAGCGAGAGAACAGAATGGATGATACATCGGGATGAGCAATATTGCACTGGTTGCGAAAGCCGCACTTGCAACAAGGATATTGCAATGCCGTCTCTTTCATGGTGCGTTGCACGGCCTCAAAATTGGAAGGCGGATGATAGTTATGGAGAAAATATCAGTGTTTGCTTTAATATTGTTATTTACATAATAAGAGTAATTAAAATTAATTGATGATTCATATCATCTGGTAATTACAGTTAATATCATTGTCCAGCAACTATTGTTAAATCATATTCTGGTAATTATTTTAGCACCTTCTAGTCCTCTAG
>NC_051416.1:20677156-20677464 GCF_015228065.2 Penaeus monodon
ATCATTTAATTATTGTTAAGATCAACTTGTAGCAATATTGTTATTAGCATTAGTATTTTAATGATTATTGTTAATTATCTAATTATCTAGTAATTAGAGTTAAAATTATTTTTCGAGCCATTACTGTTGTTAACTTCCTTCTTAGCACATCGCTTTATCGATACCAAGATGATGCATGAGGATGATTAATCATTTTCCACATCGATAGAATTATTTTTATATCATCTTTACAAACACAGTATCGTTAGAATTTATAAATTTTTCGATGATTATTTTTTCCAATATCACTCTGAGCCTGTTTAGCATTT
>NC_051416.1:20677526-20678875 GCF_015228065.2 Penaeus monodon
CTACGTTTCGTCATCCTTACTTTGAGTCAATTCATGTTCAGTCGTTTTGGGTCGATTCATCACCAAGTGCATCGTTTTTGTCATCATTATTTTGGTCATCATTTTGTGTCGTTTCACCGTCGTCCTCATCACCCTGAGGTAATTAGTGAACATTATCCTCATCAATTTAAGCTGATTCAGCATCATCATCATTTTGAATCAATTCATAATCATAATCGCTCCCGTTCGCTTCATCAACTTTATAATCTTCTTTATCATGAATACTCTAGGTCATATTTTATATCAATACATCATTAAGTGACACTTTGAGTCAATTCATTATCATCACACTACTTTGAATGATCACCCTGACTTCAATTTAATTATATCATGATCATTTTGAGTCACACTTTGAGTCGATTCATCAGCATTCATTTCTTTGGGTCGATTCTTCACTTTGAGTCATGACTTTGCTACCAATTTATGATCATCCACATTATTTCAGTTACCTTGTATCGATTCATTAAAATCCTCATCACTTCGACTCACCTCTGCCGTCTCTTCATCCTCCTCATCATTTTGAGTCATCAGTATGAGTCACCCTCATCACTTATAATCATAACTTTGAGTCGATTCATCATCACAGTCCTCATCACTCATCACTCTGAGACGGTTCATCCTCATCCTAATCACTTGAAGTCATTTCATCCTTACTTCATCACTTCAACTCATCACTTTGCCCTCGATTCTCATCACACGGAACATCCCCCCTCCCCCTGTTATTCGCACGACCAGGAAGCAGCGTGGGAAACCTGTTCTCAAGCATCCTATTGGTTTTGTCTCGATCTGAAAACTCTCGAGAATAACATCACCGTAATCTCCTGGATAAACTCTGCGGACTCTTTCGACTGTTTTCACTACAAACAGCGCTAATGGCAAGCGTCTTCTGGCTCCTATTCGTCAACCTCCTCCATTCTTTCTGATACCATTTCTGCCTCCGTTGTCAGCGTCTGTCTGACACCACCGCGTTCATCTTCTTTTTATTGATTTTGACAACGCTTTTAGTAACAACGCTGGTATTATCTCCTTTCTGCTGACAACACCTTGGCTTCGACTTGTTGGTATCTATCCTTTTGAAACAATTTTTGTCTAAATTGTCAGCATCTCCTTCTCTGTGATGCAGCTTTAATCTCCGTTGTTACTATCTCCTTCCTTCTAACACCATTTTCGTTTCCGTTGTTTGCATTTTCTTCTTTCTGACACCATCTCTACCTCCGTTGTCAGCAGCCTCTTCCTTCTGACATCCTTTCCAACTCCGTTGTCAGCATCCCTCCTTTCTTCTGACACCACTTCATTTGGACACAGTGAAG
>NC_051416.1:20679937-20680059 GCF_015228065.2 Penaeus monodon
CACACGCCCCTGGGAATTACCTTGTCACCGTTGCCATTTGCTGCTCGTAACGAGGAATTCCCCTTTGCTTACGAAGCGCTGGCTCTCACTTAATATTTCTGCTGACAACGTAGCCCTGGTCC
>NC_051416.1:20680501-20680651 GCF_015228065.2 Penaeus monodon
CGCAGGAGTAGCGAGATATTAGTGGCTCCAGGGACGAGGTGTCTCGAGGAGCCCCGCTATATATATGATGAAAAAAATGTACATGGAAAACGAAAAAGAAATATTATTTATATCAAACAACGCAAATGTTGTGTTTTTGTGTGTGTGTTT
>NC_051416.1:20681536-20682483 GCF_015228065.2 Penaeus monodon
AACTACAAATCGGACGATATGTAAATATGGTACCATTATCCTCATTCATTTATATTCCTAGTCAATTAATAAGGGATAAATAAGCAAATATATAAATAAATGAAGACATAAAAGAATAAACAAGATTACTACAATTATAAATATTTATTATTTTAGCAACAGTGTCGTCACATAATATCTTTTTATGATCTTTTTCGTCGTTCTGTCTCTTTCTCCTCATTCGCGTGAATCAGCCCCCTCTCCTCCCCCCCTCAACGGACCAACACTCGACTAAATATAGTAACACCACCTCCCCCTCCCCCCTCCTACTCTCGCTAGCTCCTCCTTCTCATCCCCCCCCCCCCAACCCTCTTCCCTCCTCTCCTTCACACTCGCCTCGTTCCCTCCCTTCCCCCTCTCTCTCTCTTTCTCTTCTCCTCTACAATTGCCTAATTTCCTATGGTCCCTCCTCCCTTCCTCTCCTTCTTTCATTTTCTCTCTTTCATATCCTCCTATTTGTTTCTTCTTCTCTCTCCTCTCGTCTATCCTTCTCCTCACTTTCTTCTCCTCTACACTTTACTCCCCCTCCTCTCTCTTCTCCTATCACTCTCATCTCTCCCTCCTCCTCTCTCCTCTCCTCCCTCCTCCTCATCACCATATCTTCTTCCCTCCTCCCTCCTCTCCTCCTTTCCCTTTCTCTATCCTCCCTCATTCCTCCTTTCCCTTTCTCTATCCTCTCCCTTTCCTTCTACCCTTCCTCCATTCCCTTCTCCTCCCCCCCCTTTCCTTCCTTACCCCCCCCCCCTCTCATAACGCAGGCCGTCTGGACACAAAGTTCAATATTATGACCTTTACCATTATTCACGGCGACCACCAGTCTTGTTTGCTGTGCCACTCTCTCGCCCCGTCTTCCTGCGCTGGATATTTCTGCCTCGCTGAGATATTTTGGGATCTTTCTCTGCTGCGCC
>NC_051416.1:20682932-20683511 GCF_015228065.2 Penaeus monodon
CAGGTAAGAATCTTGCAATCGCTTTCTTTGGACTTTCCGGGAGCGACCCAATGCCATTTTATTGAAAGCGACAGATCGCATCATGGAATTTCTAAGCTTCCGAAGGAAATAAATCCAGGCTTCTCTCGAATTTTCCCGTCTCTGTCCATTTCTATATTCTTTCTTTTCTGTGGCACTCTTTCTCTTATTATTTTTCCTGCGAGCACGTGTTTACGTACGTATAGGTTTCTGCATGTATAAGGGAGTGTGTCTCTTTGCATAAGTAGGTATACATACGCATAAATTCCTCCCTAGTTTTCTTTCCCTTATCCTCGTCACCTTCTCTCATTCCCATACCATTCTTCTATATCCCACGCAACCCTCACTCTGCTTCTATATATAAAGCATTTGCATATTCATTCATGTGTCAGTCGTGCATCACTTTTAATGCGAGCGTCCATATGAAATCGTCAATATTCCGAGCTAAATGGAAGCAACTAAAACTACACATACTCATGGTACCATTAATCCCAACCATGATAAGGGTCCCCCACTACCAAAACAAGGTCAGGCGTATGCTATTTGGCCAAGCATTAACAA
>NC_051416.1:20683548-20684004 GCF_015228065.2 Penaeus monodon
AAGGCCCTAGGGTAATTAGAGAGAACATCGCAAATAATGACCTTTAATGACCTGGTATACTAGATTCTCTCTCTTTTCCTTTCTTCCTTTCCCTTTTATGCCTTGGCTATTCTAGAGACTTTCTTTTTGTTGTTGTTGTTTAGGATTCTAATACATT
Organism: Penaeus monodon; assembly: GCF_015228065.2. NCBI lineage: Eukaryota > Metazoa > Arthropoda > Malacostraca > Decapoda > Penaeidae > Penaeus > Penaeus monodon. The sequence goes on from NC_051416.1 coordinate 20,683,706, forward strand.
ATTTGGAATTACAGTTGATTTTACTGTACTGAACCCTTTAACCAAACATTTGATACGTAACCCACTGTTTTTCATAGATATTCTGTTACCAAGGAGATGTTTAAGTATAAGTAAAAGTGTTGTATGTGAAATATAGTATGAAGTGGCAGGAAGATCAGAGGGGAAAGAGAGATAGAGAAAATAAAAGCATAACAGCAGGAACATGAATAAAGAACAGGAGACAAACTAGAAAAAGAAGAATATATAATAATATAAGACAGAAAGAAAAACAAAAAGACTTGAAAAAGACACAAAAATTG
>NC_051416.1:20684057-20684194 GCF_015228065.2 Penaeus monodon
ATAATGAGGCATAACTGGAGATGATGTAGTAGGACTGTCTGACTGTGAAAGGTAGAGCTTAAACAACAGTTGTCTTTTCTCTCAGGCATTTGTGTTCATTGGATGGTAATTACATGAATGAAAGTACGCCTTTTTCC
>NC_051416.1:20684550-20685251 GCF_015228065.2 Penaeus monodon
TCAGAGGCTGACAAACGGATATCCGATTGATATAAAGACAGATAAACAGTTTTGCCACTCCGATACACACAAGGAGGAGCGTTAATCAATGGTAAAACCGAGAGAGCCAATACCAGATTTATCGATTGCCGACACAAACACTTCTCTCGTTATCAGCTGGTCTCCTCGATAAGACCCAGCGTTGTCACCAAAGAAATACATGAAGATTATGGTGTTTATAAGTTTATTTACATATAGATATAGACAATATGTGTAAAGCTATCGTAGATCCTTCCTCTATAAGGCTATATAAGTCTGTATAAACCTAAAGTATATGTGTCAGTAAGTATATTTACATATAGATGTACCCAGGCCTCCGCGGATCCTTCCTATACGAGTAAATGTTCTGAATAAACCTGGAGGCTTTACCCTGAGAATATGAAGGAGGTTGTTATGTTGCTGTGGTGACCCGTGGTCCTTATTTAACCTGCCCAGCACACGCACGCACCTGCATGGGTCTCTGGGCCAAGGTAATTGGTCTTATGTATAGAGCTTATTCAAAGAGGGAAAAAGAGGTGGGAGGGGATTTTCGTTTGAAGGGAAAGATAGCGTGAAAGAAGAAGAGGAGAGATATGAAGATAGGATACATAGAGATTGGTAGAAATTGAGAGGATACGAATTTGACACAATAAAAAATATAAGTATACACACATACATACAAA
>NC_051416.1:20685342-20685667 GCF_015228065.2 Penaeus monodon
GCATATATCCACCCGAAAAACACATATCCAGTCGATACAGGACAGCCGAAAAGAGTCCACTGCGCCAGACAGAATATCGAGACATGGCAAGAATGGCGACTGAAGATTGTCTCAGTAAACGACTTATGATTGAGGAGGAGGCACTCGCTCTGGGACACCGTGGTTGGGAGAATTCGCTATAGTGTAGTGAGAGTAATTCCTGAACAATGGAGAGGATCTGACGAATATGGTTTTTAAAAATATAAATTATACAAAAGGTATTGGTTTATCTTATGTACTATTAATGCGTGCAGAGACATACGAATGGGAAAGTGGTGAATATTTT
>NC_051416.1:20686980-20687442 GCF_015228065.2 Penaeus monodon
AGGAAAAGCACAAAACACTAGCACACGACAGGAACTGGTTAGCACTTTTGTTGTTACAAACACACAAAGAAATGCTTCTGCACGCATTTCCTTTTTTTTATCCCTTTATTTTTAATTCATCTGCATTTAATATTCTGTTTGGAGCCGCAGTTAGTAGAGCTCACAATCCAGGCAAAGAAAGGCATCATGTATGTTCGTCTTGAAAAATGTAGGCGAGCGAGCCAACAATTATACATCTAATATGTACGTCTGCAAGTCATTAACCGAGAGGAGCCACTTCCGCGTACCTTTCTTGCATTTTCTTTCCCTTTAATTTTTTTATTAGAGTCATTATTACATCCAGGGGATTTATTTTTCTCTCTGCTTTTGTTTTTTTTACATTAATTTCAATTTTTGCTCGTTTTTTCTGACTTTTGCTTATTTCCACTCAAGGTATGTCAACTTTTTTTTATATATATCATA
>NC_051416.1:20687695-20688184 GCF_015228065.2 Penaeus monodon
CTGCATTTTCAAATATTTTCCTCCCTCTTTTCCTGCTTTCCTAACACTCCTCTTCTCTCCTCTTCTCCTATCTGGTCTGTCCTAGCTACTCCACTAAAGAAAAAGTGACTAATATCTGCATACAAAATTCCTATGTTTTAACGAGTTTGTGTTTTGCGCTGTCACGTACCACAAGCTGACAAAGATGATATCGCAGAACTCTGCGGGTTCTTACGCCATTTTTCATTTACTTGTTGTCTATGCTTATCTTGATTGTTATAATGAGAGAGGCGCGAGGGAGTGAACTGGAAGAAAAGTATAGAAAAAAACAGTAGGAAAAGGAAAGCTTGAAATGGGGAGAGAAAAGAAAAGACGAATAAGGGAAAGACAAAAGGAGGAAGTGGCAAATCCAAGAATAAACTTGAGTGGTGTTCTTCGTCTCATTGACTTTGGGCGATTTTCATTTCCTTACGTTGCTCTTGCTGTCTCGAATATCCAGCTTATTTAATC
>NC_051416.1:20688889-20689145 GCF_015228065.2 Penaeus monodon
GAAGCCCTTTATCAACACCATTAGTCACATTTTATTTCTTTTTCCTTTTTGTCTCAGAATTACTTTTGTGTCATGAGACTCCTGTGTACACCCATCCTCTTGTTCGCTTTGTAACCTGTGTAATTATACAAGAATTATACGCATTATGCTAGATATACGTGTAATACTTCCGCGGGGCATATGTGTTCTGTCCCGAGGAAAGGTCAATGACATACAATGTAAACAATTTCTCTTTGGCTTTATTAGAACGAGGGGG
>NC_051416.1:20691193-20691487 GCF_015228065.2 Penaeus monodon
AGAGCAGTTTACAAACCCTTTTTTTCTGAAGTCATCACCATAACATTGTCCCAATTCCTTTTCAGGGGGACACAGTGGCAGGGGATATCTTTCTTATATTTTCCCACTTTCTATGTTGGCAGTAGTTTCGTCTTCTTGGCAGGTTTAATGGGAAGGCGCAACAGGTCAAAGGTTTCAGAGGATGCGAAAAAAGAGGAGTTGGAGAATGAGGTTAAAGAAGGGAAAGGAGAGAAGGAGAAGAATATTTAGAAGTTGAAAATAAGAGAAAGAAACGGTGTGGGGAAAATGAACTTT
>NC_051416.1:20691943-20692200 GCF_015228065.2 Penaeus monodon
TATACTATCAATAGAACCAAGTATGGATCATATTGCATTAATTCCCTTATATTTCCCAGCTAACATCACTCGAGAATTGATTTTGCCAAGCTGTGACTGCATCGAAAAGTCTGTGACCCCATATGTCTTTTATAAAACAATGCCCAAGGCCACAGATAAAGCCAGCATTGTTGTGTTTATCTTGGGAGCATTTCCGAGTGGTGAGGACTTCTGCAGGAGATATGTGAAGCTTGTGGTAAGTTTGTTGTTTTTGTCTG
>NC_051416.1:20692776-20692951 GCF_015228065.2 Penaeus monodon
GTAGGCGCTCATATGTGCACTTGCTACTTGTCAAGATAAAGAAAAAAGTTTCAATCATCAGCCTGGAGCCGGTTAAGCGCAAAGTCACTCTCTTTCGAACAATACACACGCGGGGAAAGGAAACAAAGAAACAAGCAAATGGAAGAATGGGGAAAATGAAATATCGCTCGAGGTC
>NC_051416.1:20693335-20693487 GCF_015228065.2 Penaeus monodon
AAGGTCAGAGCAGGGCGTTTATGAGCCGATATGCACGTAAGGTTCATATTCAGTTAGAAGTGTGGCACCTTATCGCCTCAAATGCCGTTTGTTTTGTGTCGTGTGTTCATTCACTTTTGTTGTATTTATGAGTGTGTCAGAAACGGCGTAGG
>NC_051416.1:20693574-20693850 GCF_015228065.2 Penaeus monodon
CGCTCGCGTTTGTATGTGTATCATTCTTTACATGAAGAGCTGCCAAAATGATAATAACAGCAAAAGCAATAAGTATCTGCACTGAAGAAAAAAAGGAAAGAGAGGGAAAAAAAGTAATAATAGGAGAATGCAAAACCTCAGAAGCAGGCAAGACATGCAAGCAACTTAGAAGCAACAGAACTTAAAAATGAATGATGGCGCAGGAGTTCATACGTCAAACACGCATTAGCCTTGACATCAAAACCACGATTTGGAGATTTTACTTAATCGCATACA
>NC_051416.1:20694065-20694382 GCF_015228065.2 Penaeus monodon
ACGATAAATATTTCCTTCTGATTTCGTATTGTTGGCCAGAGTGAATGAAGCTGAGGGTTTTCCTTCGGTTACCCAATCATATTATCATCAATTCAATTTAGTAATATGATTTCTGTTCCTATTATCATTGCAATTATTTCTCTGGGAGGGTATCGTTATAGTTCTTAACTCAGTTCTATAGTTGTTATTATAACCTTTAATGATATTTTTCAGTCTAATCTTTTTCAAATCAATAACACCATCTTTATCACCACAACAGAATTGTATGCAGTAGGGAGGTTATGGCAATATATTGGCAGTTTTTTACACACTGGTAT
>NC_051416.1:20694965-20695712 GCF_015228065.2 Penaeus monodon
TCTTCAAACAAAGAGGAGAACAATCTTACAGTGAAGGACAGTGTTTCTCGCTTCTCCAATTAACCAATTAAAAGAATTACCAATTAAAAGAACTCCAATTAAAAGAACTACGCTCCTTATTCATTTCCCCTTCAAAACTTCCGAGATGTTGCGTATGTTATATGGTGTTGTAAGTCTTGTGTTCTTATAACAATACAGACGAAAAGGCTACACGAGTTTGAATTGAATCCGATTAGAGGCGACTGAATCTTATTTGAATACCTTTAACACGTTCCTCACGTACTGAGCCCCGGGGTAATCTGCCCTGCCGTCAGAAATGGGGGAAGGCAAATAGTTTTACAGTTTGCGTTATTTTAACACACATGAATTTTATTGTGTAATAAATGTGTTTTTCTTAATAAGAATAGTTGAAGTTTATAAAGAACAATATTTCAAAGAAAATGCCGATCTTCCTCTCTATATGACATTTCATTTTCATTGTAAATATGTAAAAAATATTATTCTTTGATGTTGTTTTTTCTTTATTCTAACACTTTTATTGAATTATGCATATATCATAAATTCATATACTTTTTTAACTATGAAGAGGTTTAAATTTCCCTAAATTTTATTTCAATTTAGCAAAACAATTTACTTTCCAGTAAAACAATTGCTAAAAATTCTTCTTTTTGTCAGTGATTAAAAGCGTTTATAAAAATAAAAATCCCCATTGTCTTTTTCTGCAAATGAACATTATTCCATTCACTG
>NC_051416.1:20695738-20695869 GCF_015228065.2 Penaeus monodon
ACTGAAAAAATAGGCTGCAGAGACGGGGTTTCCCATCACAACTATCAAAAATCCTGCCACTCTTCTAGCTTTGTTACACGCCCTCTCGTGTCATTCATTTACTGACATTTTCTCATGGCAGCTTTAACATC
>NC_051416.1:20695902-20696094 GCF_015228065.2 Penaeus monodon
AGGACCATCGAACTCAGTGAGTGAGTTCAGGGACCTTCGTCCACTTACAACACTTGGACTTTTACTGCCTCTCGGAACTTCTGAGCTAAAAGTGAAAGCGGAGATTCTCTACATTGTCGAACTAACATTTCCGTCTGAGAGGAGTATTCTCTGTATAATACCCAAGCATTTACAACTAAGATACCAGTAAGA
>NC_051416.1:20697285-20697422 GCF_015228065.2 Penaeus monodon
AGTTCCTCCTTCCCAGTTTAGGGGCTTAAACGAAACCTTGACTAAACTGGACCCCAGTCAGACTGCAGCGTTGGTAGACTCATCCAGTGTGTTGTTATCTTTACTCCTGTTATTGTTTATGTTGCTCCGAAATACTA
>NC_051416.1:20697452-20698217 GCF_015228065.2 Penaeus monodon
CATTCATTCTTCTGCCACTAGAGATCTGTTTATCATCCATTTCTTCATCTCCAAAGCATCATCCTCTGTCGAGATAGACTCCACACATTAATCATGAATGAATTCATCAGAAGATTCAATGTTATTATCATCAGTTCCACTTGCTCCACTTCCATAGAAATATTAGTTGCCCATTGCCTAATAGAACAAAATAGTACCAACAAATTCAGGGCATCCAGGGGAACAAATAGGATACCATAATACCTGCATAATGGTCTACCAGTGGTACCACTGATGGAGGGTCATGTATGGTACCCGCCGTGTACAAAATATATATTAATTTTCCAAGCGCAACGTGGGCCACCCTGGTTACTCCCAATGTTTCTCACGGGTGGTATATTACCCGCTCAAAAGACAAACTTTCTTCTACAGCACTATGTTTGTTACCTGTACGTCACGTTTTTGAACTTATGACGTGACTCCCAGACCATAGGGGAGCAAAATAAGCCAGGTTTCACGACGATCAAACGTCAAACTCGCGTGTTACAGTTTTGAAGCATACGCGCCGTGGGGGTTGGGGATGAGGGGAGTTAGCGTGATTCCCGATTCGAGTCCTAAGATTTAAAGTACTATTTTTTCCCCTTTTTATCAACCGGGAAAACACTTCACTGCTCACAGACTTACCTTCAAGGGAAGCTCTTGAAGCTGCTTAAGTCTGAAAAGATACGAGAGCAATTTGTCATCTGCTTCAAGAGTTTGGGAATAATACGATGAAAATCAAAAGGC
>NC_051416.1:20699273-20699368 GCF_015228065.2 Penaeus monodon
AATTATATGCAGATAGGTATATCCGTCTATATAATGATATATTCTCTCTATCTTTATATCGACAGATAGATCTAAAAAATAGCAAGATAAATACA
>NC_051416.1:20699417-20699519 GCF_015228065.2 Penaeus monodon
GATGCATTCGCAAGGCGCATCCCTCGCAGCGGATTAGCTCTCCCGGTCAGGCAGCGTCGCGCTCCTGATGTAGTTAGAGGAAGGGACTTGTCAAGGGAAGCC
>NC_051416.1:20700327-20700434 GCF_015228065.2 Penaeus monodon
GACGCCAAGTGGCCCGCGAGGAGGCAGAGCACAGCGCCACACACCCGCGATGGTAATCTAATTAGTGACAACAAGGGAAGGCTGAGGAGGACGTGTTGGAGAGCACA
>NC_051416.1:20701109-20701292 GCF_015228065.2 Penaeus monodon
GCCAAGCATAAACGAAAAGACCCGAAAACGACAGGACCCTCAGGACACAACCAGTTTCCCGGCTGTCATTTCTCTCTAGGACGCAAGCGAGACTCTGATCCGTTTATCAAGACGCGCAGCGAGACCGGGCAGAGGGACGTCCGCGTGCCGCTGAGTTTTAACGCTGGGAAAATAGAGTGAAAA
>NC_051416.1:20701515-20702750 GCF_015228065.2 Penaeus monodon
GGAGTAAGGGGGTATAATGTAATATACAATGTAATCGAATAAGCGTTGGCACGATGCAGTACTACATTGCAGTACTCCAACATGATACAGTAGTATTATTAATACTTTCAATTTCTGTCTCTTATTCTTCATACAACTATTATTTCTTGTACTACCACAGCATAAATACAATATCACTTCAATAGCTATTATTCACCATGATTTTCATTCTATTATAAAAGCAATTTTCTATCTCTTGCATAGAGTCCATGCATAGGTATACTCAATAGAAATATTTTAAAATTCATATTGTGTCAATACAGCAACTTCTTTTCCTTTTTATATACTTTGCATATACTGTAAAAAGACCTCAGTTCACTGAATTTTCAGAACTCATTGCTCAGTGAACTCTGAGCGTTATTCTTCTCAGGGAAAATTGTGTATTGTATGCTTTTCTTTTCTTTTCTAAATATTTTTTTTTCTTTTTTTCTGTCTTTTTTTTTTCTTTTCTTTTTTGTTTATTATTATCTTTTAATATTTTATATTTTATTATTATTATTTTTACTACCCATCGTACCAGAACTATGCTCTAATTATCATAATGCATTTTAATTACTTGTAAATGGTGGCAGCGGTGGGATAAGACATCCATTGCTAATTTCACTGCATTTCCCATTGTGTGAATCTTCATGAATTTTCAAGAATGCCTCATGAATTTTGGTATCATTGTCGCAGGTGAAAATCAAATCATAATAATTTTCTTCTCACAGATGTGCATCAAATCAAAAGACATCAGCTCTAATGTGTGGACACAATTCTCAAATTCAACACCCGATCATTATATACTTAGCCTTGTAAACAAAGAAACAGATGTTCAATATCACAAAAAGTTCTTAGGGTTATTTATTTTTATGCCGAGTGATGTCCCATTGCATGTAAGTATCAACTCTCATCTCGAGGATAACTGATTCTTGCCATACCAACAGCTCTTTTCTCGATAACTGATTCTCTTAGTAATAATTTCTGAGGCATTCGTCCCTGTAGTTCTGGGAAGCATTCTGCATTAGACAAATACTCAAACAAAACGATATACACTTGGGAAGGGGAAGCCCATGATGCAGTTACAGTATCAAATAATGATAATAGCCATAAGAAATCTCGAAATTCCTCACGGTTCTGCAACATTTAATATAACAAATAGACAGACAATACAGTTAGGGGAGAAAGCCAAAGATGCAACCACATTACAAAAAATG
>NC_051416.1:20702779-20703425 GCF_015228065.2 Penaeus monodon
GAAAATCTCGAAATTCCTCACGAATCTCCTACACATAATTCCACGGACAGACAGATAACACAGATGGGAAGAGAAAGCCACAGAGGCAGCCAACCGTTACTGCAGAGAGACAGACCATAAGAAAAAAGGGGGTAATTTCCTACCGCGAAAGTTAAACCAAGAAGTCAGTCTATTCTCGTTTATTCCTTCATCCCTCCCACTCATCCAGCCTCAGACCGGGCCTGTCTCCACGTGAGCTCAACTTGTCCAGGAGTTGTCTCTCGAAATAATGTCTTCTCTCTCTCGCCAACCGTGGGGAGCCGCTTATCCCCACCTCCGCTGTTCAGGGTGAGGGTTTACAGTGAGTTATGTGAATTGTGGTTTCTAATAGTTGATTCTCTAGTTTGCTTTTGTTTTGGCTCATTGTCACTTTGTCTTTGTATCGTTCTTTGTCTCTTTCTTTCCTTCTTTTTCTCTCTTTCCCTCCTTTCAGTGGATTTTGTTGCCAAGGGGGAAAAAAATGTTTTCTCTCGGTCATGACTCTCTTTTTCGTTCTGTCACCTTTGTCTTCCTTTTTCTCTATCTATCTGTTTTACTTTCGCCTCTCTCTCTATCTCTTTCTATTCTTCATTTATCGGTTTCCTCTATCGTAAAGTTCACTTTTCTT
>NC_051416.1:20703503-20703602 GCF_015228065.2 Penaeus monodon
CGTGCGTGCGTGCGTGCGTGTATACCCCGTCTCTCTCTCAGCTATATGAAGACAAAGAGAAGTTAATTTACTTTTTTCTAGGTCTCGCTCTCGACACAC
>NC_051416.1:20703863-20704015 GCF_015228065.2 Penaeus monodon
AAGAACGATCTAGGACCAGCTGCTTTCCAGACCCTTCTTCACACGTCCGTATTGCTCGAAGACACGAGGGAAGCACCCCGGCGTCTCAAGAAGGTAGTGGTGTTGAAACGTCTTCCTTGCAGGATCTTTTCCCTTTCGGCTTCTGCTTCTCT
>NC_051416.1:20704541-20704616 GCF_015228065.2 Penaeus monodon
CTTTAATTTGTGTTCTTTTTCCTCTTTCGTTTTTTCCCCACAAGCTTCTCTAAAGGTAACGCATCGCTTGCAAAG
>NC_051416.1:20704637-20704812 GCF_015228065.2 Penaeus monodon
AGAAATTATAAAAAACAGAGGGAGATGAGGGAGAAAGTGAGGTAGAGCGCTAGTTAAAGATCTCTCGCCGCCAGCTGGTATACCCCGTGGGAAAGAACACCACCTGAGTCAAGCAATAGTCGTTTTCAGGTGAGTATGTGCTATAATGGGACTATAGTAGTACGCTCGTTCTCGT
>NC_051416.1:20705329-20705676 GCF_015228065.2 Penaeus monodon
TTCTGTCTGTTTGTCTTTTTCTCCTCTTCTTTCTCTTGCACACGCACGAAGAGAGAAACAGAAAAAAAATCGAAAGAAGAAGGTAAGAAAGAACAGAAAAGGAGAGAGAAGAGCAAAGCGAACGTGGAAGTGGGGAGGTGTCAGGAACAGCAAGTCCCTGTTGCTTGGGCTGTTTAATGCATCCAACCCCCCCCCCCTCCCTCCTTCCCGGAAAATGGCACACGCGGAGCACTTCCCTTTTTGGCACAAAGGAATCGCGTTCCGCCATTTCCCTTTGAAACTGATGATGCCGTTGGTTTGGCAATTGTGGCTCGGCGAATGGGGGGATGGGGGGGGGGGGGAAGCGG
>NC_051416.1:20706416-20706538 GCF_015228065.2 Penaeus monodon
CCTACTTTCACTTGTATCTTCCCTTATTTGTTTGAATAATATCATCACTGTCAAGATTCAGCTTTGAAAACAATAGAGAAAACTCATTATTAGTAGTTGCATTTCACATATTCAAATTCAGA
>NC_051416.1:20706568-20706747 GCF_015228065.2 Penaeus monodon
TGTCATAAGAGAGATAAAATCGACCAGAAAGAAAAAGAAAAAGAGAAGAAAGCGTGGAGGCTGATGGACAAATGCTGTTAGAACCAACTTCCGTTTGATTTCCAAGCTGTCGCCGCTGACACAGGATTTTCCCACACTCATTTGCGGGATACGTCGTTCTCGCCAAAAATGTTTGTGTG
>NC_051416.1:20707525-20707829 GCF_015228065.2 Penaeus monodon
GAATATGCATATTTGTACATCCAGAATGATATACCAGCATCTGTACAGAGCGAACGCGTGTGACACATCATCTGCGGCTGAAAGTTACAATAATTCCCCCCCCCCCCACCCCAACGCCATCCCCGCCGCAATCAACCGCCACTAATAACCACAATCAAACTCGATTCCGTCCACCGCCGCTGACCTAGTTTGACCTGGCACTGTACAAAAAAATGGAAGGTTAATGAATGGTCGCTTTGCCGGTCCGTTGCAGCTGCTCGGCGAAGAGAATCTGTCTTGGTTGCAAAAGTGTATATGACGGCGC
>NC_051416.1:20708126-20708664 GCF_015228065.2 Penaeus monodon
ACCACCGTAAGAAAACCACCCAAGAAGATCCCCTTCAGAGAAAATAAGTAAATGCGTCCTCTTTTTCCTGCAATAATAGTGAAATACGTCGCCGCCGACGACTCATCTTCATTTCTGGAGATTTAGGGCAACGCCGCTGCTGCTCTTCTGTCAGCGGTCACTCACCTCTTCCCTTCCTTCCTTCTTCTTGGTCTTCCTGCTTCCATTTATCTTTATCCTTTCTCTATCTCTTTCCTCCCGTCCTCATATCCTGTCTTCTTATCCTGTCTCTCTCTCTGTCTCTTTCCCCTCATCCTCCTATCCTGTCTTCCTATCCTATCTCTTTTCTCCCATCCTCCTATCCTATCTTCCTACCCTGTCTCGTTCTCTGTCTCTTTCCTCCTATCTTCCTATCCTGTCTATCTATCCTATCTCTTTCCTCCTATCCTATCTTCCTATTTTGCTTCATCTCCATCTTCCTCTTCCTTTTTATTTCATTTTTCCCCCATTCTACGTTCTTCCTCCCTCTGGAATATATTACTTCTCCCGTCTTTCACGT
>NC_051416.1:20709133-20709347 GCF_015228065.2 Penaeus monodon
GCCGCGAAGCAGTTAGCGCCGCGCCGTCGTTAGCAGAAGCGGGTGTCCCTTCTGCTGAGCGAGGACGGCACCGCTTCAGCAGGCAGGCACGAGCGACACGCCCCTCGGCTGCTGGAGGGGCGTTCTTAGCATGCCGTCCGTGCGAGGCGAAGCGAGGCTGATTCACGCTGAACATTTCCTGGATTTTTATCCGGCGCGGCGGGATGTGACGAGG
>NC_051416.1:20710031-20710264 GCF_015228065.2 Penaeus monodon
GTCATTTTTCCTTATCATTTCCACCAAAAGGCGGGCATTGTATTAATTTTTGAGAGTTCGTCATTCAGGACACCAATCAGAGGCCTTTCCTGGAACGAGTAAAAAGTTATTGGTGGATTCAGAATTTTTACATACAGGGAAAGTTCCGTGTTCCCAGCAGATTTGGGACCCGGATCCCTTTATTCCAATAACTTTTGAAAACGTTTGGTAAGAATGATTCAGTTTCGCTTTCC
>NC_051416.1:20711549-20711688 GCF_015228065.2 Penaeus monodon
ATTAAGAGGGAATTAGTATTTTCAGTCAAGAAATGAAAAGAACAAATCATACGTAGAGAAAGAGAGAGGAAATAAATCAATTCACTCGCTTAAATTGTTCACATTTCTCTGTCTGTCTTTTCCTTTCACCAATCCAAAT
>NC_051416.1:20712014-20712659 GCF_015228065.2 Penaeus monodon
CCAAGGGAAGAAGGGGAGAAGAGGGGAGATCGTGTAGGCAGGTGGACTTTAGAAACAACAATGAAACTGGTCGAGGGGAATAAGCTTCCACACAAGGCCTCACGGCGGTTAGGTGAGGGGAGGAAGGGGAGGGGAGGAGATAGGTGAGGGGAAGGGAGGAGGAGGAGAGGAGGGGAGCCAAGCCAGGGGAGGAGAGGAAGGGAGCCAGGGGAGGGGAGGGGAGGGGAGATAGGACAGGTGAGGGGAGGGGAGGAAGGGGAAATGAGGAAGTAGATAACTGGAGGAAGGAACATGAGGAACCAGCTCAGGGGAGGAAGGTGAACGAGGGGAGCTAAATAAGGGGAGAAGGAAGATTGGAGACCAGGTGTGGGGAAAAGGGGAGGAGAATTGAGGGGAGGAAGATAGAGAAGCCAGGTAAAGAGAGAACACGATTCAGGTGAGGAGAGGAGGGTAGAAAAGGAACCAGGAGAGGGAAGGAGGTAGTCCAGGGGAGAGGCGAAGTGAGGCGAAGCAGGAAAAAGACGGTCGGAAGAGAGGGGAGAAGGGGAGAGAAGAGACCAGCTAGGGAGAAGAGGAACCAGACGAAGGGAGAGGAGGTACCAGGGACCAAGTGAAGAGAGTCTAAGCGAGAGGGAGGTCCAGAGA
>NC_051416.1:20712697-20712958 GCF_015228065.2 Penaeus monodon
ACCAGGGGAGAGGGAGAAAAGGATGGAAGGATGGAAAGTCAGTAAAGAGGAGGAGGGGAGAATTGAGGCCAGGTGAGGGGAGAAAGAAAGGCCGGTTGAACGTTGGCCAGGTGAGGGAAGGGGCCGCCACAAACAGCAGTTCATGGCCCTCGATAATTCAGCGGGAAAGGAGTTTCGAAACGACGATATTATTTTAAGATAAGCTTGTTTGGATACTAAACGCAGGGTGAGTGAGGAGATAAATTACCCACACTGTCTGGA
>NC_051416.1:20713250-20713332 GCF_015228065.2 Penaeus monodon
CAAAACAACTGCAACAGTTACAGATATTCCCAAGCGAACGTATACCGCAGTACAGAAACATAAAATTCAACACACACACACC
>NC_051416.1:20713389-20713677 GCF_015228065.2 Penaeus monodon
CATACACACGAACGCAAAAGGGTAGCAGAAGGGGAGGAGAGGGTGTGTGGGCAAGAAATGGCCATGAATTTGTCTCGCGAGGCCTGTAAACAAGGCAGCCAGAGATTAAAACCTGAGGGACAGACCAAGCCTGAGTCGAGAGGTCGGTCGCTGCGCCTCCACTGCGGTATTCCTCGTGACGTCACCAGGAATCGGCGACCGCGCTTGGAGGAACGAATTTATGAGTTGCTGTTGGGGCCTCGATCTTATGTTCCGGTTGTTATTAGGGTTATAGCATCGGGTGTCGTT
>NC_051416.1:20713946-20714280 GCF_015228065.2 Penaeus monodon
ACAGATTCGTTTGTCAGCAGATTTACGGGGAAAAAGTTACTGGCGGACTGTGATGGAATTTTAAGGCTGGGATGCCCATTCCCCAGGAACAATTGATTCTATTTGGACAATAAAGTGATCCTTCGCCAATTCTAAACCTCACAGAAATGACTATGCCAATGGATTTTTTTTTTTAAGAAGGGGGGGGGGGGTTTAGAGAGGTACATTTAGCCTTGTGAAGGTTTGAGTTCAGGGAGTGTTTCTTAGTTAACATTGTGATTATTGTTATTTCTATCATCAACTTTATGATAATAGCGACGATGTTAACAATAGAATTTATCCTTAGTGTAAACAA
>NC_051416.1:20714502-20714572 GCF_015228065.2 Penaeus monodon
TTAAAAGAGATATTTACAGAAAGGTAGGTACCGTGCGTGTGTGTGCTTCACTAAGTACGTATATATAGAC
>NC_051416.1:20714764-20715040 GCF_015228065.2 Penaeus monodon
ATAATGCAGATAATTCTGTGTACGCATGTGCGAGTTTGCGTATGTGTATCCGCGCGTGCATATAGACATACACAAACGAAATAGACATGATATAACGGTGATTTCTCTTCCTCCATCGCAGTTCAGAAAGTGCGTCCGCCAAGAGTCTGCTTCCAGCCCAGGATTTATATCGGTCCTTCTAATCCAGCCATTTCCTATAAATCATGGTATTAATTGCCGATGGAAGCCAGATTTCGCTGCACCCTGGATGATACCCTGTGATACAGAGCATTGGGG
>NC_051416.1:20715660-20715861 GCF_015228065.2 Penaeus monodon
TTATTATGAGACAAAGAGACCTCGGTCGAAAACAAAGACCTACGCTCGGCGCAGGCAAAGGAGTCGATGCTCCCATAGGATGTACCCACCGAAATAACCTCTACGGCCTTATCGACCAGCGCCGCGATTTGATGACCTTGCGAATAAGGGGGGGATTGAGGACTTCGTCGACACAATTAGTAGTATTGATGACCGGGGAAA
>NC_051416.1:20717010-20717417 GCF_015228065.2 Penaeus monodon
AAAGATATGTGGCAAAGTTAAAAGCTAAATAATAAGACTGAAATAAAAAACACAACAGAAAGAGTTATTTAAAGCAACGGTGATAGTTCAGAGACGTAAGAGAGAGAGGAAGTTAAAGGAAGTCGAAAAGAGAGAGACAAAAATTATATAAAATATGAGCAAAAAAAAAATGCACGATGAAAAGAACAAGGACAATGCTATTTGCATATACGATTTTTTTCTTAATAAATTAATAAGGCAGGTCGATACAAAAAAAACTCAATTAATTTCCTTTTTTTCTAATCACAGTTCTCATTTCACGGAAAGAAAGACGACGGTAAAGCACAATAATTTCACCTCGCGAGCAAATACGCCGAAATGCCTTCTCAGTTCAGTCAACAGGGATTCTGCATGCAACGCTGGCCTCG
>NC_051416.1:20717663-20717860 GCF_015228065.2 Penaeus monodon
TTAACAAGCATACATTCACAGCAAGCCTATTGGAAGTATCACGCAACAATGGCACCCCCGCAGTTCCACGGACCCCGAGGTATGAGGAATTCAGCAGAAGACAAGCGCCCATCCTGAGGGACGCCGATAGCTTGAGTCCGAAATCTGGTTTAAGCCTCTCTCGCGCGCCCTTCGCTGTATCTTTAGTTTCTCCCCAA
>NC_051416.1:20718398-20718490 GCF_015228065.2 Penaeus monodon
TTGATTATAGTGAGGGTTCGGCTGTATGTGTAGTAATCAGCTGATATTGATCCCGTTCAGACCATCGGAATGGCTATCCACAGGGGGTAAAT
>NC_051416.1:20719660-20719914 GCF_015228065.2 Penaeus monodon
AGCAAATGATCAGTACAAATATCTTTTTATGGACTCAAAGCAAAGTCAGGACTCGAGATTGTATTTATCACCAACTAATAAATAAAACACAGACCAATATGGACTTCCCGGAAATTAATTGCTGTTTCCTTTTTTTCTCACCAATAATCTCAACTTCCCTCCCTTTGTTCACTCAAATGAAACGATTTCCTCGCCAGTAAGTTCTAATCAATCAGTCCTGACTAATAAAACTGATAAGTGGTGATACAAGGAAT
>NC_051416.1:20720222-20720618 GCF_015228065.2 Penaeus monodon
TGCCTATGACCAACTTTGTAAACATGCATAATATCTTATATGTCAGATTTTTATTCCTCTGTCTGGCGTATCTTAAGCCTGCACCTTTTACAAACATTACTTCGTATGCTGTCTCTGTCTGTGAGCGTAAATGTTAGTATTTTGGCGTACTCTGAGATATTCAAACACACACACTTGAGTGTACGTTCATACACAGATATTTTCGCACATACGCAAGCACAGATATGTGGTCCGTGTCGGGCATACGCGTTGCAGGAGGTAAAATCTGTCAGTCACTGTGATAATAACATCGGTGTCTACGGTGCGAACGAAGCCAGTCATTGATTCTTGCTGAATGCATGGTTGCAGGCAGGCATGGCGTGGTTGCTTCCTCTGATGTATATGTAAATATATGTG
>NC_051416.1:20720695-20720775 GCF_015228065.2 Penaeus monodon
GTATGTGTGTGTGTGTATATAAATGAGAAATAACAAGGGGTAAAGGAAATCATGTGTGTTTATGTGTGCGTTTGTGGTTA
>NC_051416.1:20720907-20721066 GCF_015228065.2 Penaeus monodon
TTTCGTGTTCATATGAATGTGTCTGTGCATGTATCATTTGCACTTGCAACTTATTAACTGCAACTGTCCAACTGTCACTTCCCACACGCAGGCGAGAGCAGCCGCCTACTGAACGTAAGAATAGCATTGGAGATAATAGTAACAACAACAACAACGAAT
>NC_051416.1:20721892-20722118 GCF_015228065.2 Penaeus monodon
AGGAAAATGATTCCCGCTGCGGACTTTCGAGCCCCGTGCGGTATCCTTATAAATCGCCGTAAATCCCCTCCCGTGATGTGACTCGTAATCCGCTGTAATCCCCGGGTATTAATCGGCCAAAAGGCGTTTTAATCACCTAAAATGACTTAGCTTTGGCAGGTCGGATATAAGAGGCATTAATGGGACGACCCCCGTGCAAAGAACACGATTCATTTTTTCACTC
The DNA here is from genome assembly GCF_015228065.2 of Penaeus monodon. NCBI lineage: Eukaryota > Metazoa > Arthropoda > Malacostraca > Decapoda > Penaeidae > Penaeus > Penaeus monodon. The sequence continues at coordinate 20,722,116 of NC_051416.1, forward strand.
CCC
>NC_051416.1:20722208-20722460 GCF_015228065.2 Penaeus monodon
GTGCATTAAGGCTGAAATTCCCATTTGCTCCCCGTGGTACGACCGACTTTCATGTCCCGGATTTTTCTCATGAGGGATCGGGCAGGATTCATCAGTCATGATTGATGTGAATGCAGTCGGGTCCGCCACGACGCTGAATTATAGATCACAAATTTATTTACTCTTTGGTGGGCAGTACACGCGCGCAAAAGCCACAGCCACACACACCTATTCACATGCATTGTAACTGTATGTTTATATAATTACTAAAAT
>NC_051416.1:20722689-20722996 GCF_015228065.2 Penaeus monodon
GCCTTTCGTAAATGCGCGCATATGTGGCTCCTACGTTGCCTTCAGCAAACACGAAGATATTTCCAGGGTAGAAAAAGATAACAATATCCCAAAGCACACACACAAAACACGCTCACTGAATTCCTTCTTCGCGAACGTTCCCGCCATGTAGCGACTGATGTTGTTAAATACATTTTATTACATTCACACATTTACTTTATCTTTTTGATGTGATTTTACAAAGCTGCTTCGCTTTTAAAGGGAGTCGACGAGTAATATCCGAACTCCATTATGGTTAAAGCTGATAAAAGAATTAAAGTCTGAACAA
>NC_051416.1:20723444-20723574 GCF_015228065.2 Penaeus monodon
AAGGATCGGCAAATATCAAGCTAAATAGTGGAGGAATTGCAAAGGTAAATGCAGACCGGGGCCGTGTTCTCAGTAACCGTTTTCCAGGTCATCCCCATTTCACGCCCTTTCCGAAATCGATACGATAACG
>NC_051416.1:20725207-20725331 GCF_015228065.2 Penaeus monodon
ATAACAGCTCCCCCCTTGGGAGGGTGCAAAGCGGACCAGGTGAACCACGGCGCACGCAAAGGGGACTTCCTGACGCACCTGACACCTGGCCCATTAGACGTTGCGTGAGAAAGGGCTGTGGCCA
>NC_051416.1:20726025-20726096 GCF_015228065.2 Penaeus monodon
GAAATAAGAAGATATACATATGGCTAAAAAAATATATTAATAAAATAAACAAGTATAAAATATACTTCACA
>NC_051416.1:20726134-20726521 GCF_015228065.2 Penaeus monodon
CCTCTCCTACTTATGAAACGAAAATTACTTGTCATCGTTAAGACTCACTAGATATAGACATTTTTTGTTTAACATATAAAAAAATATATAAAAAACAACAACTTAACTAGCGAAATTCAGTCGAAAAGAATTTTACAGAACGGTGCATTGCCGATAAGAAATAATGATAATAATCCTCCAGCGTCATTACGAAATTGCCCAGCCATAATCGTAAAAAAAAAGGCAAAGAAAAGTTGTTGCAATGAGTGTATTCGTGTGCTGGGGTCTTGCGCACAACCCGCCAGCATGGTGCAATTCAGAGAGGTAATTGCAAAGTTCCCGAGTGGCCATCCATCAGAAACGCACACGGGAATACTGCTCATTCTATGTGGACATCAAGGGACATGT
>NC_051416.1:20726797-20726903 GCF_015228065.2 Penaeus monodon
ATTACACCCTTTCACTTACTCTTTATCCCAAGAAGACGTAGGTCTGCGTGGGTAATTCTTTAGTGACGTCACAAGAATAAATTACAGGTATGGAATAGCACAAGAG
>NC_051416.1:20727594-20727842 GCF_015228065.2 Penaeus monodon
GGTCAATGTTCTCGAGAAACAGACTTAGACGTTGTTATTATGGCAAGTAAAAGACATATATCTGAGTCTCTGTGTATATTTACCGACACTTGATTATAGTCTAAAAACAGCATGCTAGTAATAACAGGTTTAATGCTATCAAATAGAATCGAGTTATTTGAATGAGACTTCCATTACATCAAATGTCAGTAAAGATTAAGTGATTGGCAGATAACAAGTAATATTTGTCAGTGTCTCAGTGTCATTAT
>NC_051416.1:20728099-20728275 GCF_015228065.2 Penaeus monodon
ACAATATCATTTATTGCAATTACTCCATCAATGACGCATTTATGACAGCATTGATCCATCCTGCCCCTAGAAACTAAATTGGAAAATGTCAGCATTAGTCATATTCAACGTTAACTGTTTAATTGTGCGCGCGCTAAGTTATCAATCAACGTAATTTAATATTGGTCAAACGGATA
>NC_051416.1:20728839-20728922 GCF_015228065.2 Penaeus monodon
GCACATGTGCAAGTATGTATAACAGAAGACAGGACATTTTTCCTTTTTAGTCTTTAGAATTAGGTGGAAACAACATATTTCGT
>NC_051416.1:20729209-20729457 GCF_015228065.2 Penaeus monodon
AACAGTATATCAACACATTTCATATCAATATCTCACTTTTCACTTTGAACAATCTTCTCTAAATTCATATGATACAGTAGAGTCCTATGAATATATTTACATAGATAATAATATATCTAAATGTTGTTATAACTTCCAAAATGATAACAGGAAAGCCATTGTAACACCACATAATATTAGTATTTTAATTAATTCTCCTACTTAAAATCTATCAATTCAGTTCTTTAAAAAGGACTTTGATTGGTACT
>NC_051416.1:20729488-20729708 GCF_015228065.2 Penaeus monodon
TCTGACCAAGTTTACAAATAAGTAATCTAAGGACATTTAACTTTTGCGAGGATAATCTCTGTAAAATCAAGGATGTGTGCTAATGAAACTAAATTATATTGTGAATAGTCTCGTTTTCACGGAATAAGTCAGTGTGAAATGGAAGAGAAACTCGTGCAAATGAAAATCTTTTGAGTTATTGCGAATGTCCATTGTGATGCAGATTCTCTTTCTCTTCACT
>NC_051416.1:20729832-20729920 GCF_015228065.2 Penaeus monodon
AGACAGACAGAGACAAACGTATGTAAATGTGTGTTCTGACCCCCCGCCTTGTCACTACCATCGAACGTCGGATGCCCACCTCTCCTCC
>NC_051416.1:20729945-20730010 GCF_015228065.2 Penaeus monodon
AGCACTCTATGTAATATTATGGTGTTTGTGCACTCCTTCTCATTCCGGAGAGCTCCTGTCAGTCT
>NC_051416.1:20730111-20730257 GCF_015228065.2 Penaeus monodon
TTGACTAACTACGTACAGTCGTTTCTTTATTGTTATCATTTGTTTAATCACTAATCAAATTGAATTTTTAGATTTTTAGAGTTTTAGATTCGGTAATTTCAAGAAGATAGAAGAATTTCATAGGAATTATGTGTTAGGTCCTAAGG
>NC_051416.1:20730441-20730681 GCF_015228065.2 Penaeus monodon
TATTTCGCTCTAGTAATATTGAGGATCTTTTTTACATATTTCATTGAAATAAATGGGTCAACTAGTTTTGAGAACTAGAAATGGGATATAAATTACATACACTCTCCGAATAATGTATTCTCATTTGAATATCAACAAGCTGCAGTGTTCATAACCTAATGTAACTTTTATTCATTAAAAGGATCAACACATGCCAATCGTTCTGGAGTTGTAAGCCATAAATATCAAAGTATATATGTA
>NC_051416.1:20730936-20731095 GCF_015228065.2 Penaeus monodon
CTTCTCCCCCGCCCGCCCCCCTCTCCCTCTCTCTTCTCCCTCGTGGTCGGTCTCTCTTCCACTGGGAAATATTTGGAACTTTTCCTTTCTCCAGACATACCCACTGGGACAGGATACTGCGTTCATTGATATATCTGTTTTATTCATCATTTCTTTCTG
>NC_051416.1:20731382-20731602 GCF_015228065.2 Penaeus monodon
GCGGAGTGAAGTCCATCATTCCACCTTCGTCCTCCACTTGTCTCCAGCGGATCTATCAACACACAGGCCGCCATAACTGAGGCTTCGCAGGAGGCCATTTGAGGCAGGGATGAGCAACCCAACTCTATTATTCCTTTGGTGTAATCTAAAAAGGACCGTCTGCTACGAGTTTTACCGTTGGATAATGTGGATGAGTTAGGATCTATGTAAGAGGTGTCTG
>NC_051416.1:20732105-20732261 GCF_015228065.2 Penaeus monodon
GCACTTCCCAAACAGCCAGACAACACAGGTAATAATTTGCTTCTCTATACAGCTAGTTAATTGTTTACTTCCTTACAGTTACACAAACGTAAACACTTTCACCTTACACACCCATTACATTACCTGGTTGTCCGCAAAGGGAATGATATACGGTCG
>NC_051416.1:20733063-20734037 GCF_015228065.2 Penaeus monodon
CGTCTTGTTTGATTTCTTTTTCTTTTTCGTTTATACCATTTTATCATAAAATGAGGCAACGCATTTTAGCCAATGTAAATTTTCTGCAATATTTCTTAAATTCATCACTACCAGTCCTGTCTTACCAGTATGATCATTACTCAAAATCATCACCATTATCACCATCACTTTTCGACGTCCTACGAAGACCAGCCCTCTCTCTATATACCTCAACCGTACCACATTTGGTATTCATGTGGTACCTTCTACTATCATCACATTCCCTCACCCAATAGAAAGAGCAGAAGAGGAAGAGAGAAAAGGGACAAAATGAATAAGAAAGCAGCCAGGGGAACCGAGACAGGCCCAAGACACATGGCCCTGCTAATGAATAAGCTATGTAAGGCGGGAGCTCCTTGTACATACGGTGAGGGAGGGAGGAAGAGAGGGAGGGAGGGAGGAAGAGAGGGAGGGAAGGAGGGAGAGAGGGGATGAGGGAGAGAGAGAAGGAGAGAGGGAGGGAGGGAAGAAGAGACTGGGGGAGGACAGGGTAAGGCAGTAGAATAGGGGAGGGCGAGGGGAAGGTAGGGGAGGACAGGACAAGAGAAGGAGGGAGAGAAGGAGGGAGAGCCGGTGAAAGGTTGGGGAAGTCAGGGGAAGGGAGAGGAGGCTAGGGCAGTGCAGGAGACCAAGGAGGATGGGTGAATGTAGGAGAGGACCAGAGGGGACAGGGGAATGGCAGGGGAAAAGGCAGGGAAGAGTATGGGAGGCCGTGGGAAGAGAGGGAGAACAGGGAAAGGGGGGGGAAGGTAGGGGAAGACAGGGGAAGGGAGAGGAGGCCTAGGTGATGAAGGGTATGAGAGCAAAGAAGTGGAGAGTGAAGGACAGATGAAGGTAAACGAGGGCAAAGAACATCAGAAGAGGACAAAGAAAGATACAAAAGACCAAAGTAAGGTAAGAGAGAGTAAGAAACGACTAGCGGAAAGCAGCAGGAA
>NC_051416.1:20734098-20734689 GCF_015228065.2 Penaeus monodon
AAGAGAGGCAGAGGGGCGTCTGTTTCCCCCAAGTAAATTAGGCGTAGGCAAGTGCTGACCAAAGGGCGAAGGAGCGAGGGCGGCTGGAATGACCATGTAAGAGGGCCAGCGCTGAAGGAGGCGGGGGAGGAGGGAGGGAGGCGAGGGAGGATGGAGGCAGGGAGGGAGGCGAGGGAGGGAGGGAGGCAGGAAAGGAGGGAGGCGAGGGAGGGGAAGGAAGGGGGAAATAAGAGGAACAGGAAAGGAAACAGGAGAGAATGAAAGGGGCAGAGAGGGGAGGGGGGGGGGAATTGGAGAGATGAGGAAGTAGGGAGAAAGAGAGGGAGAAGGAAGGGAAATTGGGGAGGGGGTCAACGCTCAAGGAAGCGAAGGCTGAGAGATGAAGAGGGAGGGGAAGGAGGACAGGAAAAAAAAAATGGAGGGAGAAGGGGGGGGAAGGGAAGGGGGGAATTGGGAAGGTGGAGAGCAATGCGGGAGGGGGGAAGAGAGGGAGGAGGAGGGGGAAGGGACATTGGAGAAGGGGAGAGCTCACAAGAAAGAAAATAAATCTCATAGAAAGGCCCCTTTTACTGAATTCCCGGAATGGGGTAC
>NC_051416.1:20735170-20735800 GCF_015228065.2 Penaeus monodon
CAACCCCGTCCCTCCGCTGGCCTTGCGAAGACAGACCAAGGAGTACCCTTCGCCTTCGAATCACCTGCTTTAATAATACATTAAAGTACGATCCATCTGCCAAAGGTCCTTGTCGCTTGATGAACACTCTTCGCCGACGTCAGTGATGATAGGAAATCCATGACGCGGGTGTCTCTGATGTCAAAATACACGTACGTCTGTGATGTCTTTGGGGAGAGAGGAGATAAGGATAGGAGGGGGTTCGAGAAGAGGATGGGGGTAGATAGACTGTGATAAACAGAGGCGTACAAGAGAAAGGGAGGAGGATTAGTATATGAAACAAAAGGAAAAGGAGATACGAATGAATGAGATAAAAAAGAATCGAGTGTTGAAAACATTCTTTTAAAAAAAGGAGGGAGAGGTAATCAACATGCTTTGATTAAATCGTGTAATTCTGAGTTAATCTTTCATCAAAACGCATCAGTTATATATCCCTCGCGTCGTAAAGTTATTCACTCTCTTTTATGCATTTCAACATTTCTCAGGAAGAACTAAGTAATATAAAATGGTTAATGTTATAAATATAATTTCTCTGTGCTGGAAAATTGACATTTCATTGCAGAATTTGCCTCATAGGCGACTGATAGGGAG
>NC_051416.1:20735839-20736210 GCF_015228065.2 Penaeus monodon
TGTAGGAAATTATTAAAAGAAACAGACGAAAAACGTTAATGACCTTGGGGAAAATGTAAGTAACAGAAAAAATGAGAATTCCAGAACAATAAACAATTAGGAGTTAATGAAATAAGTAAACAACATAGGAAAAAAAAACATAATCAACAAAAAAGTAGAAATAAACATAATTAACCCTAAAATTAAATTAACATCAAAGAAAAACGAAAGTAATTGTAATGTAAAAAAATAAATAGAAATAAAAACAGTGGTATGTAGCTGCCACGTGATCACAAATGATTAACATCAATTATGCCGTAAAAGTCCGATTAAGAAATTAAGGCCAATTCGCTGTACCTTGGGAGTGGCGAATGAGGCCTTCACCTCATCTT
>NC_051416.1:20736245-20736702 GCF_015228065.2 Penaeus monodon
CTTCGACAATAAAGCTCAACCTGTGAAACAAAGTACTCTCGAATGCGTTCTAACTGTTCATCAGCTGAACAGAGAACAAACGGTGGCAAGTTCAGCCCTAATGTTCTTCACTTGTCGCCGTCAGTTAGAGAGGAGACAAGCAAACAAATCCCACATGGCGTTGTGTGTCTCGATTAATTCACGATCTTCATACGCAATTTAGTGTTGCATGAGATATTGAGAAGATTACTACTCTCTTGCAAATATGATCTCGTTGCAGAATAGCTATCATCTATATCGAGATGATGTATATAGTCCAAACGAAATGTAAAGAAAAATATGATAATGATAAAGATACAAACAAATGGCAAAATGGAAGTTAAATGGGAAAAGACTATAAAGATAATGCAAATCCAAAAACAAATAACAGAAATAAATGAAATAAAAAAAAAAAAAAAAAAAAAAAAAAAAAAAAAAA
>NC_051416.1:20736912-20737048 GCF_015228065.2 Penaeus monodon
CAAAAGTCGCTTCGAAGCAGAACTCCCGACTTGGCTGAGCATCTTGTTAATAATCAATGCTGTTTGTTCCCTTATTTCTTTGGTCTCGTTTCGTCTCCTTCGCTCCGTCTCTCCCTTTGGAAAAATTGGAAACTCC
>NC_051416.1:20737879-20738144 GCF_015228065.2 Penaeus monodon
AGCAAATAGATATTTCTAACATTTCTTTATCCTTACATAGATTTTACACATTAGTGATTCAGAATTAGTGCGAAAGAAGAAGTGAAGAAAAAATAAACTTCGGAATAACAACAAAGAACACAAGAAAAGAAGAAGGCTAACGAAAGAGAAATAGGGTAGATGGAAAAAGAAGTCAGAGGAAGAAAAAATCAGATAAATGGTGATAAACAGCAAACGATGAAATAGAAACCTAGAAAACGAAAAAACTAATAACTATTTTTATGAT
>NC_051416.1:20738223-20738430 GCF_015228065.2 Penaeus monodon
ATATTTCCATAAAATCGAAGAAAACCATTAGTTTTATGAAGAAAAAGACGAGAAAAGGTCAGTAATATTTAATTAACAACACCGCTTCTAGCCTGGCAGGACCTGTCACACTTTATAAACCTTTCATCGATGCCTGAGCTCGTTGCTTGATTAATCCCCGTCGGTAATCTTAGTATCAATTAATCCCTTTAATTTTTTTATTATTAT
>NC_051416.1:20739353-20739682 GCF_015228065.2 Penaeus monodon
CACATAACACTATCCACAAACCCCGTCCCTAATACAAGGGTATCGAGGAAGGAGCAACGTTAAAATAGACGTGTAGACGTTTACTCAATCCACCAATTAATTTTTAAACGTACCAGTTATCCCCCCCTTTCGTTGCTCTGCGGTTCTATCGGGGAATCAAAGGAGATATAATTAATTGTCTGTGAGGTGGGATGCAGGTAATTTTTTTTCGTGTAGGAGTTAATTCCAAATTGATGGATATGCTAAGGAGTCCAGTATTGGCGTTAGAGCGCGTTCTTAGATGTATTAGCATATGCGTGTTCAATTGTCTAACGAGATATTTGCATTCG
>NC_051416.1:20740049-20740439 GCF_015228065.2 Penaeus monodon
ATTAATCTAACTGCATCATATCTCCGTGATTCCTCTCAGCCTTTGACATCCCTTCGTAAACTTTCGCTCCAGATGCCTTTCTCATTAGTGAAAAAATTATCTCTTAAATGTCACTCGACAAAATGGAAGCTTGACCTTTCGCTCCTTTTAACTTTTTCTAGTATTCACTTGATTTATTTCGCATAGGCCGTGTCAGTTGTGCAATGTTGCTTTGATTTTATAGCATGTAAGGGATATTGGCCCTTTTTGAAGGGTATGATGCAATATATGATTTTTTTTACGGACTGTTGCAATGCCTCGTCGATTAATATATTTATTAAGTGAATTTGCAGTGAAGTCAGTCAAGAAAGAATGTCTGTTGATCTCTCGCTTTATAATTCTAAATATAAT
>NC_051416.1:20740543-20740893 GCF_015228065.2 Penaeus monodon
CCCGAGATAGATGGCGGGGAAAACAAGAGGAAAGTTTCATTACCTCTAGAGATTTACTGCGATTAATTGATCAATTAATTATCGAAGGATTAATGGCGAGGGAAAATCGCCCTTAAGATCACCAGGAAATTCCCAGAGAGAAAACCAAGCAATAAAAGAGGAAAAGGAGAAACAAATAAATAAATGGCAGAACAACAATAACAAAGAAAAACAAATCAATAACAACGACAAAGCAATAACTATAAATTCTAAAATAAATGCCAATAACAAAGAGAGGAAAAATACCCAAGAAAAAAAAACAGAAACAAGATAACAATAGCAAGAAATAAAACAACAGCAAAATAAGAGAA
>NC_051416.1:20740979-20741284 GCF_015228065.2 Penaeus monodon
ACAAATAAAGAAAGAAAGAAAGAAACAACAAAGACAATTCAACAATAACAGTCAAAACAAATGATAACAAAGGCAACGTAACAACAACAACAACAAAACAACAAAGCAATAAAAAAAAGAAAAAAATATTAATAACAAAGAGAAAGAAAGCATTAACAGAGCGAAACAAACTTGTAACAAAAACAACACAACAAAAACAAAAATAAACAAATGAATAAAAGACAAAACAACAATAAAAAATAAACAAATAAGTTAACAAAAACAGATGTTCTGTTTTTTAGGGGAGTCGAGTTGTTAATTTACTG
>NC_051416.1:20741788-20742225 GCF_015228065.2 Penaeus monodon
TATCTTTTATTTATCTTTTAAAGGAAAATTCCAGCAACATACAACACAGTTTGTTGAAGATGTGAGTTGGCAGAAAGAAGAAGCAAGGTATTTTGGGGATCAGAGAAATTAAACCTTAAGCACGGCCAGGTGAACGTGTGGGGGGAGGGAGAGGGAGGGGGGGGTTGTGATGGAGGGGGGAAGGAATTTGTGGGGGAGGGGTGGTGGAGTTTGTGGGGGAGAGAATACTTTGGAGGAAGGGGGTAGGAGTGAGGAGTTTGTGGGGGGGGGAGGAGTTTGTGGAGGGAGAGGGAGGGGTGATTGAAGCTTTTAGGGGAGGGGAAGGAGCTCTGAGGGAGGGAGAAGGAGCTTTGGAGGGAGGGGGAGCTTTGTGGATAGGGGGAGGGGAGTTCAGTGTACCTGCGGAGAGGAAGAAATGTTATGAAATGCGAAGGAAA
>NC_051416.1:20742388-20742498 GCF_015228065.2 Penaeus monodon
AAATAAGAAAAGAAGGAAGAATAATGGTGATAACTGCAATTTGGAAGATAAAATGATAGCTTTAATTAGCAATAACAATGATAACTAATGTCATAAAAATAATGGTAACA
>NC_051416.1:20742766-20743205 GCF_015228065.2 Penaeus monodon
ACCTCTTTGCATATAAATGTACACATGTGTAAGTCCACGCACAAATAAACACGTTCGCACAAAAGTATAAATAAACACACGTAATAAAGAACTGGGGCTTACCTGAAGACGTATCTCCTCCTCCTTAACCCCAGCCAACACCTGCGTAAAGAGAGAGAAACACGGTAATCCCCACTGAGAAAAAAAAATAGTGCTTGTGAGTGAGTATGAAGCCCAGGCCATGAGAGGAGGAGGAGCAAGCAAATAGAGAAGCTCTCTCCCCTACAGCCTCGGCACGGGGAAGCTCAGGGTAAAGGACCATTAGTTTGTGTTGTAAGGAAGCAAAGTCAATTACCTATACCTTGTGGCGTGGGCAGCGTCTCCAGGGCCTAAGCTGAAGGGGAGGGTAAAAGTACAAGGCTTACGAGGTGGGTAAGGGCCAGGGGAAGGGAATGAGGTA
>NC_051416.1:20743283-20743809 GCF_015228065.2 Penaeus monodon
TAAAGTTTAAGGCTTACGAGGTGGGTAAGGGCAAGGGAAGGGGAAGGGAATGAGGTAGGAGGAGGAGAGATAAGGAAAAGGGAGACGAGGAAATCCTGTGGGTTTGAGAGGATTTCAAAGCATAAAGAGAAAAAAGGGGAAATTTTAAAAAGCTTGGATAAGTATGATGATTGATGGAAATGAATTACTAAAGTTAGAGAGACTGTTGTGTTTTTCTTATTTTCTTTTTTGTTATCTGATCTTATTTGTGTGGTTTTCATTATATCTTTCGTTCTCTCTTCATCTCCTTTGGCTCTTCCTAAAGGCGAAGAATTATCAACGCAGAAATAGACGTAAGAAATCAAGAATCAATTTTCAAGACGCAAGCAGAAGGAGCGAAGGAGGGGAAAGAAGAGAAAATTCATGCAAGACCCTGCGAGGTCCTACATTTCCCTTTCCTCCTCCTCCTCCCTTCCATTCCCCTCTCTGTCGGCTTCCCTTCCTTCTTCCTCAACCATTTTGACAGACTCCCAGATATTACTTCCCA
>NC_051416.1:20744126-20744195 GCF_015228065.2 Penaeus monodon
TCTCAATCATTCTTGTCTTCCTCCCCCCTTGTGTTGCATTGCGTCATCTGAACCCAAGCGGAAACCTCA
>NC_051416.1:20744830-20744909 GCF_015228065.2 Penaeus monodon
CAGTGTAAGCAGTCAAGGCAGCTTTGGGTTTCCGAGTTTCTGTTCTGGACAATTTAGAAAAACACACGAGAAGCCTCAC
>NC_051416.1:20745712-20745801 GCF_015228065.2 Penaeus monodon
TCTCCCATCTTCGTAGACACTTCTGCAGGGACGGCGAAGACAAATAAAATGTTAAAATTAAAAATGTTGATTCTCTGTGGCACTGTCGG
>NC_051416.1:20746008-20746299 GCF_015228065.2 Penaeus monodon
TGAGTTAAGAAATCGAAGGGGATGGGTTGGGGGGGGGGAAGACCAGGGAGGGGGAGAGGGGGGTGTAGGTTCGTTAAGGGGGGAAGGAACTCGTTCGGGGAAAAAATCCTGTATTGAATTGGATGAAATGATTTATAGACAGATGAAGATAGATAGCGCTGAGAGAGAGAAAAGGTGGAGGTTCCTGGCATTTAGTCCAGACCGTGTTTTTCAGGCAGTAAGCAAAGTGTCGTCATTATCTCTATATCCTCATCATTCAAGACGTTCTATTTTATGCGTTTTAGTGACTCT
>NC_051416.1:20746680-20747009 GCF_015228065.2 Penaeus monodon
TTTCCCTTTCTTCCCCGTTCGTCCCGTATCTCCTTACACCCCCATCTCCCCCAACCCCCTTCCCCCTCCCTTTCCCCCTCCTTCACATCCTCATCATTCCTCTCCTCCACCATCTCCTCTCTCCTCCTCCCTCCTCCCTCCTCTCCCTCTTCCTTCTCCCCTCCCCCCCTTCCCCCTACACCCCACTCCCTTACCAAGCTCTCTTTTCTCTTCCCTCTTCCCTCTCCTCCTCCCCCTCTTCTCTGTGCCTTGAGGTGGTCTCTCCCATAGGCACGAAAAATCTCATTAACTGAAACACACTCTTCCTCTTAAGGTGGTTCTCATATATT
>NC_051416.1:20747459-20747546 GCF_015228065.2 Penaeus monodon
GTCTTTGGTATTATCCTTTTCTATCCCATTAACATTAATATTATCATCAACCTTATTACAATCTTTGCTGCCATTATATTCCTTATC
>NC_051416.1:20747605-20747820 GCF_015228065.2 Penaeus monodon
TTATATTGTTTCTCTTACTCTCCTCGGAATTCTTTTCTTATCTCTCCCGTTATTTTCTTATCAGATCCATAAATTCACTCGCTCTTATCTCACTTCTATCTCCAGTTTGAAACTTTCTTGGCTCTCGCTTATCTTGGGTCATTTGTCGGACTTCTGCTTCCCACTCGTTCGCTGCCTCTTGTTTCTTTCGTGATTCTGAATTATCCAGGAAGTTG
>NC_051416.1:20749575-20749735 GCF_015228065.2 Penaeus monodon
ACTGTTCCTGTCTAACAGAACTATATCATGGTTATTAAGTTCTTGTAGAATTATGGCTCCTGAATCCTTATTAAGTTTGAAAAATATACAACGCAATAAAATTAGAAAACGGTTTTCATGTCGTGATAAGAGCAGATTATATTTTTTACGCATTTAAAAG
>NC_051416.1:20750493-20750688 GCF_015228065.2 Penaeus monodon
TTCACCTGTGCTGTCAGTTAAAATTGCGCAGGCTTGTCTGAAACGCAGTACTTTTCCCGCGAAGAATTAATTTCCTTTTCTGGCCTGTCGAGTGTCAGCGGCCGTCCCTGTTGGCATCTCACCGGCCAGTTGCCTTGACAGCTTTTATTAATAATTTCATTAGTCGTTATTTGTCCTTTTTTGTTCGCTTCATCC
>NC_051416.1:20751436-20751827 GCF_015228065.2 Penaeus monodon
CACCAACGGAATCACCGGTTTTATTTTATGTGCGTGTGTGTCTTTAATGACATTCTTGAGTGCTTGTGTGTTAACTTTTTATGCCTTATGGTTTCTCAATGATTGTATCCATTATCCAAACTCATTTTTTTACTTCTCTACACACGTCTTTGTTCGTTGGAAATTGCACAGTTTTATAAAGTATATTTGTGGTCTATGCCCCTCCTACGTTGCAAAGGGATGCAATGAAATGCCCATGTTGAAAAAAGTATAAACTAAGTATGGAGTTTTTTATATATAAAGAAGGTTTATGAGTGTGTGTGTATGTGTTCCTGTAATATATGTGAAGATGAAATGATTATTATTATGATTAATGTTTTCGTTCGTATGTAACCGAATATAATGCCAAAGT
>NC_051416.1:20752441-20753095 GCF_015228065.2 Penaeus monodon
TTCCAGCCGTCATCACACCCAGAAGGCACCTTCCGCCCCAACATCCGTTTTCCAGCCCTTTTCCCGTAATGGCCGCTAAAAATATCGCGCGAAAACCATTGTCTTGTTCGCGATGGCACTTTGGCGGCTCGTATTTTTGCGAGCTGTGACGTCACTGTGTTGCTTCTGTTTGTTTGATTTTTTTTTTTCTTTTCCTTCTTTTCTTTTTGTTTTATTCTACTTCCTAGTTTTTTTTTGTTTGTTTGTTTGTTTATTATGTATTTTTTCCTCGTTTTTTTTTTCTTTCTTTCTTTGTTATTTATTTTACTTCCTAGTTCTTTTCTTCGTCTTTTTTATGTCTTTTTTCATCTTGTTTTATATCGTTTTTTTTTCTCTTTTTTTCTATTTGTTTTCATGTCCTTTGCTCTTCAATTTTTTTATTTATTATTCTTTCTAGCTTTCTTTTCGATTTCTTTTTTCCATGTTCTCCTTCTTTTTCCTTTTCTATAACCTTTTTTCTTTATCTTTCCTTTTATCTTCCATTTCCCGTCCTCTATATTTCTTTCTGTCTGTTTTTTTTCTTTTCTTTTCTTTTCTTCTTCAGTCCCTCCTTCTTTTTTAATCCTTTCTTATCTGTACTTCGCCTTTTTATCATTCAATTTTCATATCTGTACG
>NC_051416.1:20753152-20753346 GCF_015228065.2 Penaeus monodon
AAACACTACTTTCATGATAGTAATACCAAAAGCAGTACCAAATGGTAATAATAATAACAATAAACAAACGTCAAAATCTCGCACCAACTCGAAAAAATTAAAACACAAAGTCACATGACAAATCTTGCTATAAGAGAGAAATTATGATATTAAAACTTTTACGATCATTCGAGCGCGAGTGTCTGTGTGTGTAC
>NC_051416.1:20753755-20754032 GCF_015228065.2 Penaeus monodon
ACATCTAGAAACATGGAAACAAAGTGAATCGAACAGGAGGCCAAACATAAACAAACAAATAAAAAAAAGATAAACAGTTTTTTTAAATAAAAGGAAAAGACAGAGAAAGGGAGGGCATGAAAACCGGAGATTAGTTAGAGAGAAAAATGGCTCTATGAGGGGAAAGGAGGAGGCCAAAGAGGGGAGAGAGGATTTTGGTGTTAACGAAATGGTGTTCTTTATCTAAACTTAGATCAATAATGTTGGAATGTGATTGTGGAAATGTCTTGCATAACGA
>NC_051416.1:20754310-20754420 GCF_015228065.2 Penaeus monodon
TGTTTCTCTCTCCGCTGGAAAGGCAGCATAAGCAGTAATGCTTTTGTAACTAAAGAACTGTCTTCCCTTTCAGGAATGACACTTGACACGTTTATGTGTACGTGTGTGTG
>NC_051416.1:20754960-20755096 GCF_015228065.2 Penaeus monodon
GACGGCCAAGATGGCTAAGTACATTAAGAACAACCTAATTACCTTAATTGAACATACTATTCCCTTCCACACCCTGCTGAGGCGTGCATCATGAGACCCGCGGTTGCATGATTCTGCAATTTCATTAGACGCCCTC
>NC_051416.1:20755361-20755449 GCF_015228065.2 Penaeus monodon
GTCAACTATTTCGTCACATCTTTTTATTGTTGCCATTCTTTATATCATTCTTTATAGCAATAGGCGTGGAATTCAATTTTTTTTCTTT
>NC_051416.1:20756343-20756687 GCF_015228065.2 Penaeus monodon
GCGGAAGTAGAATAGATAAAATTAAATAAAAAATAAATGATAGTAGAAAACAAAAACGACAGAATCTTCACCCCCTTCTCACCCCCCCCCCTCCCCTTCCTTCAGCTCCCTGTCGCATCCCCCCCCCCTCCTTATTATTTCATTTCCACGTGTCTCTTGTCCGCGTAATATTTCCCGAGGGATCGGCCCCCCGCTGGACAAAGCACCTCGAGCCGCCTAATTACGTGGACGCCTGGTATTTCCTGGTATTATTTTCTGCCCTACAATACCGGCAGCAAAATTCCGTCTGTATATCCTCGAGAGGGATTTTCTCGCGCAAGGGATTTCCTTGGGGGTAGTGGAGG
>NC_051416.1:20756911-20757080 GCF_015228065.2 Penaeus monodon
TCGTCTAACAAATGATTTTTCGCTAATACTCAAAGTCAAAGGAGGCAAATACTAGAGAGAGAGAGTGAGGTCTTGAGAGTTTTTCTAACGAGCTCCGCCCCCTCCTTACTCATAATGGCTGGACACCTTCATTGAAATCATTCAGAAGTTGATATCCCCCCCCCACACC
>NC_051416.1:20757467-20758047 GCF_015228065.2 Penaeus monodon
CTTTTATAATGCGGCTCAAAAGGTCACTCCTCCGCCCGACAGGATGACAGCCTTGCTCTTACAGATAGCCCGTTGCAACAGAGAATAATTGATCATCCGTCATTACACATCCAGGCGGTCACAGTGCGTCAATTGCAAGAATCTCCGTCATTGCACAGTCAGGCGGGTCACAGCGTGCCAGTTGCAACAATCTCCGTCATTGCACATCCAGGCGGGTCACAGCGTGTCTATTGCAAGAATCTCCGCCATTGCACAGTCAGGCGGGTCACAGTGTGCCAGTTGCAAGAATCACAAAGTCATGCCATACAAGTTGCTCTCTGCGTGACCCTCCCGTGTGTATATGTGTATTGCACCTACGTCTCTTTTAGTCAGGATTATTTCAGGATGACTGTGCGTTTTTAGGGTGTTTGTGCGCGTGTGTGGAGAATTACCCATAAGAGGAGTTCGTCACACGTGGAATGAAAATGCTCTCGTTAATCTTGGGTGGCCACGAGTTCGCCCATAGTTGGGTTTCACTGCAAATGTTTGAACGGTCATTGTCGAGCTTGAAGGCTTCAACGCGCGTGGGAATGGCCGTCTG
>NC_051416.1:20758071-20758156 GCF_015228065.2 Penaeus monodon
ATGACAGGCCATGGGATATAGTTTCATTACAGTTGTATTCAGGGCTTTAACAGGGTACTTTGTGATAAATATCTTTTTTTCTGTC
>NC_051416.1:20758341-20758616 GCF_015228065.2 Penaeus monodon
TCAGAGTGATAATCTTATACGATTTTTTGAAACAATAACGAAAAAAGATTTAAGGTGAATCCTTGAATAATCATGAGATTAATTAATTCAATTCAATACGAATAAGCCTCGTATTGATTTAGGCCTAATTCCTCTACTAATTAATGCAAATGATTCCGCTCAACTGAATTAAGGAATTAAGGGGAAAAAATTATCTCAAAAAAAGGAATTTTTCTCTCCTATGCTTGTTTTCTTGTGTTAATTTCAGGCTTTCTAATTTCCAATAAAATGTTCAG
>NC_051416.1:20759154-20759336 GCF_015228065.2 Penaeus monodon
TTATTCATTTGAAGATCTTAATTATCCAAACATTTTTTATCTCACTTGCAAAACCCTAACAAAATATTAGCATGCATAAATCGTAATCTGAACGTTTAGAAGAATTTTCGTCAAGGAATGAAACAGCATTTGTTGCGACAAAACCTCGTTAGAAACTACACTTGTCGAACTCTCACGCAAAT
>NC_051416.1:20759492-20760225 GCF_015228065.2 Penaeus monodon
CATAAAACATCTTTCATGAACGCAAACCAATTTAGTCAGAACGTCACCAGCTGGGGGAGATACAGGTGGTGGGGAAACCAAGCTCACGCCCCTGTACAACGATCTGTGGTTTTATGCACTTATTCAAGGACCTGTAACCCCATAAATCTGATCAAGAACCTGTACTTTCAAAGAATTATTTAGCACCTGTAACTTCAAGGACCCGTAAACTTGGTCAAGAACCTGTAGTTTCAAAGACCTGTTCACCGACCTGTACCCTCACACACACACACAAGATTACTTGTAACCATACACACCTGCACAAAACCTGTAACCTGTAAAACTGGTCAAGAAGTTATAGTTTCAAAAACCTGCTCAAAGACCTGTAACCTACACACCTGGACAAACTTAACTGTAACCTCACAACACCCACAAACGAGCCTGTAACCATACACACCTGCACAAAACCTGTATCCTCGTAAACCTGGTCAGGAACCAATAGTTTCAAAAAACATCTCAAAGACCTCATGAACATGATCATATCCTGTAGTTTTAAAGACCTGTTCGGCGACCTGTAACTTCATATACCCGATCATGAACCTGTAGTTTCAAAGACCTGTTCGGCGACCTGTAACCTCACACACCCGTTAAAAGGAAGTGGTCGGCTGTTCATGCTTACAGGTCACGATCAAGTGCGTTCACGAGGATAACAAATGGGATTTAAGCCGACGTGTCAACACTGCGCATTGCGACA
>NC_051416.1:20760945-20761147 GCF_015228065.2 Penaeus monodon
AAGCATTGCGAGGAAGGTCGAGGGCGAGCGAGCAGCATCAATAATCCGGACCAAGAGAAGGTCTACCCCCCCCCCTCCCGCCCCGTGCCAGCCCGCAGGAGCACTTGGCGCCCAGTGCCGCTCGGAAGGGAAGAGTGCCAGCGGGTCGAGGATCCTGCTGACCGGGCCTGCTGTTTGCCCTGCCTTCCGGGGGCTTCCTGCT
>NC_051416.1:20761637-20761835 GCF_015228065.2 Penaeus monodon
ACCCTAATCATCAGCCTCGAATAAAAAGTGTTCTCTACAGAGCCGATTCACCCCAGCATCACCAGCATCCCGCATTCGCTTGGGAGGCAAAGGGGAACACGGATTCAAGGCGCAGAGCTTTAAACGTGGCCTTAAAGTGGTGGTTCAAGGAATGCTTCTCGAGATGACATGAAGATACAAGCAGATAGATGGAGAAGA
>NC_051416.1:20762090-20762196 GCF_015228065.2 Penaeus monodon
GAATAGATTAAGTATTCAGAAGAGAAACAGAAAAAAAACATAAAGATAAAAATGCCAAAGACTGATGGATTGTCAAACATGCATAAAAATATAGAAAGGAAAAGGT
>NC_051416.1:20762406-20762484 GCF_015228065.2 Penaeus monodon
ATTCTTCCTTATTTCCTTCGCTACCGGGATCACACGCGCTCTGATCTTATATTCCATTAGCTCCAGGTAAACACACCT
>NC_051416.1:20762508-20762631 GCF_015228065.2 Penaeus monodon
TAGTAGTGACTCTAAAGTTTCCTCATATAGAACATTGATAAGAAGAGCGCTGTACTTATACGTATGTTTTTATTTACATGTTTTAATATGTCTTTTTAGCCATTGATAGACTGAGAGATGTGG
>NC_051416.1:20762872-20763046 GCF_015228065.2 Penaeus monodon
CCTTCCAATCCCTCTAATCAAACAGCACAAAGTGACAGCCAGTGATACGAAACAGCTGTACGACCTGATTCCGCACCTGCTCGCGGCCCGCACACCTGCTAATCAGACAGGTGAATCAGGTATGAAAAAGATAACCTCAGGGACATGATAGATGGAGGAATTAATCAATGTCAA
>NC_051416.1:20764087-20764242 GCF_015228065.2 Penaeus monodon
AGGAAATAATCGAAGCCAAGTAGTCGATGCTGTCTGAGTGAAGGAGGAGGTCAGGAAGTGAGGAGAACCGTGAGGTGCTCTGTTTGTTGATCTGTAAGCTTGTGTGTGCAGTTTAAGTGTGTTTGCACGTTTTATATGCATTTATATGTATTAAT
>NC_051416.1:20764301-20764721 GCF_015228065.2 Penaeus monodon
ATGTTTTATATGCGTTTGTGTGTATTAAATGTGTGTATGACTATATTTATATGTGGGTTTACTCTTTACAAGGAACGCTTTCACAACCTAAATAAGTGAAGGGAGCGGACCTTACCACGCGTGCTGCATCAATCATCAATCGTATTTACTAGTGATTTAGAAACGCGTCAACTGGTAACGAAATGCAAACACAGACGGGCACTCCTGTCTGTCTGAACAACCTGGAACACTGGAAGGCTAAGAAGGCGCGTAAATGGGAACGAGGTGGTGGTAAATCGTAGGGATTTTACTGCTTAGGAGGAAGTCCCTGGGTTATTATCAGTTCTTGAGAAATTTGTTAGGGTATTATGAAGAAATATCATAATGTTCATTTGTTTGCATTTGTTTTAGATAGTTTAAATTTATTTAAATCACACGGCA
>NC_051416.1:20764844-20765044 GCF_015228065.2 Penaeus monodon
TTTATTTAATCAATCCATTTTCGCCTCTTTTCGTACACGTGCGCGATTCTATGCCAAAATTAAATTCCCGTGTTCGAATTCCTGCGTTGACTAGGAGGGAAATTCGGGCTGTTCGAACGCCTTTGCCAAGACACTGAAGGGGCTGTGGTCTCGAGGGGAAAGCTGTTAATGCATGCTAACGCTATTCTCACCCCCCCCCC
>NC_051416.1:20765202-20765270 GCF_015228065.2 Penaeus monodon
CGCCTTTCCTTTTGCACGATTTATCCCCTCCTTTGTGCTATCTATCGTTTATTTTCTTTATTATTTAA
>NC_051416.1:20765530-20765724 GCF_015228065.2 Penaeus monodon
GATGATTTACCAACGGACAAAGCAAAGGAAACTAGCAGAGGCCTCACATTAGCTTTAACATAGCGATTGCCTTGAGAAGCTTCAGTTGCAGAGACTAGATTGCGAGGATTAAGTTAGATATGCAATTGCAAGGACTAGAGGGAAATGATAGAGAGAAGATAATGGTCGGTGATGATGAGAGTTAAATAGACGAT
>NC_051416.1:20766090-20766243 GCF_015228065.2 Penaeus monodon
GCAGTCTGCGTATGATGAGTCACGTAACCTTTAATCGAGTCGTGATTTAGCTTAGCGTGTGGTTTAGATTTTCATATCTTGTGTCAAGAATCTTTATCCAAAAGTGGAGTTTACATTACATTCAAGCCTTGTGTTAATTTCATGTGTGAGTCA
>NC_051416.1:20766301-20766389 GCF_015228065.2 Penaeus monodon
CCTTTATCATGTGCTTTATCTTTAAGCAGAAAATAACAAATCAAGTAGCCTTTAATAACACAATGCATGTGGGCATGAGAGAGAGGAG
>NC_051416.1:20766937-20767003 GCF_015228065.2 Penaeus monodon
GGATAGAAATGGAGGTATATCTTCCGAATTGCTTAGTACATGGCATTGACAAAAGCTCTGTGAAGG
>NC_051416.1:20768122-20768476 GCF_015228065.2 Penaeus monodon
CCTTCACAGAGTTTTTGTCAGTGTATTAAGCAATTCGGAAGATATACCTCAATTTCTATCCCTTTGTAGACACCATTATGACTAATCATATCAAAGTACCATCATATAGCACGGTTAGGCAATTTGTATCACTTTCCGTTACATTTCCAGAGCCAATGTTGTTATGATGTTTTTTACTACTGCTTTCTGAGTTATATCTATTGCAATGATAATTTTCTATGGCACCATTTACAGCAATAACCCTCTTCCCCATTTTGTAACACCGTGTCATAAATCTACGGAATAAAACCCAGATTTCATTGTCTCCGCTAAGGATTTACAGTATGTAGAGTGTATGACTCAGCCACTGTTTTG
>NC_051416.1:20768879-20769019 GCF_015228065.2 Penaeus monodon
ATATTTTTTATAATTTTCTACGAAGCCATTTACATCAATAACCGTCTTCTCGTTCTTGTCGTGCATCTACGGAATAAAACCGTAGATTTCATTATCTCCGTTAACGGTTCAAAGCATATAGAGTGTATGACTCAGCCACT
>NC_051416.1:20769572-20769663 GCF_015228065.2 Penaeus monodon
CACCATCAGCATTGTTGTTATTATCATTACTATTGCCTTTATAATCATTAGAGAGACAGGAAGAGACATAGACACGCACACACACAAACAC
>NC_051416.1:20770090-20770183 GCF_015228065.2 Penaeus monodon
GAGGGCAAGATCTGCAAATATCCGAGGCTGACAACTCCATTTCCGACGGAGCCTATCTCCCAGGCCGTGCATGGCGAGAGGACGATACGGAGG
>NC_051416.1:20770732-20770894 GCF_015228065.2 Penaeus monodon
TTGGGAAGAAAATACGCTGGTATAAAACAAATAAAAAAGGACGATATAATATAAAAATCGAAATAAGAATAAAATAAAATTCTGTAAAAGAAAAGATTCAAAATAAGATTCAATTAAACCCAAGACAGAACCAAAAAAAGTAAAAAAAAAAAAAATACATAC
>NC_051416.1:20771099-20771171 GCF_015228065.2 Penaeus monodon
AACGAAAACACGAAAAAATACAAAAATAAATAAGTGAATAAACAAAAAAAATTGAGAGAATTTCCATTTGAC
>NC_051416.1:20771272-20771407 GCF_015228065.2 Penaeus monodon
GTGAGAAAATACCGGAAGAAGAGAGTGATAAACAAGACTGGACGCGCGGAGTAACAAGATCACAAACTTTGACAATTTCCGGTGAGAGGAAATGGCGAGGTCGTTGTGGTTGAGGCTGGCCTTGCGTGATGCGTG
>NC_051416.1:20772711-20772887 GCF_015228065.2 Penaeus monodon
GTTTGTTGTTTTTTATATAGATAATTGTCTGCAAGATGCGGTCGTTTCTTTGTCAATTATTAACTTGTTGAACAATTTACCAATAATTAATCCCCAGGTAAATCATCTTTGCAAAGGTAAACAGCGCGAGTCACGTGATGCGCAACAGAGAGGTGTTCGAACCCCCTCCTTCTTTC
>NC_051416.1:20773289-20773504 GCF_015228065.2 Penaeus monodon
TTGAAATCTCAGAAAATCTAACTTATTTCTGTACTTGGGTACCCCCCTCCTTCCCTCTTTCCTAAAAGCCTAGCTACGACCCCTAAGTGTTCGCACGTACGCTTTCTATTCATAAAAATGTAAAAACCTATAATTTCTGTAAACTGAAAATCTGAAAAGGACAGGTAAATGGAAAATGGTTCCGAAATGTGTGACTGATAAAAGACTTTTTTTTT
>NC_051416.1:20773521-20773625 GCF_015228065.2 Penaeus monodon
CGTTCACAATATAAAGTAAAATTGGATATTCACGGATGGTTTTCGCGCAGTCTAACAAGTCTCAAAGGAGTTAATTTGGCTTGGCGAAAAGAAAGTTTTACTTC
>NC_051416.1:20773842-20773955 GCF_015228065.2 Penaeus monodon
TTTCTTTTCTATCTGTGGCTGTGTGTGTCTTTGTATGCTTGTTCTTTGGTTCTCTGTTTGTCTGTGTTTCCTTGTTTATATGTCTATATGTTCATGTGTCATTACGAGTCTGC
>NC_051416.1:20774109-20774229 GCF_015228065.2 Penaeus monodon
CATGTCAGACATCCACATACCACCAGAGAGCCTTCGTTGTTACATCCCTAATTAACTAAAGCCTCTTGTAATTGGTAACGGCACCTAGTAATTATAATCCTCATCCGGCACTGATGTTCC
>NC_051416.1:20774534-20774796 GCF_015228065.2 Penaeus monodon
TAATTGTTCCAAGACATGAGTTGCCGGTGTATATTTTTTTCATAGTTTATCAATAGATTCATCGATTTTATAATGTCTTTCCTATTCATGCGGTCTTGGGATTTACAGTGAACTAAATCATCATAATGTTGAAACTATGAGACAAGGCAAACGGGATTAAACTATATTAGCATTAACCTTTAAGAATTATGCAGATAAGATGCCGTCTATCAAAATAATTCTGGAACATTCTCTCTGCATATTTTAGGCATCGAACCCACGC
>NC_051416.1:20775832-20776133 GCF_015228065.2 Penaeus monodon
ACCAACTTTCACTCACTCCAATGAACAGCATAATATGATAAAACGTTTTCCTCACTTAAGCAAATCCGTTTCCCAAACTTTCCATAACTCAAGTTTGCGTTCACTGACAACCAACTTGCGAGCGCGATTATTAATGGACTTGGTGGAGCAGGAGAGAAGGCAGACTTGGGAGGTGATTAATTGCCTAATGATCCCACAACTTTGAATTGTTGTTGGTGTACTTTGGTGGCCATGATTTTTTTTTTTTATGGTTTTGAGGTTGAAGGTTGTGAGGTTTAGTGTATATGTGTGTGTGTGTCTA
>NC_051416.1:20776382-20776465 GCF_015228065.2 Penaeus monodon
AAAATCATCCTGAGATTGACATATTTTTCTTTCGTCAGAACTTCGGAGAATGATGATCTACCCCAAGATATTGGCCTCAGGAT
>NC_051416.1:20777617-20777774 GCF_015228065.2 Penaeus monodon
TTTTGGAAGAGCAGATTATTAGATCACTAAATTTGAATAAATAAAACGAAGCATCCCTTGATCTCTAAATCCGCCAGAATAATTGGACCCTCGCGCCGTCCCGGGTTCATGACGACAGATGACTCGTAAATTATCCAGGGAGCAAAAATACCGAGAG
>NC_051416.1:20778025-20778177 GCF_015228065.2 Penaeus monodon
TGAAAACGTTTCGGCCAAATTTGCAACATGTCGATCGATTAACCGGCTCGTTTTTAACATTTGCATTTTCACGGAGATTAACAAGGTAACAGCGTCATAGTTTTACGTCACAGCAACAGCGAGGATTTGACCCTATGTTTAAACCGCCTTGA
>NC_051416.1:20778627-20778850 GCF_015228065.2 Penaeus monodon
GGTGAATGCTTATCCTAATAATATCCACATAGTGAAAACGATCGATATTAACTCAGTACACTTCACAGCACCTTATATTACACGTACCTTCTGTAGGGGCCGCAGGAGGGGCGCTGTGTTGCTGACGCTGCTCGCGAGGCCCAGAGTCAGAGGCTGGAAGAGAAGAGGAACCTGGATGATCGTATTGAAATTTATCCGATTGAGTGTTGAGAAGTATTGGTAG
>NC_051416.1:20779071-20779380 GCF_015228065.2 Penaeus monodon
CCCCATCTTTACACAGATACATGCATGCCTTTACATCACATCAACCGAATCAATAGATTTTTGCAGTTTACAATATTTTAATGCATTTATCTCCATTTCCAAAATAAACCCCGCGCGAACCTAGCCCCCCCTCGGCCCAGGGCAGTGCCACAAAGGGCACTAAAACCAGAGTGCCTCGCAGTTCGTGGCTAGACATGAGATAAAAGTTGACTTCAATCACATATTCCCTTTACTTCATCTTAATTTACGTCTAATATTCATGGATCTGACATCGTCCGCTTGAGTCTTAAAAAAAATAATAATAATAAA
>NC_051416.1:20779720-20780315 GCF_015228065.2 Penaeus monodon
ATCCCAGACAATAAAAGGCTAACGTCCATAATTACCTCTCTTTCCAGCGCAAATGGAGATCCTGTCCCAACACAGCATCATCCACATGCAATAAAGACTCGGCAATAAATAGGCTATATGTATCGCCAACGTGAAAATGCTGATGCCTGTTCGAAGCCATAATAACCTAGTGAAATGATTTCCCCCCCACGGCTGCCCAGTGCTAATGATTAATGCAACATATAAAGTAGGTGCAGATAAAAATTAATTAGGGTAATAATCCTTTAGAGAGGCCATGACCGGGTCATTTGAATCCTCAATTAGCATTTGAAACTGAGGCCAAGCTGAGAGGATCGCTCGGTTCAAAGGCCTTTTACTTTTAG
Source organism: Penaeus monodon (assembly GCF_015228065.2). NCBI lineage: Eukaryota > Metazoa > Arthropoda > Malacostraca > Decapoda > Penaeidae > Penaeus > Penaeus monodon. The sequence continues at coordinate 20,780,083 of NC_051416.1, forward strand.
GATAAATAGGCAATATTTTTTAGGATAAAGGGCAATACACTTTTAGGATATAAAGGCAATATATCTTTAAGATATAGGCAATGACCTTTTAGCATAAAGGGCGAGGCACTTTTAGGGTAAAAGGCTTTTCAAATTTAGGATAAAAAGGTAATACTCCTTTGAAAACTTCTATGTGGGATTAGTTGTTATATCATTGCGGCTGGAAAGTCTTGTTCCTCTTTGTAAGCCGTACA
>NC_051416.1:20780400-20781006 GCF_015228065.2 Penaeus monodon
TTGCCACGGAGGAAACGCAATATATGATGAAAAGAAAAAAATCAGACCTGCGATAAATATCTGTATCTGTGCAACATAAAGAATGAAGCAAAAAAAATAACGTTCAAAGAGGGGTTTGTAATACACATATTACAAAGAAAATAAAATAACCAAATAAACAGAATAACACGAGAAAACAAGAAACTACTAAATGAAACTAATAACAAAGCTAATATTAAAAAATGAACAGGTTGGCTATACTCGAATGACCTTGTGTGGTTGCACTGTTGTTTAGTTTCACCCTATACATGTGGGGGCAAGGAGGCGGATAGGATCTTTTGCTGGCAGCATCTTAAAAATTACTTTAAATAGAGGGATAATATCCCGTGTAAGAGGGTCGGTGGATATCTGAAAAACACGGTATGTTCAGAGCTATGCAAAGTTCTAAATGGTTTGAACACACTTTCAGGAATTCTGTATTCAACGGAGTGTATATTCAAGATACAAAGCGTTCAGTCGAGGACAGCTTAATTGGTAGAGAATATATGAATATATTTCTCTGTCCCTGGGTGCCACGCCTTGCCCAAAACCGTATTATAGGAGAGAGGTATGTCCTGTCTTCATTCA
>NC_051416.1:20781114-20781614 GCF_015228065.2 Penaeus monodon
TGCGAAACTTACAAACTAAAAAAAAACTAGCACGAACCTCTCACACCATCACACATATCTGCGCTCTGCCATGTCTGCACCTGCCGAAGCTTAGGCCGTTAGTGATTGAGCCGGCTTGGAGGCGTTGGGGTAAAGGCAGTTGATAGTGTAGTTGTTTGTGGATATGATGGTAAATTTAAGGAACTAAACATTTTTGACGTCTCACGTAATTGCCTGTGGTCTGAAAAACGCACTTGTTCAGAGATTGATAGATAGAGAGAAATGCTGTATATAGTTTCTTTATGAAATTGTGGATTTCTAATAATCCGTCGTAATTTGTTATTTAAGAACAATCTGAGGTATTACGCCATGGGCAGAATATAATTTCTTTTTTTATGAAGACAAAAACTTCACCTCACTGTTAAAGAGATTCCAAAAGGAAACAGATGTTAATAAGCATGAACTTGTTTTTTTTTTTAACTCTAGCATCCCATTCCAAAACCCCTGAAAATAGGAATCTC
>NC_051416.1:20781890-20782200 GCF_015228065.2 Penaeus monodon
TTGACAATTAGTGTATATTCTCTTTAAATTAAACGTCAAAGGTAATTCATCTAATTTCGAGAGCATCTGGATGGTTAAAGCTAGCCGTTATTATTGTGGAATTTATCTGTTTCTGTTTTCAACTGTCTGGTCATTTAATTACATCAGAACTCGGAAGAAAGTTTAACAGCTGTCTAACTTCCACTCAAATGTACGTTATACAACTTGGCCACTGACTTAAGCAAGAAAGGTGGCGCTAAGAAAGTGGTTTCAATCCTTTCTAACAGGGTTTAATAGACAAAGATAAGGATATCTCCATTAGGCTTTGTCT
>NC_051416.1:20782329-20782538 GCF_015228065.2 Penaeus monodon
ACATATATATTTGAGTGAGTCTGCAGATGTGTATATGTGAGTGTATACATGTGGACCGATGTATAGAACGTGTATATTTACGATTCCGTTTTGAGTTGATAGTGTAGTTGTAACTGTATTTCTTCCCTTTTCCGTCTATTTAATCATCTACGGGTCCCATTATCTATAGACTAAGTTACCTAGAAGTCTGATAGTCTACTTAAGAATTA
>NC_051416.1:20783062-20783234 GCF_015228065.2 Penaeus monodon
TAACGCTTCTTGTGATTTATTCAGGTAATCTGTTCAGGTAATCTGTGGTGGCGAGGGGGGGGGGGCGGCCAAGGGAACAAAGAGAGAAAGGGAGGGATTTGGAATAAAGAAAAGGAGAGAAAAAGAGAGAGACCGAGAATACATATATGTTTGGGAGGGAGAGAGGGGGTCG
>NC_051416.1:20783407-20783601 GCF_015228065.2 Penaeus monodon
CAGCTAAGAAATGATATCCATGAATTGTAAAGTTGATTTTAATAAGCAGAAATAGAAAAATCAAGATTACATAATCAAATCAAGTCGACAGAATACTCATAAGTCATTCATGATCTTCACAGAAGCAAAAAGTATTCACCGACAAAAAAAAATAATAAAAATATTATCAAACTAGTTAAGATTTTACCCGTCTT
>NC_051416.1:20783771-20783948 GCF_015228065.2 Penaeus monodon
CACGAAATTATTTCTTCAGTACTGTAAACACGACCTTTGATCTTAATAGAACTTTCCAACTGCAGATTGCTATTTTAATAATTAATGATATTGCCATGATAATTACAAAAGGAGTTTCATATTCATCTAAATCCTTTTAATATTCCCATAATTATTTCAAAAGTCTTTCTCAATAAT
>NC_051416.1:20784317-20785221 GCF_015228065.2 Penaeus monodon
GAATGAACGATACAACTTACAGAAATAATACTTTAATACATTTAGAATGTATATTTAGTATACACTCGATTACTACCTTACCTTCTCATAGGGACCATATGCAGTATATTGACATAGAAACAAGATTGACTTTAAGCCTATTTAAGCCTAGCGCTTGACTAATCTACAGCACACTGGTCTTGTTAAATAAACATATATTAAGACACAACATATTGCAATTGCAGAGCCAATGGATATGTAACGGCATATTGCGACATAGACGAAACTACAATTCCTAGAGACAAAAGCAGTAGAACAACATATTGCAACATACATCTAATTGAACTTTTAGAAACAGCAACAGTAGATCAGCATATTGCAACATAAAAACTGCAGTTTCCGGAAACAACGAAAATATAACAGCATATTGCCAGATAAAAGAAATTGCAGCTCTTAGAGACAAAAGCAACCAATTAATAACTGAAGTTTTAGAAACAACAGCAATAGAACAATACATTGCACAATACTAATTACAGTCTTAGAGACAGTATATTGCAACATACGCGATATTGCAGTTCCAGAGACAAAATATAGCATAACTTATTGCACCACACACTAAATTGAGGTTTTAGAAACAACAATGCAAAAAAATATTGCAACATACATCAATTTGAAACTTTAGAAATAATAGCATATTCCAACTTACACCAAATATTAGTTTTATAAACAACAGCAATGCAACAACATATTGCAACAAATATCAAGTTGCAATTCCTAGAGTCAACAAAGAGGATTTTTTCTGAATCATTAAATGAAAATGTAGTATTTGCTTTATCTTGCTGTTTATGCAATTGCTTGCTTTTTTATGCACTTGAATTAACAATGTTGATTAATTATAGAAGTTTTAAAAATGTATATCACTGAA
>NC_051416.1:20785254-20785484 GCF_015228065.2 Penaeus monodon
TGTAATACACGTGCAATAGCTTTGAAATATGAATATTGTTATCATGTAATTAAAATGGTTATATTGCAATTCTTATTCATATTCATATACTGTTGCAATATAGAGGCTTATATTCAGAATTAACTCGCGCGTATTTATCGTTTCATAGCATAAATATAGACATATAGTTCGTCTAATTTCAGAAAATAATTTTTAAAAAAATCTGGCAACTCACTCCTAACTCTGAAGTA
>NC_051416.1:20785538-20785699 GCF_015228065.2 Penaeus monodon
CATATGTTTGGTAATTCTAATATTCATCCTTGGCATTTGTTCATTGTTGCACACCAATTTCTTATCAATTTTCTCTCTCAAAAGTACTCGTGGGTCGAGGTTCAGTTGCCAATTTATCATTTCCTGAGAAAGCAGGGAATTTAACACGTACATTGCGCTCA
>NC_051416.1:20785967-20786202 GCF_015228065.2 Penaeus monodon
GAGAGGAATGAAAGTTACTCATAAGATTCGTAATTCAAACTCCAAAAAAGAGTTAGACTTGAGGATGAACTTAATTAATTCAAATTACACATCCAATAATTTCATAATTTTGTATTTCAGATGAAGTCTGAAATACTCATTGCTTCAGTCTAAAACATTTAGTCTACATATTCCTTCAGTGTTAATCATTTCAGAGAAATGATATGGAATGGAGTAAACCACTCGTTATCACACG
>NC_051416.1:20786245-20786318 GCF_015228065.2 Penaeus monodon
CGTAAATAAGATTTTAAAAAATAGAAATTAATCATCACGTCTTTTCATCACAAACACCCAAAATTTCGACACC
>NC_051416.1:20786342-20786532 GCF_015228065.2 Penaeus monodon
CGTAAAAAACAAAATTTTCCACTTGTATTATAAATACTGAATTTTCCACAGCCATCGTCCACAAACATTTTCCACATTTACCACAATCACTAAATTTTCCACGTCCACCAAAAGAATAGGGAATTATTAAGAATTACAATATAATACTAACAAGCAATTAATGTGATTGAGTGAGTATGTTTGTGTATAT
>NC_051416.1:20786875-20787064 GCF_015228065.2 Penaeus monodon
CGACCATTGGCACTTGAACTCCGATGAGGGCGTCGAGGAGAAGGAACGTGGTACTTGTTGGTGAAGGGGGAGTGGGGGAGGGGGGGGAGGGAGCAGCCACAAGGTCGATGTCTCAAGAACCTGATTCTCTGTCGACTCTCTCCCTCCTTCTCTTCCTTTCCGCTCTTTACTTCTTCCTCTATCTTCTTA
>NC_051416.1:20787823-20787949 GCF_015228065.2 Penaeus monodon
GTAGATCGATAAACCGATAGATAAATTAATCGACTTAGTCTTCCTCATCTTACATTCTTGATAGATAGTTAAGACAGATAGATTTTTTTCTCTTATTCTTTTTCTCTTATTAATAAAGGAAAACGT
>NC_051416.1:20788216-20788590 GCF_015228065.2 Penaeus monodon
CCCCATTACCTCAAAACAAGATAATTCAGACCGAGATTCCCGTCCTGATAATTGCCTAACATAATTACCAGGTATCTCTCCTCTAAATGCCTCCCCCATACAGTTCCCCAGATGATCTTTAAATAATAAATCTCCCAACACAAGTCTACGTCAAAACGAAATCAAGAATTAATCCGAACAAGTTAGAAGACGTTAGTTCCATTACACAAACATTTGCTCAGGAATAATACATTGGGTTTCTTTAGGCCCAAAAACACGCCAACTGCTGTTTAATGTATGTCGCGCTGTAGGCTACACTGCGGTGGGATCCCCTGCTTCTGATAGCATCGAAACCCAATTTACTTTTTCTGAGAAAAGGAATTGTGTGAATAAGA